>NW_023998481.1:33947-153707 GCF_014805625.2 Glossina fuscipes
TAAAATTTATTTATAAAAATGATAGCAAGGCGAGAAAGATAAGAGGGATTATTATCCACCCAAATAGAAATAATATAACAATACAAACATAATATGTGAATAAAAAAAACTATGTAAACTTCGCCAAATAATTTAAGGAATATCCGCCTGAGTAGCCGAAGCAAGTCAATGGACGTGGGTTCGAATCTCAAGTGCTGTAGAGTTTTTAATAAGAGCCGATAGCCTTAGATGCTAGTGCTTTTAAGAGTTTAGTCTTAGAATTCGTTCTCTGGCGAAATTAATAATAATAATAATAATAATAATAATTTAAGGAATAAAAATAAATTAATTTCTAAGTGGAAAATCCAGCATAATATGTTTTTTGAAATCCTCTTACTTTATTTGATTGATCTAAAAGATATATTGCCAAGAGATTTGGGTGACAAGATATTTTGAAGGGTCCATTGAATTCGTTTTTTAACATATCGAAGATCCATATGACCGTAAACAGTTTTGTTGCTAACGGGGCATTAACAGTAAAACAAATAGTCTTGGTTTGATATTTTTGTAGTATTTCAATATTAGTGTTACTGACTGCTTTCCACCGTTGTGTGTCACATGTCCAAACAGGTCGAAGGAAATGTTGTATAAAACGCATTTACATCTTAGATTGAGTTGAGATTCTGGACGAATTAGCCAATAGAATTTGCGACGATTTAGTTCAAGGAGTCTTCTAGTTTTTAAGTCTAGTTGACAAGGTTTAGCTTTTATATGATTCTTCCATGTTAATCTTTGGTCAATATGTAAGCCAAGAAATTTGATAGAACTATTATTGCCATTCCAAAATAGAAAAGGATAAGAACACTTACAGCGAAGTTTTCTTGAGATGAATTTCTAGTTCATGGAAACTATTTATTAGATGACCAGATGAAAATATCCAAAATCACTGTAAACATACGTTTGTTACCAGAAACTTTCCTCCTTCGAAAATTTCTTTTAAAAACATTTGACATATACGCTGTCATTCCTTTGATTACAAATTCCACGTGGAGAGGTAAAACGCCTCGGGACCTTTTCAGAAGCTTATGTTTCTTCTTCTTGAACCTAAGGGCGTTGACATTGAGTCACAGTTGAGCATTAAATTGATAACATAATGGAAAACATATGAACTAATTAATTTGAAACCCCTATACAGAAGGGACCTGGTCGCATGTGTAAACTGTGTAAGTGTTTAATAATAAGGTGAAGGACTATGATTGGTTCGATGGCTGTAAAGTTTCAGTTTGCCTTTAAACAATGATATCTGATCTATGCTCACTGCACTTATTTATTTTATAATTTAAATAAATCAACTAAAAAACAACATCTGTACAAACATGTTCCCAGTCTAGAGCATCTTAACGCACTACCTGACATGACTTCACATAAAACGGGAGAATATATTGACAGCATCAAATATAAACATGACATAGACATGCAGCTCCTGAATGAGAAGAATGTAATAAACATTTTAGTTTGTTTTTAGATTTTCGTCTGCACAATAATGCTCTCGTTAGGAGTATAAAGCAGTTTTATTATTGCCATAAAGAATATACGTCACACAAGCTAGTCGAATGTTTTTTTTTAGGTAGCGAAGTATATGTCAATAAGTTTGTAACGAAGGTTTATTTGCTCTTCGTCCTCTTCAACTGGGAAATTCAATTAGCCCTTAAAATAGTTATGTGGTAATATTTTTATTACATCAATAGTTATACTTTTCTGATTTGTTTGTAAGTGATACTAATTAATTTATATATTATGTCATATAGTCCCGCCTTCCTTGGTATGCTGCTTGACGGCGCTGAGCACTGCATTTCTTAAAAAAAAACCACAAAATCATGCAAGTGTTAGATGTCAAAAGACATCTATCTACTCTTTTGTAGTTGTTGTTTATATTATACACAAAGCGCAATGAATCTTCCCTACTCTTGGGGATAATCTTGCGTGTTGAGTAAATAGAAATGCATTAAGCAGCGAATCTAAGCTTTCTTCGAAATTGTGCTTTACTTCAAGCTAATGAAAAAAAGAAAAAGTAGAAGAAGTAAAAGTGCCCTGAATTGTGTATTTACCATAATGCGCTGCAGGTGGAAAATATTATCGGAGTTTGTCTTTTCTTTTCTTTACTATATCACGTTACAAGTTCTATTAATTCATCTGTTGAATGCCACTAATAACTTAATTTGTGTTGTAAAGTCACGCACGTCATTTTAATGTGCACTCATTTCGACTAAGCAAAAGCGTTTTCCTTTTTTTGCAGGCGCAGCGTAAATATGACTTTAACTTATTTTAAACATGGTATAAAATGGCTATGGATTAAAAATAATTACTTAAGAAATATAAATCGTTTAAGCATTTGTATTACATGTTATATTTCCTTTAATTGTTTAAAAAAAATAAAAAAATATTGTTTCCAACGTAATGCAAACAATTTAAAAAAAAAAAAAATCACTTATCTATCTTACCAGCGTCGTGAAAGCAAGCCACCGAGCTTTGCCCATATTTTTTTTTTTTGTTTGCTGACAAACCATCAATGTTTTGCAGTGCATGTCTTTGTCAAGATATATTTTATTATTATTATTATACGATATCGAGAAATAAAAAATGATTATAAAAACTAAAAAAAAAAAAGTAAAGACTCTGTGGGGGGGCTACGGCTTACCATACACCACCCTGCAATTGTTCATACAATAACTTTTCAAAATAAGATGTTATATGAAAAGTACTTGGAAAAGTTCTTAGATCGGCCCCATTTTCAGTAACGTTCCCCCTTTGGTCAAAGCACGTCAGTGTACCAAATTTTACCGAAATGTCTCAAAAATTGCGACTTGTAGGTTGAACACAAGAGTATATTAGAAGGACAAATGAGCAAGCGAAAAGACAGACAGACGGATAGATGGACAGACAAGCCAAGATTGATTCAGAGAAAGATTCTGTATAATAAAAAGAAGAGTTCTTTTAAGCCCCTTTTGGACGTCATATACGTCCGCCCGTGCTTAATACATCTTGTACTGCATTGTACTAAATTTGAACTCAACTGAATCATGTTTGGATCCCCTTTACGCATAAGGATTTGCAACAAAACCTAATTGTTAGTATATTATGATAAAAATAAAGGTGTAGAGTATATAATGTTTGTCCTTAAACATGACTGTCTTATTGGTTTTAAGTACCTTCCGAAACTTCGTTGGCGCATTCGTCTATGCGCTGTTGAGAATCGTAAGATCCGACGTAAAAACTGAAAATTGCTTATAACTTTCTAGTTTACCGCATGAGTAGCCAAGAAGATAAGAATGCGATCCCCAGCTCAGTGTTCGCGGGTTCAAATCTGAGTGCGGCAGAACATGCTTGGTCGCAGCTATAGTGAGAGGATAGCACTTATACGGACAAAAAAAAAAAAAAATGTTTCGCCAACAAATCAAGTTTCGATATGCTCGAGTTGCTAAAAAATTCACAAAATTATTAAAGAAATTGCTTGCGAATAATTCATGGCAACTGCCAGTTCATAATATGACCTATGTTTCTAGACCGGTTACTCAAGCATACTTTTCGATGCATTTTTGAAATAATTGATAGAAAAATTTTGCGTGACATTAATAACAATTAAAATTTCTTATTGTGTCTAAAAAATGATTCTTTGCCTACAGTCTTAACTAACGACCTTCAACTTATTGTTATCTTCGTTCTTATTACCCTTTTTGCAATTGTTGATTATGTACTCTACTTATACTATGCTATATCTTACTTTTTTGTCGGCCTATCATTTTCCTCCTTCCTACAAAAAGAAATGGAAATTTAGAGCAAAAAGAAACCATTTCAGAAAACTCCTTGGTTAATAAGAAGTTTGTTGCTTTTGCTTTGTTTGCTTAAGATAGTGAAAACTGAAGATTCCCTCTAAAGCGAGTTTAATTTGTTATCTTGATGAGTGAGTACATTATTATTCAGCTTAGGGTATTATGCGTTTTATTGCGAATGAAGCAATTCCAAGAACAGAGGGACATAGATCTCAGCATCACAAATTCAAAAACATTTCAAGAAGCTTTTAACGAATATTCCTGACTTACAAAACTTCGAAGCAATTATTTCCCAAAGGGTTTATTGAGAAATTTTATTCCAAGTCTTAATAATAAATGCACCATACTGAAGACATACTCTTGAGAACAGAAGGGTCCGTCGTACTGTAAGTTTCGTGGCTAAAGTTGTTAATGGCGTAGAGCCATTTTTCTAATCGAATGAGTTTGCCTTTACTGTCTCGTGTTTGCCGCATCTTCGGGAATGGCACGGACTTCTGCACGGGTCATAATTCCCACAGCTACGATCGATTCATGTAGATTCTGGTAAGGGGCGAGGAAGACGCCCCATCATATTCTATGTGAATTTGAGTCCATCTGCAGAATCAGGCACCATATGTGTGGCGAGCTTTTTACAACGCCGAATATGATCGAGTGAGTGCAATAGATGTTCTAGGTCCCGATACAGTTTGACCACGCAATTAGTAACAATAATATTGTCTCGTGTAGAATCTCCCAGTACAAGTTTCCTTTGCGCCTATTGCGTTATAGTACTCGCTATGAAATGCACTCTCCCATGCTCTCTCTCTAATGAAAGTTATCATATATTCTCCATTTCGCATAAAACTGAATATGTAAAACGTGTCGAGAACGTTGTTGTGAATTTGCGAAGTGTTGAAGTTGCTGTTATTTTTCTTTATCCACTTTTTGTCACAATAGGTTTAGGGTTAAGGTTAAGTTCCTATCTTTTATTTATAAAATATATTTTGTTATGAACTACAATGGCATGTAACTACTAATAGCTAACCAAATGAATTGGCTTTACTTAGGCCAATTTATCGGCGTTGACTCAAATTAAAAAGTGACCCTAATACTAAAATCGTACTTACCCACAATTTGCCTTCTTGACTCCACTTTTCTTCAAGGAAAAGTAAAAGAAGAAAACAGAAAAACAATTTATTTACCGAGTTTTAAAGAAAGTAGATTATGTTTGGATTGTGGTCGGGGTATCAGGTATTCGAAAATGCTCTCCGAACCGGCTTTTCTCTGCGGATTCTAAGAAACGGTTTGTTCTCGCTTCAAACAAAAGGCTTTTTTTCGTATTATTATGAATAATTTTATGTAATAATTTTTGTTATTATTATTGTTGAAATCTTGTTGTGAAAATGTAAAACACAACACACAACAACTAAACATATATACTTTTTATTCAACATTTTTTTTTTTGTATTGTATAAATTACTCGTTTCCTTCGTGTAATCAATAGCAGCGCATGCAAAGATTGACTTATATAGTTATATACAAATGCATAAAAAAACTTATAAAAGTCGTCAACCTTCATGCGAGATGTTAACATGTATGTGGTTTTATTAAAGTCTACACCCACCCATGTTCATATCTATATTTATTTTTTGCTATATAATTTCCCTGCTTTTTATTACTTATAAGAAACAATTTTATAAATCAAAAAAAAAGAAAAGAAAAAAACAAAATCGCAAAAATAATTGTATTATTCAGATGTCGATGCAAACAAATAACAGAAAAAAAATTATCATTTTGAAAAAAAAAAAAAAAAGAAGGACTCGAAGGGTAATCGTTTGTAAATAAGTAACGAACGATGATCAGATTTATTGCCCGCAAGTAAAAAGAGTTTGATATAAATAGCATCACGATCTAAATTATTTTCCCGCGCAAGCTGTAGTTGTTACAATTCTTACAAAAATTAAATTAACTAGATATGTATATATATGTACATATATATATATATATATATTTTTTTTTTTTTTTGATATGCTAATACTGATAGAGACCAACAGCGACACAACAGATATAAAGTTATAAAAAAGTTACTTTTTTCTAATAAGGTAGTGAAGCGTGAAGATAGATACCTTAGTTTACTTACCACATTTTGCAAAAATAGTTTTTATTGTTACAAATGGAACGATCTTATTGTTACACCATTTCATGGTGAAGATTAAGAGGTGCAGTCTTATTAAGTACCTTTCTCTTTATAATGGGGTAAACGTCACCCTTAAAAAGTCGTCAAACGTTTCCAACTGACAATCATTCATTCAACCATCTATCAAAGCTATCAAATCTCTGGTTGTCTGCGCCGTATTGTCTGTTTTTGCAATTTTTATATGGTTGTAGGTTATGCTTAACTGAGAATCATCTCCACACAACAATACACACACACAGACACAATGTTTCTCTATATCAGTTATTATGTGCACATTGGACATTCAATATAAGAAAGTCTGCATCATCTGTAAAATAACAACAACAAAAATTCTTAAGTTTTATTTTTTATTTGCCTTGTTCTCTCTGCCCATAAGATCCAGCCAAGTGTGTTAAGTTAACCAGCAACGATAACATTATGGTTTGCATTTGTATGTATCGGTATTGTAGGCTGTAGTTAGAGTTGTTGCCTTTGGTTTCTTTCAAGTAATTTAAAATTCAAGAAGTCTTCATCACGAAATCAACCTTTTTATAAACACATATATATGAGCTCTTATATGGACTTATCTTGAGAATTCTTTAAAAAAAAAAAGAAAAAAAATTAAAAAAAACATGCACACAGGCAGTGAACCTTAAACTTGACTTTTAAATAATTTTCAATTATATTTACTATATGCACAGTGGTTATTATTGTTGCTGCTATTGTACGTAAGGGTAATGTTAATGTAATTGCTAATAAATAGTCAAATTACTTATCTCATTGTTGTTACGGCTACAAGTTCAAGTTTATTGTTTAAGCTTCGCTCTTCGCAATCGAAAGAACAAGAATTAGTCTACAAAATATTTTATTGCATTTTCCCAACATAGTAGCTCTTAAAGAGTTCCTATGACCTATTAAACACATAATTAAACCTTAGCTCGAAATAGCCAAGAATCGCGACTACCAAGTCAGTGTTCGCGGGTTCAAATCTCAGCGTAGTAGAGTTGGTTTATTCGTAAACGTAGTCAGTGTTCAGCCGGTAAAGGCATAACACTTATCGTTTGTTCACACAACCACTAGGCTGCGGTCATCGCCTCCTTACTTCTACTTCTTTCTCTCTTTCTTCTCTTTGAGTGATTGAATATTCAAAAAAAAAAAAAAACGAAAGCTGCGCTTCTGCTTTCTACCTTATGCTATAATTGTGTGCTATCCTCACCCTCCCAGATGCCGGTTTTGGCAGATTTAGGAAAGGGACGACTAAGCCGTCCTTCGATATTGTGTGCCAATGACCGAACAGCTGTCGTATCAGACACCAGCTGTTTTTCGAATATTTCATAACGTCTGACACACCACGTGTCTTCTTATCAAACGAGCGGATTTGCAAGATTTCCCAAATTAGCGGTGTAGGAGCTTGAGCGAATGCTACAGTTCTTGTCGATCGCGGTGTATGTGGCCCAATATAATAATAATTATAATAATAGTAATCCTCACCGCTTGAAGCTAAACACTTCTTCATATATCCTAAAGGTCTTACCGCAATGCATAAACGAATACATGCAAGTCAAGTGAATGTTAAGACTCCCCTCATATGTACGCGAGCTTTCTTCGATACTCAAATTCACAACCATTAAGTGATGACTAAACCAGGCCTGACTTAATGCAAAGCCTTCTACTTTATACTCTTTAACCTTTTTTGTAATATTTGATAGACATTTCTCTACCTTTTTTTTTTTTTTTGTTACGTTCAATTTATTTTATTAATACTTGCCTGACCCGAGACGATGAAAATTGTCTTAAGATATTTTATCATCACTAGAAACAAAATCCTCTATATACAGCGGCAAAGTTAAGAAAAATGACTTCTTTGCTTACAAAAAAAAAAAAAAAAAAAAAAAACAGATTTTACATGCAAAATCAAAGAAAAGAGGTCAAACGGCTAGACATAACAACATCAAACACAACAACAATACCAAATGCAATGTGATTTACATTTTTAAACAACAGCAACTACAACTCTCCCCCATGTTATATAGGAAAGATAGTCATAAGATATACATGCACCGACAATCACTCTTTCATACGAGAACATTGACGCTTTTTATAAGCGTGAGAAACGTTGGTATTCATTCACTGACAAAGCATCAGTTAACACTCTGATGAAAAATAGGATTTTTAACTTTAATTTTTCTCTTTTTGTAACAAACAAAAGTAAACGTGCGTTGCCCAAAGGGTTGGGATATTATAATTTATGTCTATACATAGAAGAATGGGGGCCAAAATAAGTTCAATTCATATCAGCGCAATAACAAAAGCTAAGAGGAAACGGTATAATACAATTGTCATTGTGAAAAAAAGGCTAAATTTGAATATTTTTAAGAAAACTTATTCATTATCTATTGTTGAGAACAGAAATCACTTAAAAAAATCTGTACCATAGGTGAGTCATTTTCCATATTATTGAAGTTTGCAAAACGAGGCTAAATGCAAAAACAATAATTTCGTTCAATAAATTTGGTTGTTATTATTTTTTTACTTGTTAGCCGGTTATATAAGCAATTTGACCATAAACTTTATAGTTATAACATGATATGCTTGAGTAATGGCCTCAAAAATTCATTTTGTTTTCTTTTCTTTTTTTTTTTTCAATTTTTACAAGTACTTTGTTAAAAATATTATCATATGCGAAGAAAATTTTCGTAAATAAGAAAATTAAAGGCCTTCACCAATTTATCAATATTTTGTGAGTAAGATGAGGTGAGAAGAAATAGGTTGGAACGATCTATGGAAAAATTTAATCAAAATTATCTGTATATCATTCCTAGATTTTTATTTAATATTTTTGCTTGTACCGTAACTTGAAAAGCTTTAAAAGTAAAAAAATTGACCAACAGCTTAAGCCTACTGCAAAGCAAGCAGTAATAGTAAATAGTAGCCAGCAGTTGCTCAATAACTATTATGTTTTTATACAACTTACTCGTTACTTAATTGATTGTAAATTCGTAAGTAATGCAATTGCAACTTAATTGATCAATGTTTCATTCGTGTTTTAGATTAGCTAAGGCATTTGGCTGAAAGCACTGCTGTTTAAATTGCGTTTAAAAAAAACTTTCATTTTTTTTATCTTTACTTTAACTCTTCCACTGTAACTATATTAATTAAGAGAATAGTACTTAGTTGCCACCCTGAACTTCTCCTATACTTTTAGTAAATAAATTTTGCATATACCCAGTCCTAATGTACAAGTGCAATATGTATTTAAATGTAATTAGTTAGAAAGTATCATTAAATGGACTTCAGTTAGTTCGTCTTCGGTCAGTCTCAAAGGAAAAACTTTTGTTTACCTATTTCTACGAGAAGTTAGAAATATAAGAATTAATTGCAAGTTTTTAAATACTCTTAGGCAAGTCTTTAAAAGGGAAAGCCTATGAGTAACATACACTCTCCCATCACATTTCAAGTACGTATTCAAGTTTCTCTCTTATAGGAGAAATAATCAGAGTATTAAGGATTAGCTTTTCGAATTTTAGGCCATAGAAACAAACGGACTCGTTTCTTTACGTTTACCCAAAGAAATTTCAATAACAATTTAAGAAATGTTGTTTTTGCGTAATTAAAAGATCGATTGAACAACGTCATAGGCCCAATCAACAGTTGTTTCGAACTTCAACTCGCATATAACGGTTGTGTTAAATTGGTTCTAAAATTTTTCTTACCAGTACCGATGTGGAAGCTCAACTCTATCAACGATCAACGGCTTAATAGTAAGTCGTTTGTTTTAAACTTGTACAAAGACTTTTCTTAAAGTAGACTTTTAACCACCGACGAGTCAAAAACACTAAGCAATTCGGGAATTCGATTTTTGAATCTTAGTTTTGAATGTAAGAACCATAACGACCCCAAATAAATCATATAAACGAATTGTTAGACATTGTTCTCCATAATAATACGAAACATCTTTAAATGCGGCGATCACTTAAAAATAATCCATAATAGAGTTTTCACAAATTATTCCAGCTAACATTTTCATTAGAACTTTTTTAAGGAATACTTCCGTTTATTTCATTTTCTTTTCGTCGTTCACTTTCATTTTCTCAATTTTGCTCTCTTCTATCGCAGATATCTGATTCGAAAAATATTTCACAACCGAATGGCACCCAACATATTCAACGAAAACAATTAGAAGTCTTACAGGCCTGTACAGAGCATGGAACCATGCAAGTAATACGCGCACAAACGGTACAAGCCACCTCATCGCGTTGGTCAATATCATCAGCATCACCCGTATTAGCTTTATCACCAACTTCATCAATTACAGCAACAAGCACAAAAACAACAACAACAACAACAACACCACCACAATTACAGAAAACAGTCAAACAATACTTAAAAAACAAAAACAACAGCAATAAAAAACCGGTACACAATCACAGTAGCACAACATCATCAAATGCCATCATCATCACTACGTCTTGCTCCTCCAATTCCTCAGCATCGTCTTCCATTTCTTCTTCACCGTTAACTAATGGTTACTATCGCGATCATCGTAATGAACGTGAAGATTATCTGCCCACTGCTATTGATAAACATTGGCCACAACAATTAACGGATAAAATGTCCAACCTGCATATGGACAACGAACAGCAACAGCATCGTCATTATAATCATGATGATTATCATTGCAATGGTGATGTTAGCGACCATGACAATGATATGTTGCTATTAGACGCTGATAATCCATATTTGGTTAGTAATGACCATAAACAAAACAAGATCAATACACCAGTTTACCATCGCCAATCTAACAACAAGTTTATGGATAATAATTGCGTTGATAGTAAAACTAGTCTGATGATGACAAAAAAACGTCATCATACAAATGCGTTGCATTGCAACGGGGATAGTGGTAGTAATTGTTTTAAGACCGACAATAGCAACGATGGTGATAATAATGGCGGTGGTAATAATCAATTTCGTTTAGATACGGCGCCAAGTTTAAAGTTAAGTAATTTAATGGTAAGTAAGCCAGAGGATGTCGGTGATTTTTTACTACGTACGACAACAACAAGTAAACATACTAAACTTATTAAGAAAAAGGAAAAGCAATTGCTTATGTATGGGAAAGTATGCGAAAAAATTGAACGAGTTTAAGACGTTTAACGTACGAGTTAATGTTAAACAACAAACAGTTAGATGAATTGAAAATTTATGAGTAGAATTACCGTGAGACTAAGAAAAGTTAAGTATGCTTTACCTCGACGCTCATACGGCGAAAGCTGTCCTTAGCAGTTAGTGCATCATCTATCAGTGTACACGAGCTAAATAGAATAATTAAATATATGATTTGAATATCCTGTAGAGTCTGGATATTTTATACACTTTTGTAAGTTCTTAGAAACGTATCACTAGCATAAGCAGCATGCTTGAGACTGTTTATGAAAAATTTACTTTTTACAGAACTTTTAGAACAAATAGAAGGTATGAATGAATAGAAGATTCGTAGTAAATAGTATAGACGGAGCATATCATCTGAGTTCGAGCTTTTTCAGAGAAAGTAAGCAGAAAAATATCGTGTCTTTGATATCGTATTGTCTCCGTTTTCCTACGAGTGTAAAATAATGAAGATCTAACTGTTTTCTTTTAACGGTGAACTTTAAAATGCGTGTTGTTCAGCTTTTAAAAGGTAATCCGAATTCAATTTGAAATCACAATGTAATCAGATTCCATTTTTACAGTTTATACGGAGCAGTAATAAAAGTCGTTGAAAAGATGGCGTTAAAAGTCAATTTCATTTCTAGATTATTTAGAAACTTCGTAGTCGAACAAGGAAACAATATAAATTTGATAAGATTGCTAGTATGTGCGAACACATGGAAGTCATGTGTCATGTCGTGTGTAAACTAGCTCAATAAAGTCTACGTACACTACGAAAGAACCTTTTTTCTCTTTTTAAAAACTGCATTTCTAGTCCGGGGGTCACGAAATATAATTCTTAAGAAAGAAAAAATTATACCGAATAAGAATTAAAGAATTTTTTTGACGTAAGATACAATGATAAAGGAAATATTTACTTGAATCCCAAAAAATTGCACAAAAAAGTGTACATACAGCGAAAACCCATTGCTAGAAAGTTCGAAAACGAAACATGTTTAGTTAACGGCACTTACAAAAGGAACTATAAAGGGGGGAAAAATTGTTGGGAGAAATAGCTAAAACAATTGCTTTAGTTATGCTACATTTCATGCTGTTACAAAATATTACAATAACACAAATACCACAGAAAATAAGCACCGATCAGACCAGCCAAATAAGCTTACACAGCGTAAAAATAAAATTATTATCAGAATTGTAACAAGCGAAACCAAACCTATTAATATTGCAAAAGATCTGGATATATAGTATATAAGCCAGATGGTATTCATTTTGAAGCCGTTCGAAATGTTTTAAGATCCAATGATTTTCACACATATATGTTTTTTTATATATATATAAATGGCAAATTTTAGAATTTCATTATTTTGATGGCAACGAAAGCCTTGTCGTTTGTCTTTTTGCCTTCCAATGGTCCAACGGGTTAACTGACTTGAAATAATCACTTAACGAAATTATTTTTAAATTCAAAAACTTTAATACGTATTTTTGTCGCTCTTTTGTCTTTCAACTGACCTTCGAAGATTTCTTCTTACCATATGGGATCATAATTGTAAATGTCTGTCAAATCATTGCAAACATTTAAAAGCGATGTATATGTTATTAAGAAATGCGCTTTTGCGTCAACTTAACCAAATACGATCACTTTCGTTTCCGCTAAATGTGGATATGTAAGATTGTTTCTAAAGTTGCAATTATTCGATCTTAATACAGATCATCATTAATGTCGCTATTGTGCAACGTTTAAATACAGATAATCATTGCATTGCCTCCAGACACACTCATCATATTTGGCAACATTTGTTGCCATCTAATCCCTTAGCAAACAAACAATATGATTTTTCATGTTTCCTACTTTTGTTAAAGTAAGTAAAGAGCATATATTACAATCATCTCTACAAACTAGAACAATTGGTAGACCTTTCGAGATACATATTCTTATCACTTGAAGATAAGCATTTGCGAATATTGACAAATTTTGAAAGATTTAAAAAATTCTGAGGGATATCAAATCATAAAAAGGTTCCGAAAGTAATTGCCGGATATGTTTTATTAACGTCCCTTTATCATACTTTGTTAAACTTCTAGAGAAAAGCTAAAGGAAGAAATCAATTTTAAAAACTGGGACTCATTTCTTCACCTTTTCTTAGAAATTAGGCCAAAAAACAAAGTTCAGGTTGATGAAATTTGGCTACAATAACTTCATCAATACTCTTGGGAGGCATTTTAAATTTTTTAAGAACTTGTTTCCATCTAAAGCAAAAAGCAGTAAATCTCTTAGAAATAAAAGGCAAGACGTTACATCATTCAAATGATATCATGCATGTAAAGTCCATAAAGTCTCCCACGCATTTCGTAACGATTGCAAGTGAAATGTAATTGTCATTTAATGCGAAATAATGTATCTTGCAAATGAAAATAGCAAACAGATAAACTGTATAGCGAATTTCCTTGATTTCTGATTTGATTTCTCTTGTGTTATTTGTCATTCACAGAAAAGCAGTTCGACATTATCAACAACGGGTTCAACGGGGCAAACTTTGTACGTTAGTACTGTGTCTTCGAAACCAGCATCAATGAACACCTACAAAAGTGGGGTAAATAAAATAAGCCTACATGCAATTGTTGGCAATGGTAGCGGCAGCGGCAGCATTAACAAGTTGTCTACACTTCAGCAGCAACAGCATCAGCATCAGCCTACTTTATTTAGTCAAAACGACAATATCAGCATTATTAAGAACAGCAACAATAACGATAACAACAACAACAACAACAACAATAGTAATCAAAGTCATTTACTTAAAACACGCGTAGGTGCCAACATTAATTGTAATTTTGATGGTGGTGATGAATATCAGACGTCTGCGAAGGCAACAAAAATGACAACAGCCACAGCCGCTACACCATCACCAACTGTGACAGTCACTTTAGAAACTCGTCATCATCAGCATCATCATAACGATCGCTTGACGCCAACGCAATCAATAGGTGTTCATACACAACAGAAACGTGATGAGGAAAATTTCCGGCATTATGTTAACAGTGACGTTCCATTTAATGAACAAGATGCTAATGATTTACGGTATATGTTGAATAATTCTCTTTTATACCATTAGATAACCATTTTATTTTCCCATAGGCTCTCCACGAGACAGCTAAGACGTCAACAGATTCCTCTTAACACCTCTCTGCAAAGATCGTATTCTATCTCAACTGACGATCTCAGCAGTGAGTGGAATGTCGACGGGCATGCAGAAGAAATTGGTAAGGAAGAACCGGCTGAGTGGCGTCGCGTTAGCAAGCTCAGGCGTTCTTTCCAATCGTCCAATAAAACAAATGAAAGTTTAAAATCTCCGGCACCGCTACGTAAGCCGCTTGATTTGCCAGAAAATTCCGTTAGCGTATCTAAAATTAAGGCCGATTTGGAAAATGGACGTAGACTTAGTACTGTCATGCGTAACAATCGTGTGGACTTAACAGCTTTGAATACGTTGCTTCAGTCAGATGAAATAAATGGAAGAGAAGATCACAAAACTCATTTAACCAAAAAGAATTCTTTCCTAACAGCTGAGTCACTCAAAGAGATACGTAATAAATTGAAAAAATTATCCGATGAATCATTATATAAAGAAGATTTCAAAATTCATCAATCTCAACAACAGCCGACAAATGAGGAAGCTTTTAACGAAGAATTAACTGAACGCTTCAAACCGGTCGGTGATAAGAAACAAGCAAATCTCACTTTTGTTAATGTCACTGGAAAACATGCTAGCAACAGCTTAGAGTCCCGATTAAAATATAAAGATCCAAACTCTACTGAGTGGCACCTAAGACGCAAATCCTACGGCTTTGAGAAAATGTCACCGCCCGAGTATAAAGCAATGTTCTGCATGGATGATTCTACCGATAGCGGTTTAGGTAGATCCGGAGAATTGGGTAATTGGTCGCCTATATCCGACACAAGCTGTAAAACTAATAGCCGCAATAGTACGATTATACACCTTGAAGAAACGGCAAAATCAAAAAAAGATTCACATTTGTTGAGAGGCTACCTAACTCAAAAGCTCGTCGAAAAAGAACGAGAAATATCTCCTGTAGACAAACAGTATGATATGAAACGACATTCCATAGCAATAGATGACATCCACTACGATTTAGAAAATCCACGGCAAACAACTCAAATACATTTAAACGGTGTGTACGAGGACAGCAACGATTCGTTGCATACCACATCCCAAAAAAGCCAACAAAAACGTGTAGAGTTTTGCAAGACAGAAGTGCATTTCGCCACTGAATCGGGCCGTGTGAATATAGTGGAAACTGATAGTAAGCCGCCACCCACTAATAATTTTCGTCGAAGACGCCGCAGCTCAAGTGTTGGCCCCCTACAAAGTTTAGTAAAATCGGTGTCTGCAGTCCATACGTCAGCTTCTCCAATCACTACAACAACAGCAACCGTAGCGGTTCCCATTACTATATTTGGCGAGTCAAGCCTAAAGCGTGCAACCATAAATACCGCACCAATCGCTCAAAGGATTTGCTTGGAACCTTCCCCTGAGCCAAAGACAGACTCGGCGATTAACGTTACCATTACCGTACCATCCAAAAATGATTTACTTCCTAACTATGCGTCCACCAGCGGAGTCGATTCAACTGACTGTGATACCGATGAATTTATTTCTCTACGAGGTATTTTAAAAAATAAGCCAATAAAACCGAAACCCTATGTCTTAGGAGAGAATATTGAAAATTCCAAAGCTTTGTGGAGCACGTACAAAAAATTAGAAACAGTTGATGACGGTAATAGAAGTTTTTCTATCTATAATTTTTCTTTTTCACTGTCTTTTATGTTTCAGATTCTAAGTCGTGCTCCCCTCCCCCTTTTTTACTGGCATCTCAAAGGACTGTGGCTGAAAGAATCCGCTTGGTGGAACAACAACAGCAACAACAAGATACGGGTCCTAAATGTTCTTCTCCTACTAGCAACTTCTCAACTAAAATCAATGTCAATTTGGGAGACCGCTCTACATCTTGGCAAGAAGCTGGTAAGTTTTCATCTATCCAGTGATCTTTAGGTTTCAATGGGCCCTTGCTCAAAATCTATTTCTGTAGTACTCTAGGCGCTGACTCTATTTTATTTGTTTTTGTTTCCTTCCTATGGGATGATCTACTTTATTATTATTGTTATTATTATTATTATTATTACTCTTGTTATTATTGTTATTATTATTATGTTTCGGTTGAAATGTTTCTAGGTTATGTTACATTACATTAACATTATAACCTCAAATCAAAAACTAATTGCATGAAACGGTTATATTAAGCATTGCTTTAGTCCACTTTGAAAGGACACAACTATTCATACCTCTAAATTCAATATGCTTTTTCCCAATAGCATTATGTTTCCACCAACACACTCCTCCCACTTCTCCCCCTATTTTCTCTCTATCCATCTACATATGTACCTACGTGAAATTATGTAATGTATATAACTTGATTAGCCTGATACACAACTAGATTAGGATGTCTTAAAAGATTCTCATCAAGAAGTCATTACCTATAACAAATAATGATCTGCAAATGTTCCTTAGGATTCTGTAAATATTCCAGGCAAAGATGATCTCATTCAAAGTAAGGTAATGTCTAACTTATTGACATAAGAAATGTTTCAAACAACCCTTCCATAGTCTCCTGGGTGCACTGACACATTGAAAGCAGAAGCGCCTTTAAGAAATTGTTTGAGAATTTTGTAGCATTTCCTAGTACAAAATATGCTATTTGTTATCGGAAGCGTGTAAAATGTGATGTTGTTATTAAGCAATAATGGAGTGCGGTAAACATTTGTCGGTGGAATACGATGGACGTTAGCCAATTCGAAGTAGAACTGTGAAACTTACATCAAAAAGGGCTTTCACAAAAATGGGTTATAACTTAAGTATCGGTGAAAGAGATCGGAGAGAGATGATTCACGTATGTCACCTAAAAATATTAACCGTTATGATACACCTGAATTTGTAAAAACACGCCTTCAAATTGCCATAGTCTACGTTAACAGGCCCATCTCGAATTGCGTGTCTTTACACTTCAGTTTTTTACCTTTCAAAAGACCAGTATTTTTGTAATTCAAGTATAATTTTCATTACGCTTGGAGTTAAGAACAAAAAACATACATATTGGGGCCATTAGTTCATAATTTCAAAATGTTGTTCGCAGATGTAAGCGGGATGAAGCTTTATATTACCTCGGATGTCAACCCAAACCTATTTGTCAAGTGATTTCTATAAAACCCTCTGATTTTTGGGTGATTACAAAATTCACAAGAGAACTTTTAACAATTACCTTAACCGATCGTCCGTATTAATAAGAATAGATGCATCATAGATATTCATAGATATATCGCAAGTCTGCGATGAAGTACGGCAATAAGATTTAAGGATCAAATTTTATACGTCCTTGCCGTAAGGAAGCATTCTAGGATCTCTTCTTGATTTACATATAAACCCCACATCCCCCTTAAACCAAATACAAACTTTTATTGATGATATTGTCCTTCGAAATAATGACGCGAATTCCATGACAGCTTTGATGCACATAAGACCAAATCGTAATATTGGCAGAATACTTCGACAGGAGAAATCTACGTGTCTGCGACCATATTAATATCAGGCGATGTTACTAAGGCTAAGTTAAAAATATATCAATTGTGATGGCTATTAAATGCTAATTCGAGGTTCAGTCTACACAATAGTTCTAATATACCATATCATTATAGAGCCAATTTACAGCAATTTGGCACATTAATGGAATGTAAAGAAGCCAATCAAAACCCTTAGAGCTGCAAGAGATGCCCAATGGTATTTTACAAATAAAAACATCCGTCAGCATCTGCAAATTCCATACATTATACATTATATAAAATAATAAAGCAGTATGTCCTTGGGCATTTAGGTTCAGTAGATGGTTTTCAAGGGAAAGTCGCACAAAGTTTTGCACACTGAGCATATAACGACCGTACAACCGACGACAAGGTTTTACTACTGAGTTCAAATAAAAAAAAAAAAATTAAAGAAAAAAGGATTCATTGCTTCACAAAAACGTTATTCATTCAAAATTGAATCAAGATTTTATCTAAAACATATCGCAGTCGATTGTATATAAATTCATATTATAAAACTTTTGCAATTAAATCAAAGATTAGCTTGTATTAGCTATGAAAAACGCTCATTCAAACGGAAAGAATCTCTAATGTGTTGACTCCAATGAAGAACAACTTTCTATTTTTTAGAGGTAAATGGTAGGATCACTACCCTTTCTTGGGAAAGTTGCAAGTTTTTTCTACTTACTGAATCTTACTCCTTCCTGAACTTATTTTTTCTCTGCTTTCTTTCTCTCTCTTTTTCTTATGGTGGTTCTTCTATTTTTTAATTGACATACTAATCTGTTAATTGCGTACACCTCCGCAGAACATGGTTTTTTCGAATCCGCTTACAATACACATTCTCTTGTATTTAAGTTTAAAAAAATCTTCATTTCTTTCTTCATCTTCTCTTTTTTTTGGCTTAATTGATTTTCTTGATTTTAAAGCTTATAATTCTACTAAACTGCTTAGAGTTCACTACTATTATGCCAACTAAATAGCTAAAAAACACAGCAAACCTATGTTAATTCTCTTCACCATCACCTTGAAAAGAAAAAGAAAGCCAACCGTACACAAATCTTACTGAATACAGGTTCCGACATAGGAGATATTCCAACGAGACCAACGGCCCAGGCATTGTTGCTACAGGATCTCAAAGAGAATCAACGTATTTTAGATGAAGGCCTGAAATCGACAAATTTGATCATAAAAACCTTACGTTCGGCTAATGAATTTGATGAGGCCATGAGGCGACTGTATTCCACTGATGTGGAATCAAATTATACCACGCCTGTTGTAGTGCCAACGCCCATGTTTAGATCTCACAATCTACAAGAATCCCTTAAATGCAATTCCTTAGGTAGCACTGGGCTAGAATATACCAAGGCTTACAATTGTGTTACCTTGAGGTCAGATTCTATTACTTCAATGAGAAAAGAGATTTCAGATTCTGCAACCAGAAAGAATGCAACAGAACATCATAGTTTGATGGGCAATGAGCAGGGGGATAGCCAACAGCTGCAAAGATTAAGAATGATATACGATGCTACTCTAACACAAGGCGAGGACAGCGCCGACGAAGAAGTAAAAGGTTATTTTAAAGATTTCATCGACATTGCGTATGACGACAACAGTGCCACTCAAAAGCCTTCACTTGTGGGAGACAACAACTACCAACCCTACTCAAACGACTTAAAGGTTGCGAAAACCGTATGGAGAATCAATACCAAAAATCATATTACGACAAAAGAAGCACGAGAACAATCAGGTAACCTTGAGGTTAATTTCTTAATAAAGTAGATCATCTTAAAAGGTTCAGTAAAATGCTCTACATTCCAATGGAGATGCTTTCGTTTTGCAAAAGAAGATAACTAAATTATATGCTTTTGTTTATGTGTAGATTTACCGCTTTCTAACGTGGTAAGTATCAAATTTCACTCGCCTCAAATGAAAAAGGAAATTGATTCAACAAATACTGGGCCAATCAAAACATCAGAAGCGCTACCACCTAATTTATCTAACAGTAAGTTCAAAATTTCAAAGGCTTGATTTCTACAGTGCAAAAATTTCTAAAAAAATATCCACTAACCTTAGCTCACGAGAGTACGGCAACACTTAAACAATCCCCTCGACAAAGTATTGCTATTGCCAAAGAGGCTTTAAAGATTGTGAAGGAAGCTAGAGGAGCTCGGCAATTGCGCGAACATGAGTTGTCCTATTTCGGTGTTTCGAAGGACAAAAATAATGTGCAGCCCCTAAAAACTAAACTATATTCTACACCTAGCCCATCTGTTTCAACGAAGCGTACCTTACCATCACGACGACTTAGCGAAGGGAATCCGTTAATAAACAAAGAATGGCCAAACAAAGATAACAAACCTGACTTGCTCAAGCATAGTGAAATACAAATGCGAGAAATTACGAAAGAGCCGAAAGCAAGTGAACGATCAAGTTTACTTACAACGAAGAATGACTTGAATTCCGACGAAGAGCATTTATACGAAAACATAGCGAACGATATTACTCCAACATTTAAAGTGCAATCGCCCTCGCTTTCACGAGCCTATGATCGGAAAGCAGATCTTCAAAGAGATGCTATGATTTTAAAGGAAATGAACACCAATGCTGATCAAACTTTGAAAGTAAGTTTCATGATTTATACGAAAGCTAAAGAAACTTAAGTGTGTTTTTTTTTTAAATACAATTCGAAGGATCTTTCTGACGAGACAATTTTAAGAGATCGCCGACGCCGTTCTATGCAGCGTCGTAATTCCAAGCCATTGGAAACTATAGAGGAAAAATCCGCACCTGAGAAATCTGTTGAATCTCCGGCAATGGTAGTGAAAGTGGATCGCGCCACTTATTCTTCTGAAGCGAAGCGTATCGCTCGACGTTCTACAGCCTCCCCGTCTTCAGCAAAACAACGAGAAAGAACGTCTTCGCAGTCGTCAGTAGAATGCTGCCCTAGGGCTCGTTCACGTTCTTTATCTAGCGAAAAAGAATTTGAAACGCTTAAAATGAAACAAGCGCCTAACTCTGCCGCGGTTAAGCATAAATCATATAAAACCGCAAACGCTCGTTCCTATTCGCGGGAGTCCCAAAATTCATCGCATTCGCAATGCTCATCGACTGACGAACAGCTTTTTGATAGTTTTAGGCGCGAAGAACGTTCGCGAGCTAAAACTAAACGCCATACCACTAGCAGCACAAAAGCTCTGAAACAAACTACCATTCAGTCTAATCAAAAAGAAGATGCAAAACGTTTATCCAGCACTGCTCGTTCTTCTACCCATAGAGAACGCGTTAGGTGCAAAATGGAAACGGTTGCAAAGCCATCTCAACATCAAAATCAAACGAACCCGTCTTTATTCCGCTCAACAAATTCATCGGGAGAAAGTGGTCGCAGACAACGAGATGAATTAAAAGATTTACAACAAAGTGTAAAATATTGTGACACCACTGCCGCGAACATTTCCGCCAACAATAATAAACATTCTTCAAAATATGATGACAAAAAGAAGGCAACATCTCAAGAAATTTCTTCTTTTAAAAATGTGGAACAAAATAACGAAAGCGAAGAGAAGCACATTAAACCGAAAGGTAAAGTAGTAAGTAAAAGGAGAGGGAATAGTAGAAGGGTAGATCGATCATCTCGGAAATTTACAAATCGCGAAAGATTTTTGTAGAGTTTTATTATTGAAAAGAAATCGGTTTCGCATTGTCTGCTTTCTTCTTTTTTTTTTTTTTGATAAAATTTGTTCAATTTTTCTTTTACAGACCTGGTGTTATTGGGTCTCTTAATAATGGGTGCCACTCAGCCCGAAAATCTACATAATCATTTTAGGTTAGATAAATTTCATTAGAACCAAAAACTAATGGCAAATGCACCTTAGATTACTACCACTTCACTCGTAGCGCAATATCGGCTAAATAACTTATTGAAAACTAGCACCAACACCAAAATTGAACTACTGAGAGTATTCTACTAATTTCCCAACAATCAAAACAGAAATTTTTAAAAGCGTTAACTTTAGTTTAATGTAACAAATTGGTGAACATTATTTTAAAATAATTTTTCTTTTAGCTCACTCCAGTCGCTCTACCTCGAAGCAACGCCGCCACCAACACCCTGAAGCTCAACTAAAAGCAATAACCCGAGAAAGAGAGCAATTAAAGTCTAGGACAACGAAAGCATCAACGGCGGCAATAAACGAAAACACGACGTACGTAAGCGTTTCGAATTTAAGACAAGTACAAACTGCACTTTGCACAAGCGACACCAATGTGAATAATGAAATTATGCAAACAGCAGCTGTTATAGCCGACACCAACATCTATGAAAAAAGCGAAAACTTCGAAGCAATCGATCAATCTATAAAACAGTCCTTACAATCCCAAATCCCAATTAAACCACCACGTAAGAAACGTTACAAAAAGTCCTTAATTCCTATAGCCATACCTACTAAACCAGAACGTCTTCCTCCCCTATCTCCATCGCAAAAGTTACAAATCGAAAAAATACCTTCTCCGCCTTCTTACGAATATCAAGTTAAAACTCAAATTATACCTCCTAGCTATTCTAATCAAAGTACATTGAAAAAAAGTTCTCTACCGAGGCCAACAAGCCGCTTATCTTTTTTAACCAAGGCTAGAAAATCATCACATAAATATGCCCATTCCACGTCGTCCTCTTTTGCATTTCTACCTTATCTTCCAGCCAAAAGAAATTCGGATGTCAGTCATATCTATGACAATTACATGTTATATGCAGTGCCTGCGTCTATAAATGCCAAAGCTTATAAACAAAATCTGGTCAACGATCATGCCCATTTATTCGGCGGTACCGGTCATCGATATTATAACGATGGAGGAAAAGGATTGCGTAGACGTACCGTACGCAGCACGGTGTCCACCCATCAACCATTTGGCATTTGCACATGTTCATAGTCTCCGACATTAATCATCAAATAAATGCTAGGTGTTTTCCAGAGATTCGCATCAAAAAAAAAAAAAATAAAAAATAAATAAATAAAAAACAAAAACTACACGCTTTCGTTTAGCCAAAACAGCAAGCTATCTCCACCTGAAATACTAAAAAGCAAAAAACCAAAAAAAAAAAAAAACACCGATAAACATCATCACACTTCCATGCACATATCAGTCTATGCACTCTATTTTGACAAACACCTTAACACCCCCACCTGATATCGCTTTTATACGAACGTTAAACGAATAATTCAGAAATTTTTATCTAATTCATCCGAACTCTTTACATACTTTTTAGCAACTCATGAAAAACAAATATAAATTATGGATTTATTTTTACTTTTTCACAATGTAAGATATGTTAAATAATTTTCTATATATATTTCATAACACTTTTTGATTTTCTAGTAGTTTTGCGATACAGTAAACTGTAGAATACAAGGGTAGAATTTATTTATATACTCTTTTGTGGTAGCATAATTTGCTTTCGCAGTCTACTTTCGTAGCAAAACTGACTGACTGTTTCCTTTCTCTTAATTTTTATACTCACTACAGCAAGATATGTCCAAGTACTAATCTTGTCATTTCGTTCGTATTGCGTAGTAGATTTGGGTATCAAATATTCGTTGTGATCTGCTATTTGGAACTTTCTAATAGGCAAAGAAAAAAAATGTAACCATACCGCCTACACTTTTAACTAACATTGAAATCGAATGAAATCTTTTAGCTTAAAATTTCATATACAAATCTTATTCAAGCAACAAGGCACGTCAGTTACCAATTCCAGAAACCGGATCAAGAACCGAAAGAACTCGATCAGTCTGCCAGTTGAAAAATACGCAGAGCTAACTTGTGAAATTCCAGAAAAAATGATTATTCTAGAATATTGCACCGTTCCAAATTTGACTAGTTTCCCTATGGTTGACCATTACGAGTTAGCTACACACATCCTGCTTCTGAAGTTTGTTACATCTAGTCAAAGAGTATCACATAGACATTAGCAATTTCATTAACACTCAATTATGCCAACATCCGTAGTCATGTCATCAATAATATTAATTATTTCTTCAATGCCTGTCTCTATATTACGGCCAAAAAAGTATCCTTAGCCGGCCTTATCCGATTATATTAAAGTTCAGCGATCCACTTAAAAACTGCATTTCATTATACTTTCATCAATTCGTTTTGACTATTTATTGCCCTTAGGCCTAATACTACTTTTTTTTTGCACGAAATATTAACAATTTTTTGCAGCTCGAAATCGATCGAAATTTAAGTTCCTCCCAAATAAAGAAAAGAATTCAAAATGTGATACACTAGGGTTCAATAAATGTTAATCCGTGAACTTTTCAGTTAGTTTACTATACATAGACAACATTCAGCAGGTGGTGTCCGCGCAATTTATTTTCCATTATGCTAACATCAGAGACAACTAAACAATAAGACATATCAACAATTTGTTCAAACTAGAGCTAGCAGAATCTCAGGGATTTGTAGGGTTTCTGATAACAATAACAGTAGTTACGCTGTTAAAGAGCAGCCATTTGACTGCTTGTTCTTTCATTCTCATATTTTTATGGGTAAAACTTTTCTTAAATAGTTTCATTGTACCGGAAGTTTATAAACCAAAACTATACGCAACTCTGAGTTTTTAAGTGAACATGCGCTATGGCCTACATATAAGTATATATGTATAGAAAAAAATTGAACAGTAACTGGATACTAAATATGACTTCTATTCTAAATTTTGTATTTGCCAAATGCTTGAAATAATTGCAGTGAAAATATTTTATGAATATGTATGAAGAAATATTTTATAATTAAACTAAATTTAGTTATTTTTTATACATTTATTTATTTTATTTGCATATAGAAATCTTAGAGATGTTTTATTCATTTTTCCACATCATACATGAATCATTGTACACGACGCATTACCTATTCGTCTCACAAAACCAGTTCTCTAGATACACTTTAGAATATTCTAGAATTTATTCGACTTTCTTCATAGAATATCTTCCCTGAAATTTGTTGAAACAATTGGTGAACATAAAATTGGCAATCCTTCAATGTGAAGTTATATTTGCTATGTACCTCCTTTTTGCGTTTTTCTGTTTATATACACTAACACATATGCCATAGCGCATATTCACTTAACGCTGTTGCTTTATAAGCGTTCGATATAGCGAAATACTTTAACAGATTTTTTGCTCATGCAAGCAATGACAATGAAAAAGCAAATTGTCGAATAGCTGCTAACCAACAGCGCCACTATTAGTTATAGTTACTGTTAACAGAAGCACTAAATGTTCCCGAGATTTTCCGAGCTCTTTTGAATAAAATGTTGAAACGTCTTAGTATTTAGTTGTCTCTATTTAGCATTACTTACCTAAAATGCGTTGAGCCCTTACTAATATAAAAGATAAGAGAATGAATTTTCATTTACAGCGTATTAGCTGGTGGTGGACTCCAATATATAAAAGTAAAAAATTATCTATAATATAAGGGATTATATTGAATGCTAAGTATGAATAAGGTTTCCATCATATTTATCGTACTTATCACTAACTTGATAATTCGCATACATATATTTAAAAACTATCGTAACAATTTCTTTCATTCTCTGCTCAAATAACTTTGGTAGAATTGATTAATATATTTACTGACTATGAACATGTTCGCTCGAAATCTTTTCTATTATTAATTCGTTTAGCTATGTCGGCCGTAGTAAAATAACCTTTGAAAAATACATTTTGTAGTTTTTCAAGTATACATAGAGTTAGAAAAAAATATTAATTTAGAAAAAAAAAAAAAAAAAAAATTACATAAAATTATGAGTGAATGTTAAAACTAATATGATTTTTTTTTAATATTTTCTTTTACAATTTATTTTAGATATAGTAAAAATGCCAGCGTAACTTTAAATGGTTCGCAAGCACCGAATCACGATTACCTTCATCACCATCATCATCATCGTCATGATCATCGGCAACTTCGCTCACGTTCTCCGTGCAAAGAGGGTCAACAATCGAATAATAAGCGAATAGCTAACGAAAACGCTAAAGAACATATTTATGATTTGAAAACAGCATTTATTAAATCAACGGCTACGAAACGTAGTAATAAGAATAAAAAATGACTTGTCGATAATTAATTTAAACTTTTAGTTACTACTAGAATGATTTCTTTGAGCAGTTCCTTATTATCTGCCTAATCTTTAATTTTTTTTTTATTTTTGTGTTTGTAAAGTTGAACAAAAAAAAAAAAACACTAACTCGCACTATTCTGACTTAATTATTAATGTTTTTTTTTAATAAAATTATTATAACAAAGAAGAACTTAAATAAATTTTATATATTTATTCATAATTAAATATTATTTTAAAGAAACTTATAAGAAATGCTTCGTATATGAATGCATTAATTACACAAGTGATACTCATTATATTATATTATTTAAGGGTTTAATTATCCTTTTTTTGTTTTTTCTATAAAAATCGAAATTTAACAAAGACCTTATGTACATACCTAAGTATATGTATGTATCGCAAAATAAATTAATAAAAGTATTTCAATGCAAAAGAAATTTCAAAAAATTTATTTTTATTTTTTTTTAAACATAACATATAAACACTTTAGAGTGGGACACGGCTCACCATTGAATAACCTACCTTACATCAGTATGCTTAATACACTATTCATATTGCGACTTTTCAAAATAGGCTGTTATATAGGAAGTGGTTGAAAAAGTTATCCGGACTCGCCCTAGTTGTCCTAAAGCCAAGACGCGTCAGTGAACGAAATAATATCAAAATATCTCAACCGTCGCGACTTGTAGGTTGAATACAAGAAAACGAGACGGAAGGAAGGAAAGGCTTGATTAAATCGATTCAGAAATTGATTGGTGCAATAAAAAGCGGGTTAGCACTCACAAACTTAATATATCCTTGTATCACAAGTGTAGCGTATAAACACGAAGTTGTAAGACCTAAAACAACGACGAATTCGTTTTTTCTATTAAGATAAAACAATTGTTCAGCCGATGCCTCTCTTTGCGAAGCACGGTCACGGCCAAATAAAAGAGGAGGAGATACGAACCTAAAAGGGAATCGGTCATCGAAAATAACAACAAGCAGACTTCAGACTTATGGCTGAATTTTTCTTTAGACTTTAATTAATATACGGTTATACACAATAGAAAATGTATACATATTCTCTCTGTTTCTTTCTCTCTCTTTCTCTCTCTCTCTCTCTCCCTCTCTCTCTATCTACCTATCTATTTACCTCTATCTCTCCCGGTGTCTCTCTCAGCAAAGCTAAGTGGAAGAGCGTGCTGTAAGTCTCAGTTTCTCCTTTTCTGTTGTTTTCTGGTAGATATATTTAAGTATTACAAAATGAAAACCGCTCTAGTTTTTATATATTGGTATTAATCGATTCGTTATAATTATATCTACACAAAAAGAACTAAGAAAGTTATATATGGTCATTACCGAATATTTTGTGCCCCACACACACAGTGTAGGTTGGTTTTCCATATTCCGTAGTTATGTATCTGTATGTTGTAGTTCACGAATAATCAGCGAAATAATTGAAGAGCAGAAATATTCTGCCTTTAAGTTGTACTGTGGGCGTGTCCTCTGATTTGATTTGTTTTCAATACCAATTCGCATTCGAGAGCTTGCAATATTGTGTTTCAATATACATTTGCCTGTTCTACACAACCTCAATTTCTGTATTGATCCTTCGAGACTATTTTGTGAAAAATTCAACCCACATCGTTCCATAACCACCGTATTCATATGATTTAGCTCCATGTAACTTGTGGTTGTTTCCTAAACTCAAAAGACCACTCCGGGGACAACGTTTCGATTCGATTCAAGGGATACAAGTTGAATAGCAGAAAGCTTCGAAGGCCATTCCGGAAAACGTTTGTCTCGAGGATTGATAAAACGTTGGCGTAAATATATAGTATCTGAAGGGGATTACTTTGAAAGCGTCGAACAAGTTTTGCAATAATAAATAGACTTGAAAAAAGATCAAATTTAATTCATCTTTATTTTTGAGCACGCTAGTGTATGTGGATGGATTACACTAAATTTATCTTTCAATTTGTAACACCGCGAAATGTACTTATTAGACGTAAAAAATATATATATTTCAGCGTAAGATTTTAAGTTGAAATGGGTTGGTTCATTTCATGCTTTTCTTGTCCATCCGCGCGCCCATCGATCTCTTTGAACATTACAACGATGAAAATAAAAAGCTAAAATTTAGAACCTACAATCTTAGGTGATCTTAGGCATCGGAGGGAGTGTAGGTAAGAATTGCGACTAGCAATTCAGTGCTCGGGAATTCAAATCTGAAGTACGGTAAAGGCTACTTTGAGTAGATAAAGATTAATGCTGTACGATTTTGATACACACTCATTAGATTACGGCCATGATCGTCCTATTCCTTTCTCTTTCTTCATTTCTTTCTCACGGTTACTGTGCTATGCGAATAGAGAACATCCCTTGAATGACTGGCGATATTAAGCAAAAAAAAAAAAAAAAAAACATTACATATTTGAATAAAATTTTATTATTTTCGCTTTACGACTGGGATGTTGAATTGCAGAGATCTCTTTTTTCTATTAGTTATTTCCCTCATACAAACCGCTTTTTGAACAACTTAAGTCTTTCTTAAGTCATTCGGTTGAGACATTTAATTCTCTGATGCAAATTGTTTATAAAAATGATTAATTTCTGAAAACAATGTCCTTCCTTCCACAATCAGTACTCTATCATATAACCCTCATCTTTTTTCTCTTCAATCCTTACGCTTCTAGATGTAATTTGCTTAAGAGTCGAGTTTGATCATCAATTGTTTTCTTAAAATTATAATGATGTATGATAGCGTACCACCGAGCCTGAACTATGACAACAATTTTAGAAATACCTTGTTAAACGTCACACATTAATAATCTGGAAAGTTGCAAACGTTTGGAACGAATGCCGCAACATTAACCCAAACAAAAAACTAAGGAAAGCCTTCAGTTGTATTCTCTATAAAACAGACAACAACAATTCTGATAGATATGTATGTAATGGGCGATATAAATTGATAATTCATTGATAACATCAAAGTACGTTATGTGAATCACTTTAAAACACAATAACAACAATAAGATAATACTTTTAAGTTAGTAAAGCTTACGGTTAAAGCAATAGTAGCACATTCCTTGCTAACCTTTATGAAGCAAGTCGTGGTGATTTTAATTTAGTTATCAACAAAACCGAAAGAGAGTAGGGAAAAAAAAAAAGCTTTTCGCTCTCGCTAAGTAACTTTTAATGATATCCCTCACTTAGATTTCGGAATTCCTGAGGTTCAGTTGTTAAAGAAATGCTGTTATAGTTAAAGCGATTCAATTTGCTTATTTGTTTAGTGAAATTAAAAGAAGAGTACAAAAAAAAAAATTATACAAATTTGTAAAAATAATTACCAGTAAATTGTAAAAAAAAGTGTGAAGCATTGTTTATCTAGTGTGAAAAAATCATAAAAACGAACTCTTGAAAATCCAATACGAGGTAAAAAAAAAAATAAAAATAATATTTGTAATTCGAGAATATCAAGTATTTTTTAATTCCCTTCAGAAAATTGGGTTTTTTAGCTCAGTTTTCTACGTAGCTCCCGCTGAATGTTCACTTTTTAGACATTGAATACTTGCAAACTTGCAACGGGGTAATATTATCGGATACGATGTAGATAAAAAACATAAATAAATGTCTATCATCTCCTGATGGGCATGTGGAGGGAGAAAATGATAATCAGTAAATATGTGGCACCTTGTCTTCTGCGAGCCACAACCGTTATATTTTTTCAAGAAATTATCATCTCTTCACACTCCTTATCAGTCGAAATTTAAAAGCATTCTTCGAAGCTATTTTCAAAACTTAGCTTATAGTTTTAAAATAAGTTTAAATTTCCTCCTATTATCTGCACGTGGCTGTATATAAACTCATCTTGTCGGTTTTTTAAATTTCAAATTGATTTCTCAAGGATCTTCTCAATATTAACTCCATACAAAATTCAGTTCTATCTTCAAATCCATGATCGCTCTTAATTACTTTTCGATTTCAAATTTATGATTCATTTTTCCATTACATTTTTTTTTAAAGACTTTATCTTAATTAATCCCAATTTTTATATATGTATATATGAAGCAATGATTTCGAAAATTATATTACAATTATTTTATATTACGAAAATTTCTTGCATAGGAAGATCTCAGAGTTATATTGAAAAGTTTAACTAAGCGTTAAATATTCGATTATCTAATAAGTGATTTTTTTGGGCAACGAAAGATAAGATTTAGAATCGTAGTATCTTAAATAAAAAAATAAATAAAGAGTAAAGCTTTTACTTTTCATGTATTATGATTATTTCTCTTCTACCTCATAGTGTGTATAACTAAAGCAAAAAATTCACAAACGTTTACTAAATCGTGACAATAACAACCTCATATTAATAATTAAAAAAAAGAAAAGCAGACAAGCTAAGGGGGAAAAGACGACCTATTTTCTCCCTTGAAATTCTAATTTCCTAAAATTTTATTATTTCGTGATTGAAATCTACAGACCACAAAGCCAGACTACCTTTAACCTTCTCCTCCCTATATTTCTTTTCATTTACCTACACTTTCATAAAACTGTATTAAAAGAAAAAAATCCTTCTTGTTGTTAATATGCAAGCAATATTCTGGCCGTGCGTTGTAAACATGAGGTTTGACCTTTAAAACTAGTGGTGCATGTGTCAATATATTAGTAGCGTTATACTGTTGAAAAAGTCCATTAATTAATTTTTATTGATTTTTAAAAAAAATTATATCCCTCGCCATATGCCAATATATAAAGACTTAAAATTAAAAGCGCGTTGCTGGACAAATTGTGAAACAATTTTACGCTGTCCAGGAAACATTTCTATGTGATCGTTATGGACTGTCTTTTTTTTTCTTTTCATTCTTTGGTTTATTTATCCAGAGTACCGTGAGTTTGTTCGTTTTGTAGACATAAGGACGGACTTAATCATACAGGGTCGGCATTTCATATTAATCAAAGTTTTATAGACGACGTCTACGGCTTCATATCCTGTGAAAAGTAACAAGTAAACACATCAAACCGAGCTTGAGCTTATGGTAAGATTCTAATGTTTGTTTTAGTACTTTCTAGAAGAAATGGCCAAGGCAAACTTATCCTTCACATACGAAATGCTATCTGAATCATATATAGACTCAGATTTGTATATCGTTATCGCTATCCAAGAATTTTCTTTTTCGAGAATTTCAAAAGATGAATCGGCAGATAGTAATTACTTCATTACGAATGCTAGTAATGGGCACATTAAATTGAACACTATATTTAGGTATATTTTGGGTACGACGAGAAAACTATTGTTCAAGTTACCTTTCGCCGATAAAAATAGAAATCATGTAGAGGATGATTAAAAAATATTTCAAATTTCGGTTTTTAACAACTTTAATGAAACGATACGACTGAAGCAGGGCATCGCGCTTCCTGGATTTGACAGACCGATTTTCCCTCTCTCTCTCTCTCTCTCTCTCTCTCTCTCTCTCTCTTTCTTTCTTTCTAACTAAACCAGTATACCTATAAATTTCATATAATAATCAATAAAAGTTTGTAAATAACTATTCCTGTAATGGGTTGCGCTTGAGAACATTGCTGTCAATGAACTCGATAGAATTTCTATCTGATCAATCTTTTAATCAAATTTCGTCTGAGAGTTGGTGTATTTTAAAAAGTAGGACCAACGTTCAAGAGCAGTTTCGCGACGGTATGGAATATTAGAAATATTTTTTTTTCTTAATTTGGTAGCATTGTGACAGACATCTCGGTTTCAGCTGAGCTTGGTTTTATACGATACAAAAATATTTTTTCCGATTACAGAAAGAAGTTCCAAATTAGTCATGAAATGCATTATTACGAGAAATGGAACTTGTAACCATGCATACGACGCGAAAACAACCGATCAATATCGTGCAAAAGATCAGTCAAGACCGGAAAACCACGCAAAAATCGCTCAAAAATCGGGTTGATGTTAACAGTTTTCTTCGATTATCATGGTGTTGTGCACTATGAATTCCTTCCGTCGATCCAAACTATTATTTGACTGTTATAGGCCGTTTGCGCGAATCTTTACGTAAAAAGAGGCCGGAAAGGATTTAAAAATTGATTTTACTTTTTGGCGACAATGGATTCGTCATTTATATGTCATCCTACGAACTTATTGAGTGATGTGTTACAAGCATGCATCCAATTTCTTAAATTCAAAAAAAAATAAATAAATTAATCTGGCAAAAAAATGTGTAATTTGTAGAGTAGAGTTTAGGTATTTAACTAACTTGATTTGTGCCAAGTTTAAAAATGAAACAAATATGGTTCATAAACATTGGGTAAAATCGAAAATTTACTTTGTTTTTATTAGTGATATATTGATCCAAAAATTGCTTTCAAAATGCGCTAGAGTACTTGCAGCAAGGAGTGGTCGAATGGGCAGATCATTCGCCTTAAAGCAGGCTGATATCGCTTTCTTGCTTGTTAAGTTAGTGGAAAGTTATATTTCAGAGATGGTTTTCCCATTCTGAAGGTGTGTAGAAATAAATAATATTTCGGTTTGTGATTATCATCTCACATGCCTGTCTGTGTGTCTTTTTAAGCAAAAGGTTCCTTGATTTTGAAACGGTTACTCCGGCGAAAAACGACTAGAAAGAATCTGAACAATATAGAGAAAATTCCAGATAGTCAGACTATGTTATGAGTCTATGAAAAGCACACATAAGCATTGTTCTTGAAAAGACAAAGATAATAAAATATCTTCCCACCAATGAATAGGAAAGTTGTTAACACATTTTAAGAATATATCTATAGGTAGATATAGAAGTCTATGTACACCGACATAGATATCTGCATACACCGTTGACTTCAGTCGCATTTTTGACTAATTTTTTGAAAAAATGTTTAAGGTAAGAAAGCTGCGAATGCGTTGTTGCATTATTCAAATATCGAAAAAGAGTAAAGAATCAATACAACAAAATTCAGGGTTTCCTCATTGATCGCAATGCAAAGACGCCTCTTTGTAAACAAGTAATTATAACGAGAATGGATTGTCTTTGCTCTTTTTACTTATATAATAATAATTTAGAGTTTGCTGTACATTTTTCATAGTCCTTGAGAAATATTTTCCACATTTTACGTTAGTTAAACCATTAAATTTTATACATTTTCTTTTATTTATAATTATAATAATGATTTTTTTATTGTCTTTCAAGATACATAATCAAAACTTATCATGTCGCTGTTGACGGGAAGCGCAAATTGCATTAAATATGTTTTGTTTGCTTTCAATCTTGTACTATTGGTGAGTACATATACTCCAAGTAACTATATTCGCTTTGAGTTTCCGCAATTTAATCTACACTTATATCTCAGCGGATTGATTGAAATCATTCTCTCTCTTTTTCAAAGATTTCTACGATTATTATGATAAAAATTGGTTCCAAATTTTAAAATCGATACTTAGTACGGGGTTAAGTTAGAATAGAGTGGCGAGATAGCTTTTCATTTTTCTTTCTATCATAATTAATGCAAGTTTCAAAATACAAAGAGCAAATAAGTAGAGAAACGGAACATGAGCAAATTTTCAAATGATCAAGAAAATGCATAGAGTAAATATGAGCTAAAATAAAAACTAAAACTGAAATGAATGGTAAGTTAATGCAATCACTGCCGATATGAAAATTCGGCTTAAGCGAGACACTACAAATATCTTAGCTTTGCTTTCCTTTATAAAATTAAAAGGTGTATCTAAGAAAAAGTATATTTAAGGCATGTCCATAAGGCAATGTTCGTTTTATGGCAATATATCTTCATAGAACAATTTCGAAATAATGTCACAAACGCGAAATGCGAAAAGAATATGAATACCAAAGAATGTTGGCAAATAGATCTTCTTTGCTTCTTCACTCTTTGGCAATTCCTCTAGTTACTAGAGGTGAATTATTCTGTACCTTATCACTGTTACGAATCAATTTATTTCGGTTTTTATTCCTGATCGATTTCTTTTGCGAACAATAAGTTAGTTAATAATTGTACATTAACTTGTTTGGGTTCGCACACCTGGACGGTGAATCGCTTTGACAGCATCAGCTGCGGACAGTATCTGTACTCTCATAATTACTCCTCTGGAATCAAATTTGTCCTATTTTAAAACCCTTTTCAAATTCTTCATTGCTTGCTTCTGCGAAAGAACGACAGCTGGGCAGTAATAAATAGGCGACTTCTTTGCTTCTTTCAAACTTTGAAAAACAGACATGTTGGCTGTCAAATAATTTATGACTAAGTCAATGTGGAACGCCAAACCAATTAATGAAATGAGTTTGTGTCCGTCGTATAAGTGAGTGTAGAAAACGTTTAAGCTTTTGTGCTATTAATCCAGCCATCAGGCTTTTTATACAAGGTGTGTTGGAAAAAAGAAGTGATTTTTTTCTTTAATGAAATAGCTCATGAAATTTGAAAACTTACTGATTTTTTCGAACACCTCTCGTCTAATCTGAAATACGGTCTGTGAAAGGTATCCGCCTTCCATATCTGCCATGGAAGGAAGGATTCGAATGCTGCCGAGTTAGTTTTCTCCACGCAGTAAAAATTGGAGACTTTCAGCGAGTTAAAGACCATCATCGTAGGCATCTCCATTACCCAAAAGTTTCACGCATATCGATATAAAATCTGATATCAAAAGTACCCCTCAAGACTATCTTTAAATTCACCTGCACAAACTAAGCACATATATCAAGAGAGTCCTTTGCCGGTGTTTAATAAACTATTTGAGTCGCTATATATAGACAGTGCACCATAAGGTGTACATTTTTTTTTTTTAACCTATTTAGGTAAATATCTTTGAAAAATTTTAATGAATTAACAACGAATGGAGGAATGCTTTCAATCAATTTGAATCAAGAGAAAACTTAACCGCAAATATTTCCCATCATTGAGGGTCAACGAAACAACACAACAATACAGCTGTTGAACATAAAAGAGGGATAAGAAAAGCTTTTGTAATTGTTCTCATTTTCATAGATCACTGGTATTATCTTGATAGCTGTTGGACTCGGTGTAGCCACGGTCTACAATGAATATGAGATATTTTTGGCGTCGAAATTCTTCTCAATTCCAACTTTTTTGATAGTTATTGGTTCATTTATTATTATAATCTCCTTCTTCGGCTGCTGGGGTGCTTTAAAGGAGAATTATTGCTTAATTCTAACGTTTTCTGTCCTTCTGGGCATAATATTCATATTGGAATTGTCTGCCGGTATTAGTGGTTACGTGTTACGTTCTGATGCTGAAAGTCTTATTAAAGTAACTTTAACGGATTCATTGGGTAAATATAATAATACGAAGGTAGACGAAGTAACGGTTTTATGGGATTACGTACAAAAAACTGTAAGTTAATTATTATGAATAATTTTAAATTGTGATTTCATAATCATCTTTGTTTTGTCTCATCAGTTCACCTGTTGTGGCGTAAACAGTTACAAGGATTGGGCAAGTAAGTTCGAAGATAAATTACCTTTGTCCTGTTGCTCTTTGCCGAATGGAGTAGTGGGTGAATTTAGTTGCACGGCAAACAACGAAGATTCCAACCGCTATAGTAATGGTTGTTTAACAGAGTTCTCCAATTATATAGCCGCTCATGCTGTCAGTTTGGGAGCAGCTGGCGTCATTATTGCAATTCTTCAGGTAGATTTTCAAATTTCTTTCTTTTATTTTCTCTTAATAAATGCATAATAAAATATTCTTTTTTTTGCTCTTACAGTTCTTTGGCGTCCTATTTTCATGTTATATAGCTCGTGAGATAAAAATTCGTAACGGCATTTCCGGCTTTGTGGGTTAATATTGTTCAATTAAAAAAAAAAAAAAAAAACTCAGATATTCATCTTTATCACTGTTATTTATTACTTTTAATATAAACATTTTTCGTCAGCATACTACGGGCAACATATAAAAGCTTCTGCATGTATATGTAATAATATTTATGTCCACAATATAGTTTGACGATGGCTGATAAACTTATTTAAATTATTTTACAAAGTTTGCAAATACAAAAAGTACTTAAGGCTTTTAACGAAAAAATAAAGATTAAAAAAAAAACGGACAGATATTTTATTTAATTTTGTTCTAACACTAATCTAATGGACAGATTTAATAGGATGTTATATGAAATGATGTTAAATACAAATCCAATGTTGAAAAAGATAACAGTGATGATCAGCAACAGTTTATGCTGCTTGCAGCCCTCTTAACATTGATGCGGACCTTTGACATCATCGTTCTTAGACCGTCATATATTATATTGAAATCCTTTCAGTTTCCCTTTCTTTCTAAAAATTTAGGTAAATGTTTAAAAATATATCGAACCGTAATCGTAAAAAATATAAATTCAAAAAAATGTATGTGTATAGGCGACTTGTAACTTATATTTCATATATATATAGTATCACTAACATTTGATGCAGATGTTTAACTATTATCAAGAGGATGTCTGCGATAGTATAGTTAGATAGGAGATAAATAAATTGTGTAGAAAGCTATACACTTACAAAAAAAGATTAGAAATAGCCATAACAAGTAAGAAAGTTACATTCGGCGGATGCCGAATCTCGTACCACTACGCTTTTCGTATTCTACTATCCAAGTTCTTTCATTTTATGCCCATCTCGCTGTAACAAAAAATTAATCGCGCTGTCGACCATATTCATTTTAAAATTAACCTATTTTTAGGCAGATAATATATCTTCATTGGAGGAGTGTACAAACTAGTTGTAAACGTTCTATCTTGTTCGTCTTACGATAAATAAGCCTTGGACCTAAAAAAATGAAAAAAAGTTAATTTTATTATTCGTAACTTTTTGTGGGCACGGCCGGTTGGTTCCATTTTTGGACTTAAAGAGTAACGTGTTTGGTAACGTAAATGGGGGAGTTTCAGCCCTCTACCTCAACCCTCTATCAACTCAGCCTCAGGGAAGGGTATAAAAATAACTTTATTTTCAATGATACGATTATCTTATGACGAAATTCTTAAATTTAAAAGAGGCGCTGCTTCGAAGTCTTCCCGAAGGAGCATATGGACTGTTTTTCGATACCCGCTACCACTTGTGGTACAGAGTATATTAAGTTCATTTAATTTAATGCTTTCCTAGCATGTCGATGCCTTTTTTTTGAGGTCCTCATAACAAGCTTCAGCTTCTGCAATGATCTCTTCACTTGATATGAAATGCCTTTTCACGGAGTATTTCTTTGAAGTTTGTCGTCGCTGGAGACAATATCTCAGGAATATATACTTTCATGTCGTGGTTTTGTTGCATTGTGTGCGAATGCAGTACCAGCTATCTCTTACAACTTTATTTTTAATTATCGAGATTTATCGCCAGGATATTTTTGGTATTTACTGTGCTTATGGTTCTATAATGCAAATGCAATTTTGATCTCTTTGAGCTCTAGCATTATTTAAACCGAAAACGGATTATTCATTAGACACACCGTTTACGTGCACCAGGAATTACTGATCGATATGTTAAGTATTAGGTGTGCAAATAAATTCATTCTGTTTTCTTAATAAAATTCAATTTTAGTTATACTATACCTCTTATAAAGCTTAATAATCGAAATTAGCACCACCGCCGGGTAGCTTATGCATGCCCTTGCGGTAAAACCTACTGGGTCGGGGACGAAACAGTCATTGAGCTGTTCACAGACATCTTAAACCTCTGCTAACCCTTTGCCTGCTAAGTTTCACTGTACCGATCTAAATAAGTGGTAAACGGAAGAGACCAGTTCTGAATAGCATGCGAAGGACGGTAGAGCTTTTCAGCCTAAGCTAAAAATTATTTCCTTGATTGCTCTTGCTACATGCGGACTGGGGATGTTACAAAGCAAAGCCACTTCCTGATTTCTTTTACGCCTTGACAGTCTTTTGCCTGCAACAGTTCATTTAAACGTAGCTTGTTTGATCTTGACAGCGTTCGGATGTAACGCTTTCCTCAAGCTTTAGAAGATCGTAATAAATGATTCCTCTCGAATCTCACCGAACACACAGTAGCGCTTTCTTGGCATGCATATTCGGCTTTGCATAAGATGTGGACGGCTGTTCTGGTTCAACCTACGTCTTCTTCGTTCGGGGAGTTTCACCAGGCTTTAAAATTTCGTAGTAAATGAATGCCTTCTAATTGCACCGAATACACAGTAGCACCGTTTTGGTTTTACATGGGATATGAACGGTTATCCTGGGTCAACACGTGCTATATTCTGCATTTAGTATTTCCGCGCAGATTCGATTTTCCATCGCCCGCAATAATGTGATAAAGATAATTAAACTTTTGATAGCGGCTTTAAAGAGTTTAAGCAACTGTCGATTTTTCGATTTTTTTTCTCTTCGGTTAGCCCCTGAGGGCTATTTTTCATTTCCCTTCCTTCTTTATCGTTCCCATTTTATGCAATCGACTTGAATTCCTTCTCAAGTTGCTCCTAACTGTGGAACAAGCTGGTTTTAAGTCTGTGCTCGTGTAGTAAACTTTGGATTTCTTCACCCAACACATGTTGCGAAAGTCCCCAGTCGTTCATCGACTTCTACATGAACATTTTTTGTATGAAATCTTGTAAACAACTTCAGTTACATTTTTTCCTAAATTAAAACAGAATAATATGCAATGGCGGAAATGCTGCTTGTTGACATGCATCTCTTTAAACGTTGATACACACTGAACGACAGCCGGTAAACAACTGAGACTTATTTAAATCGAAGGCATCACATACGTTTTACGAAGCAACCAATTTCAGCGGAACGAATTTATTTACACACCTAATATATATGAATACGTAGGGCAAGGAGTTAGAACAAATTAAATATAAAATTGTAATATTTGTTTTAGTCGTTGTAACGAAGGTTACAAACAGGGAAAATTTTAAGATGACCGTAATATTCTAATGAAATTAAAGAAAATGATTTATTTATTATGCGAGATTTGGCCTGACATTCTTGCAAAATGTAAAGCCAATCGAGAAATCAATATTTTTATTAAGTAAATAATGCAAGAACAAAGAGAGGAAAACCTAAACCACCGTAAAAGAGTATCCTTTTGTGTTATGGTTTCAAAAGTTAGCAAAAATATCCATGGAAACTTAAAATACCATAAGGAACAAGTGTTAATCGTTTTTTACGTATTAAAAAGAAAGCAAAAGAAGAATTTCTTAAGAAAATTGCGTAAAACATACGAAAAAGCTTTTTGGAAAAAAAAAAATATTTTTATCATAGCTCCTGATTAAAAATGTTATCTTCGCAAAGTTATTATTCAATGATAAAGTCAGTTGAATGTCTTATATACTTGCAGTAAACAAAAAAAAAAAAAAAAAAAAAAAAACACAAAATATATATATATATACATAAATATATATATAGACGACAATAATACCTGCACACCTGTATGCCTATGTATATGAGACAGCTCGTTATAATAATAAAAATTAACAGTACGCAGATAATTAAAACAGTAGAGTAAAAAAAAAAGCTTAACAATATTTTAGTGATTTTATAACTTTGCGACAGGAAAGTTGTACAAGAGAGAAAGAAATTAAAAGTATATATTCTCTTCTTTCGTTCTTTTTTTTTTTTTTTTGTTTTGAAGTGATTCAAACCTAATTTTAAATACAATTTAAATTTTCCCTAGCATTTGGCAAAAAGAGTAAAAAATTCCACAGAATGGCTTTATACAGAGATTTACAATTGAACTCTGGCATGCGTTGTGCTAAATACATGCTATTGATCGTTAGTTTCATGTTTGCGGTAAGTACAAGGTTATCTGACAAGAATTTTCAAGATAACCCCAATTAAGTGAAAAACAAAAAAAAAAAAAGAAAAGATATATGAAAAAAGTCAATCCATTCCATCAGCTCGCCAGTAATCCAGTTCCAGAGACATTTCATCTTATTCTTTGCAAACCGTCAATTTCTGAAAAATTTCTGCTTCTTTCTTTCTCTCTTTCGCTCATGCTCTCACTTATGCGGCCACGTGCCCCCCAATGAAGAGGTGTTGGCATTGCATCGGCGATCGTTTCCGAATGATTTCATTGTATTGGTTGGAATGTAATAGTTTTTGTTAGCATTTTCAGATATCTGAATCTGTTTACTTCTTATCATTATGTTTTACACATTTGGGAATACGATAACGTTTTTATTTGTTTTAACTTCGTAGAAATGGTCGCAGAACCCTTTACTCTTATTTCATATGTTAAAAAGCACTTAATTGTCAGTCTTTGTTATTATCGTTATTGATTTAATGATAACGCAATATAATACTGTTTATTACCGAGCTTTCGGTAAAGTTTCCGAATGAATTTTTCTCGTAAACGTAATAACATTAAAGAATAGTTACGAGTGAATGCACTTCCTCCAAGACCCATTTCCAAACTGATTTCACCGCTTCTCTCTTCCTTCGTACACTTATCAGCACCCGTAAGAAGATTTCGATAGTAATTCATATCAAGTGAACATAAAGCTTCTGTAAGCTTCTATAAGGAGACAAGAATATAATATCGATTTCTTAGTGTGAAATAAAGCTAATTCTTATATACACCCTTATGATGGCGCCATAGATTTCCTATTGCCCGCCCGACACCATACAAAAGTACGCTGAACTCGAAAAAACCAAGAATTCAAAATCGACGGTGAACGACAGTTCCCTATTAAAGGTGTTGAGCAATTTTTTAAGTAAATATAATCACATTTCTTGGTACGTTCTTCTTTTAGTTGCTGTTGATAAGCAAAAGTTCTTGAAAATTCATTTAAAACACGAAAGCTTTACATAATGAATATAAAAATCAATTGCTTAACGGGCTGGCTGATCGATCAACTTTGAATTATCAAAAAGTTGTTTTCATATTTGATGGGAAGTTGCCATCAAGTGACATCTTCAATTCTCTTTACATTTCAATCGTTTCTTTTATCATTTTCTCTCTTACCATTCTTAAGTGGAAATCTTCAACTTTTAGAAGGATTTCTTCGAAAATAAGCTTTTTTGGCACATCAGAATTGCCTAGAAAATGTAAGTCTTTACCTTAATTTCAAAAATGAATGCTGGCCGGATTTAAATTTGAATAAAATTTTTTTAGTCCTTACTTGCAAGATTTTTAAGTTAGAGGAACTTGGAACATTGGTGATCTCTTATTTTTTTTTTAAATCATTAATTGCGTTTATTCTTTGTTTTCTTCCTCGTGAAAAGGAAGAAAAATATCAAAAAACCAGTGCATGCTGTAAAAACACTCAAAGAAGTCCATTAACAGAATTGAACTTATTTAAAGATCATTGTTGCTTAAACTATACCGAGATCATCAATACTGTGGCATAAAGTCTGAATGCACCATGCTGATGAGATCCCATGGTGATGAGAGTACCCTTAATGTTATTCAATATAATACAATCTTTCTTTCTTGAAAGTTCTTAATTAACGAATACAAATTTCTTATATGACTCCTTCTAGTCTATAAAGAATGTACCGTAATCGAGTATCTATTTAGCTGTTCAGAGTATTTTTAAGCACAAAACTGAAGCAAATTTCTATTGTGGGCATAAATGAGAAGCCTTCGGAGTCGTCCACATTGAAGGCTCAATCAAGAGTTTAACGAAATTTGGGGAATAGAAATGGCAACCCTAATGGAATTTAAAGATTTGCGGTCTTTGATGGCATGTTTTCTCTATTACACAATTTTTACTTGACCAAGCAATGTAACTATAATGCAATATTAGACATAAATCTCAGAAGTTTTCTTGAGATGGAAAATAAATACTCGAAAATGTGTCTTTTATATAAACAAACAAGTTTTGAACAAAACATTGATCGAACAGCTTGCAGGTACAATGTGAAAGCAGAATCATAAAAGTGTGTCTTCCATGCGTTCTACAATATCTTGGCCTTTTTTTATGATCAATCACTTAGTGGATGTGAGTGATAACATGGCAAAGGTCAGAAAGAAGTAGTGAAAAAGATTTGAGGCATTACTACCGGTTAGTAGATATGCGTTGGCCCCGCCTACTCAATATTTCGACGTAGCGAAGTTTAATTTTTTTTTTAATACTTTTATAAAGCACAGACGCAAGCTTCAAATATCCCAGAAACTCGAAATGCACTTAAGTACGTCCGTCTATCCATCTGTCCATTTATCCATTTGCCCAACTTTGCAGTATCTGTGATAAGCACTCTACCGTTCGGAAAATCAGAATATAACCTAAAAATTTGCAAAAGAATTTGAAAATGACTTAAACTTTTCAAAAAAACAGGCCACAAACAGACAACAAATACACCAAATGAATTTCAGTATGAAAAGGCACAAGTATGGAAATGTTTTTTTTTTTTTTTTTTTTTTTTTTTTTGTTACGATAACGATGATAGGTATGAAAAATTCGGTTACGATTGAGTCTGATTTTCTTAGTTGTTTTTTTTTTATTTTCAATTCAATTAGAATTTGAATACAGCTAAATTAAGCGAGAAATGGAAGAGATGGAAAACCACTGGAAATTTTCCATTGCCAATGAGAATCGAAATGGGAATAGACGCGAACATGCCAAAGCTTGGCAAATCGTTAAAACACCACATATTTATTGAGGGAAGTAGACGACTGTGTTAATTAATTGCCCGAGCAGTATTCACAATAGCCTTAGTGGTGTGCATTGAATCTAATAAGGAGATTAGATTATAAACGTCGATAGGGCAGAGACCATACTAGGAAAGCGTACTCAAACGCTCGCCTAATCAAAGTCATCCACAATTGTTTTGCATTATATATATATTTTGAAATTCTCTCGACCAACATTTAATAAAGCCAGGCGCAGGTGAATTTTTAATTTATTTAAACAAATGACAACAACAAGAGCATCAAAAAGTATTTTAAAAAGTATTTATGTAAAATACCAGCTGTTTCAGTTTTCACCAGAAGTATGATGTGTGCGTGCATGCTAGTCAACTGCTTAGAGCTGTTCTTCACTCGAATTTATAAATAGACCTGGAAGATATCTGTACCCGTTTTCTGGAATATCTCCAAAGAATCCGACATTGCTGATGAGAGCTGAAATTTTTCGTTTTTCCGAAGTTGTTTCAAGCTTTTCCTTAATAAAAGCATATTTTAAGTTAGCCACTCCTATTTTGTAAAACCATCTTTCAAACTGATACAAAAGTGCACCTCCTCACTCCCAACTTTTCAATGTATATATAAAAAACCTGTAGGTCTAACATAAAGTATCCAAAATATCACAATTATTCCTCGAAAGAAAACAAAGCTCTTTATATCCCACAACGCCTTTAGTATAAGATATATAAAGTTTGTGCAGATATATGTAACAGCCAGAAGGACTTGGGATAGACCCACGTTGTTAGTACATCGATCGTTTCATAATAATTTTCTGATATTATTTAAGCATGTCTGTCCGACAATCCACCTTGTCTTCTTGTGTTCAGCCTGGAGGCCATAATTTTTGAAATATTTCGATGAAAATTGGTACGACGGCGTGCTTTAATCCAAGGACGCACGCTATTGAGAATAATTCGGATCGGAGTATGTTTTCGACCACTTCGCACATAACCCCTTACTTGCAAAATTCGTTTCGTGAATAACTGTAGGATGGTATAGGATATTTCATAGCAAGCCAAAGCCCATTTTAATGTTTTTATTCGTTTTTTTCGTTTAGCTTCGGGTCCGCAAATCCTGATAACCTTTCGTACACAATGTCAGCCTGAATTACACGCCGGTAATTTGGAAGGAGTTAAGTTCGTAGAAAATAAGTCAAGCTTGTGGAAAAGTTTTCTTAAATTCGATGAGAGATTTGAAAAAACAAATTGGGTTAGATCGAATACCAGTATTCTGTAATGTTTATTGTATACGTAATTATCTCTAACGAGAGTTTATTCATCGCAATATTAATAAATTTTGAACAATATTTACTCCATTCGACAAAAAACAACAACAAAACAAAGAACTTTGCGTCAATATCGATGCTGTCGCTGACAGTGTTGAAGAAGATCCAAATAGACCATTGTCAGCACGTCTTCATAGCTTGCAAGGCCTTCTTACGATTATCAATCTTTTCATGACCAATTCACTAAGATTAAAAGAGAAAAAAAGGTCGTCGTATACTCCTCGGGAATTTGATCATCCTAAAGGAATAACCATTAGACGGTCTTTAAGCGAATTCCTATCACATATGTACTAAAAAAATTACTAATTTCCCTTAATGGCGGAAGCGTATGGAGAAATAGTTTTAAATGGAAAGCAAACTTTGTCTGAAAAACATAATAAAAATTCTAGCTTTGGCATTGTCGAACTTAAAGGTTTTTTTTTCTTGATTTTTCCATTGTTTTTCCAGATCACTGCCATTTTATTGGTTATGGTCGGCAGCACAATTCAAGCGATTTTTGGTGATTTCCGACAATTCGTTGATGATCATTTCTTGTCACCCCCAGCGCTCTTGATAGCAATAGGCTTTATATTATTGTTCGTAGCCACGTTAGGAGCTTACGGTGCTGCAAGGGAGAGTGTTATGCTTATTAACTTAGTAAGTCTATCTTAAATAACTTATTCGAGAGAAGATCTTATTAATTACAATGAATACAATGAATATTTTCAGTACGGTCTTTGTTTATTTATCGTTTTTATATTGGAAGTTTCTGCCTCATTAGCAGCTTTTATTATGCAAGGGCAAGTGCGTGAAATGTTGATTCGTACTATGAATGAATCGTTAGCTGAATACGAGGATAACCCATACATACAAGGAGGCGTTGATTTTATGCAAAGCGGTTTAGAGTGTTGCGGCGTGAATGCCCCAGACGATTGGAGTAACTATTGGAAACCAAATATCGGTAATAGTGAGGAGATACCTGTGCCGCCGTCTTGTTGTGGCAGCTTTTCACCCAACAATCTTATGCATTGCGAAATGATGTATGAGAGCGGTTGTTTGGAACGCATGGATTTCATCATATCCCAGAGTACCATGCTAATAGCGACAGGTGCAACTACAGTGGCTTTTGTACAGGTATCTTTTGTTAGTATTATATGTTCATCTACAAACTTTTACATTCCTACTTCAGCTGTTAGGTTCGATTTGTGCCTTCATGTTGGCAAAAACTTTGAGACGCAATAAATCTATTCGTGAGGCTAGACGCTGGCAATTACAACAAAGTTTGGGCGTTTTAATATCTGGCGGCAAGATGGTTCCGCCCTCGAATTCACCCATGACGGGTTATACGCAATTGGAAAAAGCTGAAAAATTTTCAGAGAACGATCCCATCACTTATACGCCCAACAGTCCCAGTGTTAATTAAATAAAGTTTGGGAGAAGAAAGGTGTGTGAGTGTTAGATTTAAAAACTGAAAACTCTGTTTAAATTTCATATATTTATCTGATTAATAAAAATATAATAAAGCTTGTTTGTTTAATCGCCAAAAAAATCATTAGTCTTTCTTGAGATTAGTTACGAATTCCTTTAACAAATTGATTTGTTTTTGCACGCTTGTAGACGCAGTACCTCCTGTAACGTCATATTGCTCAACTATGTCTCTGAAATCCGCCACGTTTGCTATATCCCTGTCAATGTAAGGACATATATTTTGCAATTCCTCCAAAGGAATTCCAGTAATGTCCGAAGACTCTCGTTTAGCAAAAGCTATCACATTTTCTATATACTGTTGACCTTGAGATGGAGGTATTCCTTTTTTTGCCAAATAGTAAACCTAGTGAACAAAAATGAAAGAAAACATGAAACCAAACAAGTTAGAAAGTTACATTCGACTGGGGCCGAATCTCGCCTATCCACCGCTATGCGTTTCGCGTTCTACTCTTCATGTTCGCTTATTTGATACCCGCATCGCTGGTATTATTAAGAAAAAATTAGTCGCGGTATCGACCATATTCATTTTAAAATTTACCCATTTTTAGGCAGATAATATATCTTCATTGGAGGAGTGTACAAACCAATTTTAAACGTTCTGTCTTGTTCGCCTTAAGATAAATAAGCGTTAAACTTCAAAGAAGTGAAAAAAAATTAAATTTCGTAAGTTTGTGCGGACATGGCTAGTTGGTTCCACGGACCTAAAGAGTAAAGTGTTTCGTAAAGTAAATGTGGAAAGTTTCAGCTTACTAACTTTGGTAATTGCTGAGTAACGAGCAAAAACCCAAAAATTTTCGTTAAAAAAAACTGAGTTACGTTCAGTTCACGCTCCCCCGTGCGCTTCTGCTCTGACCAATTTCGCCCATTTTCAATAGCAAGCTGCGGGCAGAAACTTTCAAAGTTTCTATCAAATTTGAAATGGATATCTTCAGTTTTGCGGCCAGGAGAATGCTAAAAACATACTTCGCACAAACACACACACACACACACACACACAGATGGACAAACATGGCCAAATCAACTCAGGATTTCACGCTGATCGAAAGCATAAATACCCTATAGAGTCTCTGAAGTTTTCTTTTTGATGGTACATACATACATTATGGAAAAAGCAAAATGAGAGCAAATTGAGAGACAAAAAAAAAATTGAAAACCTACCCAATCTGCAGCTAGCATCTCAGGGCATAACTTAGCTTCCATTTGCGGCGGGTTTATCTTCAAACCCATTAAAGCACTTGCGGTTATTTTTAAAGCTCCCTGCAGCGCGTCAAAAGTTTCAAAGCAATATCGCTTATCATACTGCCAATCTTTATGACAAGAAGTACGCAAATTCTTTGTAGTCATCATTATACCCGTCAGACAAGCACAAATTTGTACCGAAGCACCACGCACCAGTTCCATACTACTTGAATCACTCTCCAGTCTATTGCTTTTTGCGGACGGTTCGGACAATGTGAGGAAATCAAACTCTTTAGTAGTGTATATAATGAATTCCTCTGCTAAACCGGAAAGATGTAAACTCAGCATGGAACTGCAGTAAATGAAGTTCACTTTCGTTGCGAGAACATAGAATAATTATAAGCAATTAAAAATCAGATAAATGTATGTTTCTTCACTTACCCATAAAATCGCTGTCTGCCACAGCGTGTAAACTATTCGTTGTTACTGATGTAAAACCTAAACGTTTCGCTAGCCACACACGATCAATGTGGAAAGGATTTCCAGCCACAGTCCCACTACCTAATGGTGAAACAAGTAACAACTTTTCTTGCTCTTTTAGACGTAAATAATCTTCACGCAAAATCCAGGCATAAGATAGCAGCCAATGAGAAAATTGAACAGCCTGAACTCTTTGTAAGTCGATAGAAGCCGGCATTAAAACACCCAAGTGATGCTCGGCTTTTTCCAAAATCGCTTCAATGCAGCGTTGTACGCGTACCAGCAATTCGTTTATAGCTTTACGTAACCATAATTTCATATCAGTTAAAACTTGTTCGTTACGACTACATCCGCTATTTAAATATTGTCCCACTTCGCCTATGATTTCCGTTAAGCGCCTTTTGTTTATTGTATGAACATCTTTATCGGTAGGAGAAAACTTCAACAAGCCTTCTATCCAGTCATAACGTACCAATTCAAGACCTGCTAAAATGGAAGAACATTGTTCGTTGGTCAGGCAGCCAGCTTTCCGTAAAGCTTCAGTGTAAGCTTTACTAACGTCAAGATCGTCAGCAAATAAACGTGAATCATGCGGTGAAATACAGCTGCAGCGCAGGTTTTGTGATACGAAAAATTTCTCTCGCAAAAGTTGGGCCATATCTAGAGATGATGTTTTACGAAATAGCAATTGTTGTTTTCAGTTTCAGATGAAAACCACAACTAGTTCTTTTTTCCTATAACTTGCATGCAATTGCATTATTCCATTGTTCGTTTTCTCGAATGATGCGAACGTCATTACAATGACTTCGCATAGATATAAATGCTTTTCTATACAGATAGATAAACTGAAATAATGTTAGATCACGAAAGACATCTGTTGAGATTGTAAGGAAGATGGTTTCATCGCAATTGATTTATTTAGTTTGCCACGGCAGTTCGTAGACCACATAAGCCATACAAAATTTGCAGAACTAAAACTGTTTGCTTTTATTGCCGACTGTGCTCAGTATTACTAAATATACTCTTGTCATTGTCATAACAAAATTAAAATTAAACTTTTAAAATTTGTCCTTCCATCCGTAATTTTTTGACTGATTCATGTATTGAACACATATTGCGCAACGCGCTGTGTCAGCTTTATCAGTTGATTATCGTCTCAGCAACATTCTTCCTATTCTGTCGAGAAGTTTTTCAACGCTTCTAAGAATTTTCTACGCAAAGTACAGTCATGGCGTTAATAGCACTAAGCTCAAGCTTCGTCCATAGTAAGATAAGGGAAAAAAAGTTAAATTATTACATTGGTTTCGGTCTGGCGACTTTCAAGTTTGTTAAGTTTTTTTGACAAAATCGCAGTCAGTGTGTGAAAGCCCGCTTCTCTTTCACTCTGGTGTGCAATGTACATTAAGGTTCCAATTACATGCTGCCAAAAATGCAATATTCATTTACGCTGATGATACTCAAAGGAGGTAAAACGAAGATTATTGTGATATAATCCAATACTTATGATTCTGAGGCTCTATCGATATTGCCAATGAAGTCGCTAATATTGTATTCGTCCATTATGAAATGTCCCTAAGATTTGCAGTTATTCGCCTCGCGATTGGTTATGGGACCAACGTAAACCGTAAATCGCTAATATTGTATTTTTTCCTTTATGAAATGTCCCAAAGGCGCGTTGCCAACTGTTTGGAATGGCTTGCTCCCCTACATCATATTTTTTCCATGTATTAATGCTATTCTATTTATTTACAGTTAAGTTCCATAGCTGGTTAATTTATTTGCGCCTTGAACGGGTCTTGTAATGTATATCGAACACAACAACAAAAATTCGGCCGTGATAGCTGAAGCCGATATATTAAGTTCATTACAGGTCGCGGTGATAATTAGATAATTATTTGAACGGCATTTTCTCAGACTTTGGCCGCTCATAATAGGACCCTCTTTTTTCAAAGCGATACAATCTCGCAATCGATACAGACGATACACTTGGAATTTCCCTCGAATTTCCATGTGCACACTCCTGTAGAAATAATTGATATATATACTACAAACTACACATTCTTCATTCTATATCACACATACATGCATTCAGACTTTGCTTTATTTTAAAAAAAGAACAATAATTGAATGGTGTGAAGGTAAATTTGAATTTAACTAACAAAGATACCTACAATATCTGTTAGCAAAACTCTGTTAACGCCTTACCTGAGTTCTGTTAAATAATGAAAATTAAGAAATAGTTGGATTTGAACCCCTATTCGGTCCATATTAAAAAACGTAAAACATTTTTGTGGACGTCTCGTGAAACAATATGAAAATACCTTCAAACAAACTAAACAAATTCAAATTCTACTTATGGGAACTATTTTTGAAAAATTTTTGTGAAATTTGATATATTAGCGAAAAATGGATATGGAAGAACAACCGAAATTGAGACTCTGATGCGGCCAAACGAGAAAATGTCACCTATATTCACCTCTATCAAGTAAATTTAGGGAGAGACGTGTATTCTTCTATTCCTATTTCTACTTCTACTGCGCCTGCGTCCGCTACAGCTGTCGTTTTCACCCTTTTTGAGCAATATTAGTTGCACATTTAAATCGATCCGGAGATCGATTTAAAATATTTAAGGGAACCTTGGCTGGAATCAAAAAAATTTCATACCGATTTAGTTGACTCGATTCATTACATTAAAAAATGTTCGTGAACTCGTCACCGCAAATGTATCCTTACTTGGAAGTATACGAATTAACATTCTTTAGATTTCGCACTGAATAATTATTGCGGTATCCTAAAAAGGGGTAGTAATCATTTCTTTATCCATTTAATTACCATTTGAGGAAATGACTTTTGAAATGAGTTAGCCCATAAGCTAATCGATTTTCTAAGAATCCAGGTTGTAAAAATAATAAAACCAAATACACATTTGTGATGCAGCAACTTCGCGGCACCGATGGACATCGCTGCGTCCGGCGAGCGCGCTTCATTCAGCGACTGCGCTGTACCTAGGGACTGCACTGCGCTTAAGAACTGCGCTTCATATAACGACGCTGCACCTAGTTTCTTCGCTGCACCTAGGAACGGCTCTGCATTTCGCGGCTGTGGTATTTCCCTCTTTTCTTTATATTTCTTTTTTCTGGCAATTTTTCGCTCGATTTAAATTTTTCAGCAAGCTCTTTGCGTCCTTGTAAAAACGTCTTTGCTGCCACACAAAACCGTTAACTGGTGTTTCCCTTTACTTACATTATAAAAAAAGCACCATGTGTGGAGAATGGTGAGAGCACAGAGTTGTTTTCAATTAATTGCAACGTTTCGATTTTGTTATAGCGTGAGATGTGAAGATGCGAAGAACCGATTTCTGTCTCTTAAAATTTGAGAATAGTAAAGGACGAGTGGAAGGACAAGGAGTAGACAAGCAATTTTTTCGTCGCTCTCGCCCTATTTAGATAGGATAGAAAGCCGTACATATGCTGAACGAAAAGCTGAACAATCAGAAATTTATATATTTCTTTTTTATTTTAATAATTTTTATTTTAAAATATAATGGTTATTCCAGCTGTAGTGTTAACAACACTTCGTAAGGCATTTATGATTTTTATAATGTCATCCATAATTTTCATTTGACATGGATGTAAGAATGCTGACACAGCGTCCGATACCTGCTTCTAGTGTCTACCACAGAAAGCTTGCCAGCCTTATCATCTTTTCTTACATGCAATGAGCGTAATGCTTTTTTAATATTTCTATCATTTCTTGATATGGGCGCGATAGCAGCTTCTGTTTCGTCGTAGAATTTCTTCAACGCAACTCTAAAGCCGTTACCCTTTCGCGCATTAATACTTTTTGTTCTAAATAAATACAACACAATATTTTAAAACATAAAACAGAAAACAATAGGATTTTATGTGATTTCAATTATATGTTACGGTATATACTTTGGTTTGGACCAAATAAATGCCTCAAAGACAAAACTTGTACAAGAAAGTAATTTATAGGAACTAACAAGAAATGTTCTAAGTGAGAAGGAAATCACCATTTGCTAATTGGTTTTAAAGAGATTGGTTAATTCGCAGCACAAACGATGCAAAGGTAAGCCCATAACGCAATAATAATCACCATCAATGCGAGATATTAAAGCGCCACCGGGACCTTGTACCCCATAAGCGCCTGCCTTGTCCCTATGAAACATAAAAATGAAAACGTGTAGTGAAACAACAAAATTTGGATCCTTACATGGGGTCGCCCGATTCCACATAAGCATTTATTTGTTCTTTACTGAGATTACCAAAATACACATCAGCCGTTTCAGTAAATTTGTGCACGCCCTTTGAATGTTTTATTACGACACCAGTAAACACACGATTGCAATTGCCAGAGAGACTGGAAATGTTACAGAAGAATCAATAATAAGACTATCTACTAAACTATCGTTACAACTTACTTAGTCAACATGCGTACAGCGTCTGTTTTATCTTTCGGTTTGCCATAGATTTCCGAACCCATAGTTACCTAATATAAAAAAAGAATAAAATAAATTAATAAATAAAATAAAGTAATAAAAAATATTAAAAATTAATGCAAAAGATTATACAAATGACTAGAAAAACTTTCACAAAAATGGCCACAAAAGAAAGTACTTACCATAGTGTCAGCCGCTATAACCAATAAATCTTCTTGATTATCGCCAATCTTTAAGCGATTGTAAACTTCTTCGGCTTTACCCAAAGCGGTAGCTTCTATAAATTTGGAAAAATTCTCAAAATCATAAGGATTCAGCATCTCCTCGAAATAGGAAGGACATAGTTCCGCATTTAACCCCTAGAGCAAAATTTCAAAAGTAACAGAAAGATATCAAAATTACTTTTCAACACTGTATTACAAGCTTACTATAAACTTCACCAACTCCTGCCGTCTTGGCGAACCGCTTGCTAATATTATACGTTTTTTTGAGAGCAAATACTGAATGGGAGCCAACATATTTTTGCTTTTGTTTTGTTTGCAAATCGAGATAGATGTGATCAGTTAGAAATTATTTTTTTTAAAGAATCAAAGTGAAAATTTTTCTTCTTTTTTTGAATTTTTTCAATAAATGTCACTTGTTTATCAAAAAAACAAAAAAAACATCAAAAACTTCATAATGATTGAATTTGAGAAACAGCTGTTCTTAGAGAGACAGCGAGAGAATTTAGATATATATTTTTTTTTTGTATTGACAGTGTTGCATTTACTCAGTAGTTTCTGTCGTTTTGGTTAAATCGTCTATGATTTTTGACACATTATACGTTATGTTTGATTTTTCTTTGTAGGGAGGGCGTTATATAAAAATATATGTATTAAAGAGATATATTAAGTTTCATTTGAAGGAAAATGAGCAGAAAAAAAGCTAGCAAAAGTCTGAGAGTAAGCATGTCAAGGATCCTCAAACCATTGTAAACGTGCGCGATTAATATATGTCGAACTTTTTGGAACGTTCGTAACAATTAGTTCTTCATGCATAAGTTTTCCACTACTTTTGAGAGCTTTTCGCACTTGACGTCCTTGGTAAAATAATGAAATTAATGATATCTGCTTGCTTCATTGATCTATCAGAAAAGATAATATTCCTGCTGAACGAAATGCTTACAAATGTCTTTTTGCAGATAATATTATGATATTCTTATATTTTTAAGATAAAACTATTAAGGAGCAAACGATACTTAATCCAACTTTGTAGAATGTAAAATTCTGTGAATACACGACAATGGGAAAATAATGATTTGAAATTTGTGCAAAATTATTTAATAATTTTATATGTCACATTTTTGGAAAAATCTTTTGTGTAAAGAAGTTATCAAAAGCAAATTTTTCTACTTTTTTGACAGAGCTGTGTTGATTACGTCAGTATGGTAAATGAACATACAACAGTATGAAATTTTAAACAATTTGTAGAATTTAAGAAAGATGTAGAGTAGTTTTAGAAATTGGTAAAAAAAATGAAGATTATTTGAATAAACTGTTTTTTTAAATCTTTCTTAAATGTGTTTGTAAATCATGGGTGTGTATTTTCTGCTTCTTTTCTTTTGATAAAAAGGAAAGGAAGGCAAAGGAAAAATCAATTCTTGCGAAAATCCAATAATATTTTTTGGAAAAGTTTCTTTTCGAAATAGATTTAAAATTACTGAACTTAATATATTTATCACAAGCTTTCTTTCTAACTATTATTGTAAGTAAACTAAATTCATAGGCTTTAATATAGAATTTTAAAGTGTATGTTCCACTATTCTTAAATTACATATATTTCGTGCATTTCTTTTAAAATCTGTACACGAAATATCAAAGTTCTGTAAATTTTATCATCTGAAGTAATTTCCTCAATATGAGTTGTTCCAAATGATTTAATTATGTTTTGTACAATAAAAAATATTTGCATTGCATCTACGATTAAATGCAAATCTTTCAAATTGCTTTCCAGCTAAAGGAACACTAAAATATTTTTTGATAAACTTTATTTTTGATTTTCGAGATATTTTCTTCTCTTTATTTTATACTTCTGTAATCCCTTCTTTATACATTACAATATTTTGCCTTACCTTATTTGTACTTTAGGAGTTACTATTTTAAATAATCTGATAATCAATGTTCATCTCGGATCAAATTGTTTTTGTTGCTTATATTTTGTGTTAATTTTATAGCAAACATAATTAATGTGAATATTTCTTTTTAGGTGGAAAAATTTTACAACTCTGTGTATTTTTTACCAAACAGCAAGAATTGAAAAGAGACAGAAATGATATATATATTTATAAAGTTGTTTTAATTCTCTTTTACTGTCATTTTCATTTCGTCAGTTTAGTTCATTTGAGTAATTCACAACGAGTGTTTTGTATTAATTCAACATAGCGAAGAGAGTTCATATATACACTTGGCGATTTCTTTCAAGTCCAATTTAAATTAGCAATTTGATAAATTCAAAGAATTTGCCAGAAGTATATCGAGAATTTCGTTACGTTTTCGAAGGGAAAAAGATTATTCGCGATCGCTTTTAAAATATTGCCAAAAATTGTTTTCTTTTAAATAATTATTGAAATTATTAAAATCTACATTTACGTGTGCCAGGGAGTGTATGCATATTTCTGTTACAAAAGTGAGGTTATAAAATCAGGAAAAAACCAGTATAAATCACGGCCGAGTTCTTTTATAATTGCCTTCACGTTATTTAATTTAAAAAATATCAAGTGCTTTTTTTTTGAGGTTTTGTCATCCCTTTGCTTATTTCACATAAGAGTGAAAAAAATTGAAAGAAAAATCAAATAGTAACTAAACTGACTAAAGTAGTAAGCAAGTGTGTTTCATTTAAAGCAACAAAAAGAAGGGGAGAGCAACATCGGTGCAGTTTGTGTGAAAATTTTCATTTGGATTTTCACAACGCCCAACTCGTTTTAGTCACTCTCAAATGTGTATGGCTGTTGTGGTAAGTGCGAGCATACAAATAATAGGTCTAAACAAGAAAATATTTGTTTACTTTTTAATAGTAATAATAATTGTTTTCATACTTGAAATATACTTAAGGTTCAAAAGTATGTCTTAAACGATTTCACAAATATTTTTGTTAATTCTTTCTTCAGGTTATTACATTTTTCGACAAATTTGAATATTCATTTCTCGTATTTCTTTGCTTTACAAATTTCTACTTTCATCATCAGTGTTGTTAATTACGTTTAAGTGAAAAAGCGCTGTGAAACTTTTACTCATTCATTATTCAAATACTTTAATGGCAATTATTACAAGTGGAAATATTTTTCATTTTCATATTATTTTTACATTATTACATTTCACACTTGCTGGTAGAAATAAACTAATTAAGATAGCTGCGCCATTTACTTAACATATATCAATTATAATGGTTTTTTTTAAGTTTTAAAATTGTGGAAAATTTTTGAAGGAATTAGATGAGATGGGTCACTCAGTTCAATCTTAGGAAAAATACCGGCAAAGTTCATCCCCGCTGATAATGTGTATGGGTGTGTTTTTCATTAACAAGATATACATAAGTTTTGATCTGCCATGGATTTGGTTTTTTATGCTACCTTACACACCTTTTAAATATTTAATGACTACATAAAATTTAACGCATTTAAAGCATTTAACATTTTTGTAACTAATTACGAAGAAAGGCATCGTTAATGTGTATGTGTGTGTATGCTTGTTTGTGATAACCTCACTTGCATTTATAATATGTATAAAAAGCGGGCCTTATTAACAAGATTGAACGGAAAAGTCCAAATTGACAACACTTGTTCCCTTATTCTTATCGTATACATATTCACATTTAGTTAAATTAGTTATTTTCGTACGTTGTTAGAATGTGCGTTCATACTAAACAGGAGAAGCAGCAGCAACATGAGTTTGTCATTTTCTATTCACACTTCAACCCCTGTTCCATGCAGACTTATTCAATTCTATTAGTTAGGTGTTCAGTTAGTATAGACGCCTTGTAGAGAAGTGTCCGGATGCGTTGGTATTTTCAATTTTTTCGTTTAATTCTAAAGATTTTTCTTTCGATAAGTCAGTATGCTAGATTTTCCTCTTTCTGAATATGAACTTGTAGAAATGACTATCTTTGTAAATATTGAATGTAATGTATTGTTGTGCAAAAACGTTAATTATGATGATGGTTTGCCTGCATGCTAATACGTACATATGCAATAGATGCACATATACTTATATACATTTTTTTTTTTTTTTCTTTTGTAGCTATAGAATTTCATTTAATTTATTGCTCTGTTTTCTTCTTTTTTTTTTCTGTCATCATTCTATTCGTCTATATATGCGAACGAAATATACGAATATGTTTAGTAGGCGTGTGTGTTGCTGGCGTCTTTCTCCGGTCCTACGCTTGTGTTTGTATATATAAATATTTTAATAAATGACGTCATATCTGTATTTATTATTGTGTTTCGAGGTGTATAACCAGTTTCATATAATTATCTGTAAAAGTAATATGAAATTCATTGAATAAGTCGAAGTATTTTTTTTTTTTTCTCAAGAGTAAGTGAATAGAAATTGGCAATTTTCTATGGTTCTTTCATATTTTGTCTATCACTCACTAACTATCTTGATTTCTTAGACTGATTTCTTCTTTATCTTTATGTTGTAAGATGTATTTTCTAAAGTTACAAATGTTAGTATATGTTTAAAATGTTTTTTTAAAAGTATTTAAATAATATTATCTTTTTACGGCAAACAATCTCAATAGGTACGATTTCTGATTTTCGCAAACTATTTAGATTATTCCATATAAATGTCTTCACTCAGAACAACAACAGACACCAGTTTGTAAAACTTCTCAAAATTATTTGCTTTCAAGAACGGGTACACAATAATCAAGTAGTCTCGGCAGTAGATTCCTTACATGATTATTACTAAACAGCGATACAATATGACTTAGCAAGTAATCGTAAAAATTGTCTGCAAATAGGAATTTACAAGCGTAATTTTTTCATAGCCTAAACTAGTTACAGTGCAAAATAGATAAATTTCCTCCAACTCAACTCATCTTTTATTATATCGATCATTTTCTAAATCGATTGAAGGTTATTTGTCTGCCTGATGTCTGTTCGTATGTATTTGTGTACAAACTGCAGAACGCAACCTTTGACGAATTTTGAGGGAATTTGGCATATTGACTTGGTTTGGGGGATGCTCGGATCACTTTTCGACCGCTGCCCATATAACGCTTTATTTTAATAATTCATTAGATAAAAGAAATTTGCAATTTTTAAAAATTCTCGTTTACTATCCGGCGTGGATGTGGACATATTTCAAACGGATTTTTTTTTGAATCGTTTTATATAACCGCTCCTAAGAAAAGTGTCCATTTATGGAGCAAAAACGTGTCATTTTTTAATATTTTATGATGAAACCTGATCAATAATATTAATCTACAATAAAAATAAATTCTACTAAATTTGGATAACGTAGTCGTACCTTTTGAGTTCTGAAGGAAAAAAAATTTTTGTATAGCAAAAAAGTCTAAATAGAGAAATCAGGATAACAAAATTGAATTGGCTGAATTCACATTACGTCAGTTCACGGTTGGGGCCTCTTCCCATCTATGCTTGATTTATGGTATTTTATTGCTGAATATTTGTGTTAGTAGTTTATGAATGACGGTGGGACGTTTAATAGCCGGTTTTGATTTTCTGACTACTTTCTAAGAAGAGAGAGACGAGAAACTCTACAATTTACCCCAATTTAATTACAATAAAGTAGTAACGAGTCTCAATTTGTGAGGAAAACTAATATTGCTTTTCTCTTAAGTAGCTGCGTACACTGAAATTCTAAAATCTGCCACATTCAATTGGCTTGAAATTGAGAATAGGAGTATCGAAAAAAAGAACCTCAAGATGAAGAAGTGTCGCTAATGAAGAATAGGTTACCGGTAATAATACGAATTGGAAAAGTTTCGCGAAATTCTATTCATTAGATACTTTCGGCTAATCAGCATTTGACAAATGCGAAATTCTCAAGGTGACAAAGTTTCGTATATAAGATCTTTATCCGGCTTTGGTTCTCTCGCTATCCATTTTATATATAAAGTCACTTGTGTGGATGATTGTTTCACGCGCACTTCCTTTTGTTTTGTCTAATGTGACCAATCACCCTGTGGATGTCCCCTAAACGTGTAACACGGTGACAAGAAAGAAGTGAGAAAAGACAAAGAGAAAGGTTAGAACCGTAGCCTAGAGAGTGCGTGTTATGTCTTTACCAACAAGGCGATGACCCAAGTTAGCTCTACCGCATCGACATTTGAAGCAGTGAACACTGACTTGGTTGTCGCTTTTCTTATCCACCTTCCTCCTGCTACGCTACTACACTCTCGATGGTATCGTTCACACCACGCGAGATCCTTAAACTATTAATCCGTTCAAACAGGTCTGCGAAAGACTTAACAAATAAATATAAATAAAATTTACTATTACTTCACCCAACTGTTACAATGGGATGGTATAAAATACCACCAGCTTAGTTTGACTATAAACGGGTCGATTTGGTGATAGTAGTGGTTTGGTTTTATACAGATAATAACTCTTAGATGATGCATTGTTTCTATAGACGGCACTAGCAGGTTTCTTGCAATTTTGGATAATAAAGGAAAAATGGGAATTGTGTGTGCATGTGTACGCAGGCATTTAACTGACTATTAAACCGACGGAAGTGGGGTTTTTAAGTCCCAGTAGACTTTTTGCTATCGGTAGGATAATTTCAATATAAAAACAGAAATCAGGAAAAATGGGAATTGTGTGTGCATGTGTGCGCAGGCATTTAACTAACTATTAAACCGATGGAAAAGAGGGGTTTTTAAGTCCCAGTAGACTTTTTGCTATCGGTAGGATAATTTCAATATAAAAACAGAAATCAGGAAAAATGGGAATTGTGTGTGAATGTGTACGCAGGCATTTAACTGACTATTAAACCGACGGAAGAGAGGGGTTTTTAAGTTCCAGTAGGCTTTTTGCTATCGGTAGGATAATTTCAATATAAAAACAGAAATCAGGAAAAATGGGAATTGTGTGTGCATGTGTGCGCAGGCATTTAACTAACTATTAAACCGATGGAAGAGGGGTTTTTAAGTCCAAGTAGGCTTTTTGCTATCGGTAGGATAATTTCAATATAAAAACAGAAATCATTTCACCTTTTTATGTTTACCGAATATTTATAATTTCTCAAATGCTTATATCCATGTGCTAAAGACGTTTGCCAAATCTCCCTGCTACGTCGGTTGTAAAAAGAAAAGATAATTGTTTACAATAAATGCCTATACGACTTATGATGTCTTGGATAAATTTACACACAAGTCAAATAAAAAAAAACGCTTTCCGTAGCCGTGCGTGCGGTATATAAATAAAGAAATAAAAGCAAACTTTGGCGCCTCCATTTTTAAAACAACTCTTTTTCTGCAAAAAAAAAACAAAAAAAAACTCTACAATACTAAAGTATAAAGGTATACTAAATATGTCTGTGCATTTATGATATGCAAAAGTGCATTGCGCATAGACTTCATATAAATCAAATCTTCTCTGAATTAATCTGTTAAGGGGAAATGGAACTAACTAAAAATGGAACAAACAACTGACAATAATAGTCGCGATAAAGGCATTAGATATATTGCATATGCAGCACAGATATCGGTCGAGTATGCAAGATTCGCTCTCAACTATGCATACTTCATTTCCTTGTTTATGTTTGCTACAGTAGTGGCTGACTGGCATCTCTGATTCACTGAGTGATTGATTGGATTGCTTGGTTGGTTGGTGTTTGCAGGTTTAATATAAACTTGTTGGTTATTTGAGTTCATCAAATATCTTTCCAACTTCTTTCTTTCATTTTTTTTCTTTGTTTTCTTTTACTGATAACAAGTTTTTGTTTAGTCTACTGGAGTCGTGTGTCATTAAAGTGCTTATTCATATTATTTTTGGGAAATGTTTTTTATTTTTATTTTTTTTTTAAATGAATATGCGAAACACTGCAGACAGCAGCAGTCAGTAATGGGTTGTACAAATCATAAGTTATTTGAGCAGGAGATGAAAGTCCAAGTTTATTATTATTATTGTATTCGGATAGTGTAATTACTTATCTATTGCAGCGTGCTCTTTGTGGGTTCTTTTCGTATTTTGTACATTTGTGCAGACTGTTAAGTAAAACAACTGTCAACTTAATCAGTTAAATATCAAGTGTTACTGGTTGTTTGTTTGTCTGCCTCTATTGTATTTAATAATATCAGATTTATATTGTAAATGTGCACAATCTTATATACATTGCAGCCAAATGTCTAAGTTAGATATAAACAGAAACGTGCCACTTAATTAAGTATCCAGCCGCTAACTGACTGACTGACTGACTGACTGACTGGTGGTTTGCCTTGGCATAAAAACCTCTTTTTTTTATTTTTTTTTTATTTGTATTCATTCTCTGCCAGTCTCCTCTGTATAAGGTTTTGCAATTCTAGATATCAAATGGCATTTTCACATAATGGTTTAAAGCTTAGCTTAGTGTTAGAAAGACGAAAACCAGTAATTCAGTCAGCAATTGCATAATGAATGCAATTGTTGTAAAATTTATAATTGCGGAACAGTTTTTCTTCTTTGTTTGTATTGTGTTCGTGTAAGTACGTGTGTATATGTTTTTTAACAATTTATCGCGTAGTATTTTTCACATACTAGAACAACTTATTTATCTTAGCAAAAAACTGGGTTAACAAACCAGGTTATGTTGTTAGGCAAAAAACTGGAGAATTTTATATCTTTACGCTATCGTAATTTAAATATACCGTAAAGTTACTTTATATTAGTTTCCAAATTAATGGACCGGCAATTGTAATAATAAGTTTTTAACTATTTATTAAGTTATTCTCCTTTTTCGCTAGACTCGTCAAGAAAGGTTCGCTGGATATGCAATAGTCTTTTGTTGCCGCTTGTCAAGGATGGGCTTACGAATCCCTACAAGTCGATATGGTTGTGTCCGTCCGTCTGTCCTTTGTTTCATGATAGAAAGCTCAGGATCGCAGAGCTTGCGATGTAATTTAGCTTACGTATCGGCATGTATCAAAATGGCCACCTTGCGTAGGAAAGTCCAGGCAAGCTGTTATACTGTTAACAATTGTTGATAAACGAAGACACATCTAAAATTGTTGCGTTGCCTGACGAACATATATAGCTTGCGTTGCTTTGTGCGTGAATGCAAATTTATGGGAAATTATGGGAAAAAGAACAGTGATGTACTTTTGAGAATAAAACAAAATCATATGGTTCACGTGTCAATCACGATATTATTTTCAAATGGTCATTTACGTTTTTAATACAAAAAAAAAAAAAAAAAAAAATGAAACTAAAGTATGTTTCTATCTATCTCTACACGGCAAAAAAATGCTTTCCCTTTATTTATTGCATTTTGCTTTTTGCACTTGATTTGCGTTTATGTAAATCAACGCTGGCCATAAGATTTTACTTTAACAACGTACGCAAAATGCATGTTCAACTGATTATGCATTATGTGTTGCGCACTAGCATTGTGTTTTCCGCTTTATCTATTAGCAAAAAGTGATTATAGTCTGATGCCGTCGGACCAAGTAAACTAACACACGGGCGACCGTCTATCACAAGGTCTAGGTATTCATTTTATTTGGATGTGTTGACAACGTCTACTATAACGGGTAGATTATTATATGTTACGGTTGAATAAGTGTGCGCTGTAATATGTGTATTACCACACATGGAAATCATATGAGTTCTCTAGAAGTGTGTGTTGTATTAGATAGAATACGATATCATTGACTATTTTAACACAGTTCTTTGCGGGACATGCTTAAGGCTTAGTAATATATTTTCTAGCTTTTATTGTTATTGTTTGTGAAGTAAATCGTCTCTTGCTAAATGCACAAAGCATGACTTTCTTACTACCTTTTAGATTCCCTTTGTAGTATAAGATCAACAGCCAGCTTGAAATGAGTTGCAATGTTTTTTTTTTTTTTTTCAATATCATCAAACTGTACTTGGGTTCATTTTTTTTTTTTTTTTTTTTTTCAATTTGTGTTATATTGTAGTCTGTTTAAGTTTGTAAGTGTGCACCTATGTCACACCACACTTGCGTTAAGTTTATATTAAGTTAATGCGAATATATTCAATGCTACGGAGTATTTGAAATAGAGCCTTTTTACTTATGCTAATTGTGAGTTGAATTAATTGTACCTTATTGCTACAGAAAAACCTCAGATTTTCTTTGTAGAAATAGCGGTATGCGTTTGTCCTTTGAAAATTGAGTTTGCAGGCGGTGCTTTTAACATTTTAAAAACTAAATATCGAAAAGGGAAAAAAACTCATAGCGAATAAAAAATCTCTTTTGAAAGTTGCATAGTAACTCCATTCAAGCTTGGAGGGGTATATTCATCTCAACGATCCGAAAAAGCTTTCAGGGAATTCCAATGTATATATGTATTCTATATGTATATTGTTGAACGGCGTCAAATTTTGAATCGATTTAATCAAGTACGTCTGTCTGTCTGTGTCAAACATTCTCCCGGCCGCAGAATTAAGAGTATCAACTTGAAATTTGCCAGAAACACTGAAAGTTCTTGCACGAATATTGGTTTTGAAAATGCTCCAAATCGGTTGAAGGATGCGCCAACAGTATCACGTAAACTGGGAACACCTCTGGAATTCAAAACGAATAAAAAATAGTTTTCCGTTCATTATCTATGAACTACAGCAAATAAATCTACAAAAATATGAGTGCATATTCTATGGGTGATGCTGTAGTAATTGTACAAAAAAGGCAAAATTAGCCACACCTACCCAATATTATAGTGTATCGAAATTTATTTTTTTTTTCAATACTTTTCTAAAGCGCAGAAGCAAGCTTCATAAAGCCCATAAATTCCGAATGCACTTATGCATGTTGGTCTGTCCATTTGTCCGTCTGCCCAACTTTGCAGTATCTGTGGTAAACAGTCTCTCGTTTTCAAAAATGAAAATTCCGCCTACAAGTTTACATATTTCAAAATGCCCTAAACCGGGCAAACAGCATGCCTTCAACGCCCACAAGCCTATGCGACAAGAACTGAGACACCGTGTTTTTCGCTCGATTCTCATAAACTGCAACAGAAGCAAGAGATGCAAAAATTGGCTGCGCTCCTCTCCTTTCCTGTTTTCCTTTCTTTAAAGACTTTCATAGATCAACGATGATGGGTAAAAAAATATATCATTTTACTTGTTTTATTATGAGGTCTTGGACCTACGTTGACGTTGCGTTGAGTCGACATGCCCCTTGATCAAATTAGTCCGTTTTCAATATCAGATTCGAAAAAAGGCTTCCTTGGACAGATTTATATATGCCTATTATATGATTATAAGGCTTCTGAAGTTTCCACTTAAGAATTGCAAACATTTTGACAAACTGAATATACTTCCATCCTTTAGTGATGGTTATAAGAGATGTATATTTCAAGTAATCTTTCTCTACATATTTCCCCGAAAAACAAAACAATAGAATTAATGGACACTTATTGCGTACAATTTTGAAAATTTAATATCTAGTTCTGAGTACGAAATCAAGGCAATTATGCCAAGAAAGACTATATCACGTTTCTTTGTTCTTTTTTAATTTCCTCCTTTTTTTAGTTGTTCATAAATTTTGCTTTCACTTACATAAAACCGAATTTCTTCTAAAGATTTCGTCAGAATGCCCATTACGGGCATTATTTATAGTCTTAGCAAAAATGAAACAACGAATGAAAGAAGAATATAGTTTTACACACGGCAACAAGTTGTTTTTTTTTATTTTTTTATTTATATTCTTTTGATTTTGGAAAGCAAAAATAATAATGATTCTATGCTAGAAATACTCATTCACATCTGTGTGCATGCGTAATACTCTTTCCTCTTTAGTCTTTTGCGATAGCGAAGAATAGTATCTAGAATGACAAGAATTGCTTTCAATTACAAGTTAAAATTAGAAGAAAAAAAATCTATATTTTTTTTTATTTTTTTTGAAATTCTGCATAGGTGCGGAGACATATCCGGAAATTATATATATATATATATCTGTTTTGGAAAGAGTTAGGTTAAACAGTGACGCATATCTATATATATTTACATAATTGACTTCGAATATATAGGTCATTCATTATATATGAAAATGAATGTATATACATATATATATATACATACTAGTGTTTGTAACTTTTAACCATGACGCAGACACGAATTTAATGCATAAATGTATACATTCACGTGTACATAAAAATGTTATATAATATAAGTATATAGTGCGGACAAAGTGGTATGCTTTTGACCTGGTTTACTTTCACTTAGTTATTCATGAACTAGGTTATAGGTCGCTAAGAATAATGTTAAAATACTTTATCTGTGTTACAAAAAAAAAAAAATAAATAAATAAAAAAAAAAAATTAAACATACATAACAGCAGGTACAAATACGGAATGACTTTATAGAAATGTTAAGTATATCTTTTTGTAGAAGTGTGTTTGAAAAAAATTCATTCGGAAAAATTCCGAAGATGTCTACAAACGGATGAACAACTTGTAAAGGGGTGTGACCCTTTACAATTTCGCGAAAGGCAATCAATTATATTCGTAGGAATGTTTGTGGTAGACAAAAGAAGCTTAATTATTGCTTAGTAGATTGACTTGATTTGTTTGTCTTGATTTTATTTATAGATCGCGAATATTTTGAGGCACAAGTAAATCTTATTTAGAACGGTTAGTTCGATTGATTGGTTTAATCGCATTACAAAGAGGACAAGGTGAAAGTACATTCATTTTCGAAAAGATTAGTCATCATCTTCTCTACCAAGTAAAAGCAAGCTTATAGGATTGTTCGTTGCTCTGGTTGAAGTTGGATTTAATTATAACAGAGGCGTAACAAGTGAAAACTTGTTTTCCATCCCTTTTTTTGACGGGAAATATGGACAAGTTCGTAGCATCACGAATAATTTAGCAAATTTTAGGCCAGATTCGACTTTATCCATTAGTATGAGTAGCCATTCCAACGCTTTTCTAACATATTCTAACCTTTTCTTATAGAACAATTTATCCAAGTCAGAGTGCAATGACGTATCCATGTTTCACCTATATTGTTATATATCGCATGAAAAAACTCCTTTTATTTCGCCTAAAACAAATTCCAGCAACGCCTTGAATGATAAACACATTTTTTTTTTTTTTTGGTCAAGAAAGATTAAAGATGGCACCACCCAACAGAGCTTTCTCTCTGTTGTCTGGCTGACACCATTAAGGTGACAGCAATGTCACGCAAGTTCACTTTTCGGTCTTTCAAGAAGATTTTGGTCACTTTTTATATTACTGTTGACATGAGTTGCTCAGAATCATGAGGGTCCATACGACCTTGTTTAAAATCACTGAAACAACCACACATTTTTTTTTTTTTGTGCGACACGACCATTTTTTCTCATCGAAAAGGCAATGTTTAATAAAAGCCCGAAATTCAGAAATTCGTTGAAAATTACGAAAGTAGCGTCTAGGGCAACTAGGGCAACTGCAGTTTGCTAACCGATAAGGGTCGGAAGGTCATGAAATACTGGTACACTATGTTTGAAGGCTTTCATTATCTAACAATCATATTGATTCTTGATTGGTATCTTGGGTTACATCGTACACCTTTATCTTAAATATCTGATCAATATGTGTACTCTAGTTTATAAAAATCGCTGAGTCAATGTCTCTTTGAGCTGGGTTAGTTTTCGCTCCTTCCTTCATTGCACGAATTAAGAGTGCCCGCAGTAATGGCCAACCCAAATTTTTAGTGTTGTAGAAATTTCCAGTTCGTTATTTTTACTCCAATGTTCGAAAAAAAGTTATATAATATAAGCATCTAAATAATCTTTGTATGCGTCGAGTACGTAAACTGGGTTTAGCGTAAAGATACGGTTGGACTTGTTGGACGGAATTACATTCCTATTTTATGCATATTTATAAATTTTTTGCTATGCTCTTTAGAACTCCTTACTGCACACTTGACGTGCAGAATGGTGATATATTGCAACCTGTTATTGTCGGTTTTTTTCACTTTCTTTATTTTTGTTTCGTTTTTTTTTCCGCTTCGTTTTTTTGGAATTTAACATTTGCAAGGACCTTGAACTTTCGCATTTCTATGTTCCGAAAACATTTCTTTTGCCAATTAAGGAAATTTTCTAACTTTTAAAGGCATTTCTTACATATATTCATCTTTTATAGTTTACTTGTTCTAACATAACCTACATATTTCACTATCTTCAATTTCAAGGTCGTTTGTGCTAAGCTGAACTCTCCTTGCTTGATAAACAAGCGCAACTAAAATTTTTACATGAAAAAAAAATGTGTAAAGAAAATTTCTCTTCATTTTTATGTCTAAAATTTATTATAGTCGTTTAAATTTAAAGGCTTGACGACGATAACCTCGAAGAGTTGCAGTTATACTACGAGAAAGTGCAAAACCAAAAATCAATAGTTGAGGTATTTATAAGAAAATAACAATTTTTTTGAATTATTTACATTTACGTTCTAGGTAAAAAGGATTTGTCCTCATTAAATAAAAATATGAGTTTTGTAGGTTCTTCGAGATGCCTATTTCGAATGTTAGGAAGGAACGGACAATCCGTCTTTCGGAAGTGAGTATAAAAGTAAGAAAGTTTTAATTTATTTCTACTTTAATTTTTACATAACGGAAGAAAAGTAAAAAGAAGGTCAAGGGAAACTCATTGCTCATCGCTTCGTTTAATATAGTTCGTCATATAAAGACCTTTCACAATGTATCAGTGATCGAAAAAGTAATCTGATCCGAATAATTTTCAATAGCGTTCGCCCTTTCACAACATGTCCTCAAAATAGCTCAAAAATTGCGATCTATAGGACGAACTTAACAATATAGAAGATGGACGTACGGATAGAAAAGCGTCAGCATAAGGCATCGCCGACATATTTTTCTGCGGAAATGCTTTTAAACGAACTCTTTCAAGACACATCGTCAAGCGTATTAGATAAGATATCAGGATGTAATTTCACGGTCAGGCAATTTCCTCGAAGGATTGGTGAAAGAGTTTGAAATTTCAAGGAAAGAAATTTGATCGGAATATTATCGAAATATCGAAGCATACGTGAGTGAAATCAATGCGGAAAAAGAATAAAGAAATTTCAAGGCAATCAGATCAAAAATTAAGGGACATAGCCAAAATTTTAAGAGACGGGACGAAAGTATTAGAAAAACGTATAAAGAAAAACGCATTTCAAACTTGCAATCCTCATAATTCGACTCTAAGGTAATGTTGAGAATGCCCTCTTTTCGTGCCATTTACGATTTCGTGCTTGAAAGGCTATTGTTTTATGACAATTGTTGCAAGTTTTATATGTTTAACCGTCATTACCTCAACGTAAACTTCTGTATACGAAAGCATTTGTAAAATATGCTTTGCCGAACCGCGTGTTTGCCCACCATTGTTACATGTCCTTAAGGACCGAAAACACGCAGTCAGTTAATGACGACAAAAAAAAATATAGATCTTGGATTATTATGGAACAATACTCTAATACGTCAGATAATTGTTTGAGAAAGTTTTTTTTCGAAATTTTACGTAGCTTGTATTTGATCTTGTTTTTATTTAAACAAATCCCTTTAGATTTGCGATGTGAAGCGAAATGTTTGCTGAGTTTCATTTTGCGTCATTTGGGTCATAGCAGTACTAATGTGTACTTGTAAATTTTACAAATAATTCTTAAAATTAAATAAATTTATTTTCTTCCTACACCCTACCCTAAACCACTTCAATGTATGTAATACCAAGTAGGATTTGGGGTAGACCTATCTTTTATTATACGATTGATTCTGATTTCCAATCACATCGTGAATCGATCCTTGCTTGTCTGTCCGTCCATGTTTTACTTGCAGGTCATAATTTTTGGTATACTTTGATGGATTGTGGTACGTAGATATGTTTTGCCACTACGAGGAGGAACGCTGTTAAAAATGGTCCGAATGGGATCACTTCATCAACCATTTCCCATATAATGTTGAACGGTCAGTAACTGTAGGGTAGTATAGGGCATTTACATCTAATCTGTAGTATTTTTATTTGTTGTTTTTTTTACAATAATAATAATTCGTTAATCTGTTTGTATTTATTGTAATCGAATAACATACGGCGGGCTAGTATTGAATTATTTATCTCTATAGAGATATTGTCGTTACTCATTGTTATTATTGTCTCTTTTGTTCAAATTCGTATCTAATCTTATTACAAATGCTATTAAAATTATATGTGCGGCTTGAGGATGGGAAAAAAATGCGTTCGAAAAAACGGGAAAAGCGTTTAGGAGTCTTTGTAGGCATTTCAGTTGTCCGATGCATTGGTGTCTCTCCTATCGCACGAAAGCTCGATGGACTACAGTTTATTTTCATTTCCAAGACACAAGCCATGGTCATCTGGAAGAGTATTAGAGTAGAAGAGGACCAAAGTTAAAATTCTTCATTCATGCTATGCAATAGAAACGTTTCAAAATCCCTGTCATACCTTCGGTATTTTAAAGTAATTTAATTTTCGTCAACTGAGTGAATGTTAAAAAACTCTGACTAATCCAACCTAAACTCTTTTCTTTTTTTTGTTTCAATAATTACATTATATAATAATTAAAAATTTTTTTATTGATAAAAAAAAAAAAAAAACACATGCCCTGTAGTAAAGCTATACTCATTCTAGTCATTGGGTTTTTGTTTTCCTTTCTTAAAGTTGTCGTAAACCTTTTACGTCAGTATATTTTTTATTCTTATAATGACGCATTTTATATGTTTTTTCCGTTTACTCTATATTTTTTGCTCTCTCAATATCTAGCAGAAATTCCGAGGAATTTGTTACATAATTTCAATTATAAAATTTCTTTGCACACGCAAAGAAAACGAATGCAATATGTAACTGAAGTCACTAAAATTAATTTAAATATTTTTAAATATTTTTTATAATAAAATTTATAAGCACCCACAAAGTCAGCCAGTCAAAACAAAATTTGAAAATTATTTTGTAGATTTTGAAAAGTTGCATGTTTTATATATAATATTTGCTGCGTGGCTGTTAATTATTCTAATACATTTTAGTACTCATTACCGAAAGATAGAGGTGTATTCATTTTGTTAAGACGTTTGCAACACTGCAGAGAGAAACTTTAGAGATCCCGCAAAGTGCGTCTACCGATTCAATCGTGTCCGTCTGTCTCTGCGCGTACCGTTTTAACTGTACTGTTTTAAACGTACTCCTGAACGAAGCTGTTCGGCTTCAAATTGGCAATAACAACGGAAGTTTTTGTACACAACATGGTATTAAAAATGGGCGAAATCAGTCGAACGGCACGCCTATAAACTGTGTAAAGTGTGAACACCTCTTTGTTCAAAAGGAAAAAATAAATTGTACTACAGTATAAAATATTTTGTACTACAGTATAGTGTATTTTGTACTAAAATATATTGTACTACAGTATAGTGTACTTTGTACTAAAATATGTTGTACTACAGAATAGTGTATTTTGTACTGAAATATATTGTACTACAGCATAGTGTATATTGTACCGCAATATAGTGTATTTTGTACTAAAATATATTGTACCGCAGTATAGTGTATTTTGTACTAAAATATATTGTACTACAGTATAGCGTATTTTGTACTAAAATATGTTGTACTACAGTATAGTTTATTTTGTACTGAAATATATTGTACTACAGTATAGTGAATATTGTACCGCAGTATAGTGTATTTTGTACAAAAATAAATTGTACTACAGTACAGTGTATTTTGTACTAAAATATGTTGTACTACAGTATAGTGTATTTTGTACTGATATATTTTGCACTACAGTATAGCGTATTGTGTACCAGAATATATTGTACTACGGTGTAGTGTATTTTGTACTACAGTATAGAGTATTTTGTACTGAAATATATTGTACTACAGTATAGAATATTTTGTACTAAAATATGTAGTACCGCAGTATAGTGTATTTTGTACTAAAATATATTATACTACAGTATAGTGTATTTCGTACTGAAATATTTTGTACTACAGTATAGTGTATTTTGCGCTGAAATATATTGTACTACAGTATAGTGTATTTTGCATTGAAATATATTGTTCTACAGTGTAAAATATTTTGTACTACGGTATAGTGTACTTTGTACTGAAATATATTGTACTGCAGTGTAGCGTATTTTGTACTGAAATATTTTGTACTACAGTATAGTGTATTTTGTACTAAAATATGTCGTACCACAGTATAGCTTATTTTGTACTGAAATATATTGTACTACAGTACAATAGTGTATTTTACACAGAAATATATTGTACTACAGTATAAAATATTCTGTGCTATTGTATAATGTATTTTGTACTGAAATATTATGTACTACAGTATAATGTATTTTGTACTGAAATATATTGTACTGCAGTATAGTGTATTTTGTACTAAAATGTATTGTACTGCAGTATGGTGTATTTTGTACTGAAATATATTGTACCGCTGTATAAAATATTTTGTACTACGGTATAGTGTACTTTGTACTGAAATATATTGCACAGGAGTATAGCGTATTTTGTACTGAAATATTTTGTACTACAGTATAGTGTATTTTGTACTGAAATATGTTGTACTACAGTATAAAATATATTGTACTACGGTATAGTGTACTTGGTACTGAAATATATTGTACTGCAGTATAGTGTATTTTGCACTGAAATATATTGTACTACAGTATAGTGTATTTTGCACTGATATACATTGTACTACAGTATAAAATATATTGTGCTACAGTATATTGTATTTTGTACTAAAATATGTTGTACTACAGTATAGTGTATATTGTACTGAAATATATTGTACAACAGTATATTGCAAATTGTACTGAAATATATTGTACTACAGTATTGTGTATTTTGTACTAAAATATGTTGTACTACGGTATAGTGTATTTTGTACTACAATATGTTGTACTACAGTATAGTGTATATTGTACCGCAGTATAGTGCATTGTGTACTAAAATATATTGTACCACAGAATAGTGTATTTTGTACTAAAATGTATTGTACTACAGTATAGTGTATTTTGTACTGAAATATATTGTACTACAGTATAGTGTATTTTGTACTGAAATATCTTCGCTCATGCTTTGCTGAAATAATCAGCCACGGGTTGGTGTAGGGAGTGAAGTTTAGATTTCCTCTCTTTTTTTTTAGTCATCTCCGGAATGAAGGTGATGGTGGGTATCAAAGACTCCGTTTACAGCCAAATATAATTTTCTTCATTTTTTTTTTTTTTCAAACGTAGAATTAATGATGCTTAAATGTGCACTACTCGGAACAATAAAAACAAATTCTATTGTCAAGGTTTATTGCATTCCACACGCGAGCATTTTTTTTCGTCCATTTTTGTGGGATTTAGAAGAAAACAAAATAATATTATTGTTTACCAAAAGAGATATATTCGACATAATTTTTTTTTTTATTACACAGCTCCGCATTTTATATTATTCAGTGATTTATATGAATCTTATTGCCTAAGACTACGCGTTTTACCGAAGTAAGTTAAACCAGGGATTGTCAACATATTAATCAGAAAGTGAATTATGATCAATACACATCAACACTGAAATATAATTTCAGCATGCAAACAACACGTGTTATTCTTAGCACAGAAAATCGACGGAGCGTGTCTGTTTTTTAATATGACATTCAAATCTAAATATAATTTTTAAACATAAGTTAATTGAAAGTAATATTTCAATATCACAATAAATATTTTATATACATCTAATAATTTTATTTCGATGCGCATATCTATTATACAAATTTGCTTTTTTGCTTCCCACTGAGTATATATAAAGATTAAACATTCCCATAGTGGAAATTTAATATTATCTTCTTCAAGATTCCCACTGTTGTTTGTACGGGCATATAAATGATAACACGGTAATGTTAATTAGGTTAATCAAGTCTTTGACCTGAATCATGGACTAACTAGCGGCATAACCTTCCATTAAAGGCCGCAATGTGCAATATTGTCATTTAGCGATTTACCTTGCAAGACATTTGGAGGCGCCGCTTAGCAAGCCAAGGAGTGCGTATTGGAAAATTAGAATAAGAAGAAAGTGAGTGGGTTTGAAAATGTTGAACTTTACTGAAAGGCAGAAATAGTTTTATATGTGATCTAATTAAATGTTTTTTCAACGGCGTAAACGCGTTGTGTTGTTGTATGGCCATCATGAAGAATTCGAATGCGTAAAAGTGATAGTGTGAGTGAGAATGAATTCATCAATACAAGACGGATGGATAATAAGCAAACAGATGAAGGAAAAAAATAATTTTTACAACATGCTCAAGCTTCACCGTCGTCATACAAACAATGAGTTTATTTATCAGAAAATCTTTTAGAAACAGAAGTCTTTACAGTTCAAAAGTTCTTCGCTGCAACAGTGTGATCGACTTGGCAATTTTATGTATTGAAAGTGCCATTATCACTGTCTGATGGCGTAACAACGAAGATTTTCAAAAACATAGTTCGGGAAAGCCGAACTTAAATTTGTTAAACTTGTCCGACATTTTTATTCATTAGATGTCCACTAAAGGAAGGAGGCTTCCAAGTCCTTAATCCTAACTAATTAACACAACTCTATTAAGGGAGATGGCAGATGTCTTTGTCAGTTAAATTCGTATTCGTATCTTCACAGTCTTAAAATTGAAATTTGAAATCCGAAAGGTGTTCTTCACAAGAGTTCAATTTTTTCCAATGCCTTACCCGATTCTGAGAACACATTTTCCAATCAAATTTTGAAAAAAATAAAAAAAGGCTTGCTAAGGTTTGAATCATACATTTCGGGAATTTTTGGATTTCTTGCGCTAGGTGCAAAACTCGTTATCTGTAGGCGCTCTTACGACAGGAGAAATATTAAAAAAAAGTTTCCTGAAGACCGGCCATGTCTCCATTTTGTTTTGAAAATAATATCTGCAACTTTTTTTATTTGTTTTTTGTGTCATATGTAAAAGTCCGCATATTAACAAATTTTTCTTTTTTTTTTCTGAATGAGTATATTTTTAGTAAACACAAGGTGATACTTACTTACTTGCTCCTTAAGTCTTTTTGCGGTTATTATTTCTATTTCAAGCGCCGCCACCCTTTTCACAATAAATACTTTTTATTACAGAAACCTCACACATATGGCAGAGAACCCTCCATTTTATTTTATTTGAAATGCGTGCCCATGAAGAAAAGATATAAATTTTTGTAAGCCTTCGAGCAACTTTTGAAATACATATGTATAGGTATGTTATAGTAGAAAATTAGTTGCTAAAAGCAGTGCTTCAATGTCTGCAATAACAGTTCTTTATTTTAAATATGAAGCACAAAAGAAAAGCAAAAGTAAAAGGGAAAGACAACACCGACCATTAAATGTGAATTTTCGCGAAAAAGTTTTGTGTAACAAAAAAATTGTAGTTTGTTTCCATGTAATGAGATACTTTTTGTGGAAGGGTTTACCATGTCATGTCGGGAAGTGCCCCCAATGGGTATGGATAGCATAATTAATTTTTTTATGGAAGCCCTATAAAGGCTTGCTTTTTATGAGAACTGCTTTTATGGCAAAAAGTAGACTTATGTGCTCTGAGTTTGATGCAATTACTTCTTATGTTGCTATTATAGATAAATTTTCATTATAAAATATAAAAGAACAATTAAATACTTTTGTAATATATACGCGTTATTTTTCATAGCAATAGTTGTACGGGAGGATGTACAAAAAATCGACCAATCTGATCCAAATTTCTTACCTAAATCTGGTGCGTTTGTTGAGAAATTTTTTTAAATTGCAAGTTTTTTTCATATGATGGCTTTTTAAAATACCATTTTCGTAAGGAGAGTGGATCTGAAAAATGGTCCGAACTAATCCACAGGATCCATTCTTGGGCCAAATTGCGTGGATGTATCAAATTTCGTCAGAATTTGTCAAAACTCACGAATTATAGGTGAAATACATTGCTCAAATAGAGCGCAAACACAGCAGGTAAGCTTCAGAGAGTTAGTTATTCTGTATCGCTGGATAAAATAAAAGTCTTAAGTCATTCTTGTTGTTGCATACATCCGCACCAAGTTAATATACTCTAAACCAGAAGTAATGCAGGGTGTAATGAAATGAAAAAGCTTAGATAGCTTGGTTATTAATTTACTTGCAATGAGTACTACTAGCGCTGCTCCATTTCAGTTTGCTGTTGCGTGACATTTATGCTAATTTTTTTTACGATTCGGGTCATCAAAGTTTTGCAATATGCGAGCAAACGTTTCAAGAACGTTCGTAAATTATCAGAATATAACGCCAATTTGCAATCGTTATAATCGTCGAGCTGAGCAAATAGTTGAACGTCTTGTGCAAAAGTTTTTCGCGATACATTTCATAATATTAGTAATCTATACAATGCCATGCCAACACGCTGGTGTGATGACATGAATGTATTCGTTATACGCTTTGGTTTGCTTTTTTGGTTTGCTTCTTTTATCATTATTTTCTTTGCAAAAATTCCCCACATCACGCTACAGTTATCCATATATCGACTTTTCAAAATGGGTTGTTATATGGAAAGTCGTCGAAGAAGGAGTCCGATCCGAACCATTTTTAATAGCGCTTGTCTTTAGATTAGAACAGGTCGGTGTACAAAATTTCAACAAATTATTTTGAAAATTACGGCCTATAGGTTGAACCAAAGAACAGAAAACAGACTAACGTAGAGGCAAGCTTTTCAGAATCATTTTCTGAATCGATTGGTGTATTAACAGATGGGTTAACCTCAAGCCCTTGTGAGTGCTGCATATATCCGCACAAGTTTAATATACCCTAGTACCGCAAGGGGTGCACGCCATAAACGCTATTTACGAAATATTACGTTATATATGTTATAACGTCTGTAGAACTTAAAGTTTAATCCCAGGAATCAAATATATGATGAATGCGTGTTACTTTAATTTAACTCTCTGTGGTAGATTTTCCCGAAATTTTATACAAGTTGACCAGCACATGCCTTTTCTTTCATATGCAAGCGTTATCACTACTAAAAAAATGTTTCATTGACAAAAATAATAAATAAAACCGCTAGCAACAGACTTTGATAGTCAGTTTAATACTTTGGTCTGATAGTTGACATCACTTTTAAACGAAAGGGGTGTGCCTGCCTACAGGCTGCCATATAGCCATATACCTGCGAAGGTTTTTCTAAAAATCATCGTTTGCTTGCTTAGAAATCTAGACGTGTTTCGCATTTTTCTTCATGCAGACTCGAAACTTTTTATTTATTACTTTCAACAGAAATGAATTGATAAATTTATTCGGACTTGAACCTCTCATTATTTTGAAAGTCCATCCGTTACGAGATAACTAAAATTATTAAATTAAGTAATTAATTATTTCATTAAATTTAGAAAATATAACTAAGAACCAAGAGACATATTTTTTGTATTTTCTGGCCTTTTAGTGTAAAAGTATTATACAACAGTGTCTATAGTATTAGATGAGAGAAATAAATATTTTTCTCACAGACTTACCTCACTCTCAATATTAATGAATTATGGTACTCGTCGATTAAAGGGATAAATTTATATCGATCCATTTAAGTATATAAAAATTTTTGGTTACGTGATGAAAATGCTATAGTAATACTTGTGGACACGCAAGAAATTGTTATTCCATATGGTCATCTCTCCAAAATCGCGCCCGTTGGGAGAAACGAACAAAAATATGTGATCAATGATATTTATTTCATTGTCGTTGCATTCAACAATATTTATCGACTTTAAGTTCCTATTTTGGAAAGTTCACACACCAGTGTAAGCTATACTGGGCTTTTGAATGCGCTACAGTTTTGTTACACACGCTCACATGTTAACCTAGCAATTATAGAATTTGTGAAAGCTTTAACTTAACACATTCTATTTTTCCATGCATGGACACAGCTTCAAAACACTTTCAAAATAAACATCTCTATCATTCCTTCGTAAAATTAAGTAAACTTTATATCTTTAATTGTTAAATAGTTTCTCTTCTTCAGTCTTTCTCAAATGTTACTCTTCAGACGAAACCTTTCCCTTTGACCTTTTCAACCTACATAGTAATTGACCTTTTTTCTGCTTATCACCGTCATTGTTTGCGTATTCCTGTTTTTTTTTTTTTTTGCTAAGTAATCATCGTCCCACTCACTCGAAAACACCCACTATATAAGTATTCATTACTGTATCATTTAAATTTATGACGCAAACTCTTTTCTCGTGTTACCACTCAGCCACTTTACGTAGTCATGAATATATAATCGATATATGGATGCTGCTATGCGCTATCGTAAAGTTAATGATATACCGAAATAATTGCGTAATTATGATTTAATTATCTTCAACTCATCTGCCTGTCATTATTAATGCGTTTAGGTGGTTAGAAGAAGGAAACACATTTCTTGGAATTTTCTCTATAAAAAAACCAGCGGAAAAGTGTTAGTTACAAATGCTTTTAAGGACGCTTTGTTTGAGCAAGTTATCACTACATTTTTTTTTAACAACTTTTTATATACATACAATCGCCGAGAATTTTGAATAGATTGCTTTTTTTATATCCATCACCGAAGCATGGGAGATATAATCATTTTGTCGAAACCTGTGCACCGTTCAGAAGGAGGCTTCAGAGACCCCATAAGGTATCTCTATTCTTCATCAGTATCAAATTCTGAATCGATTGAAGGATGGCCGTCTCTCCGCCTGCGTAATCCCTGCTGTAGCCATTCTTTTGGCGGGCAAAGTGAAGCTATCGACTTCACATTTGGCACAAACCATTGGAAGCTCTTGCACGCAGGTGTATATTGAAAATTCGCCAAATCAGTCGAAGAAGACGCCTGCAGTACCGCGTAAACTGAGAACACCTCTGTTTTTCAAAAACAAAAAAAAATTAGTATTTTTCCTATAGGCGATGCTGTAGCACCTGTACAAAAATGGCCGCGGCTACCCATAATTTCATTGTTTTTCAATGCGGGTTATAAACCCGCAGAAGCTAGCTCCAGAAACCTCCTAACATATATAAATTCTTAGCCAATGTCAATTCGAAAACGGCAGCTATGCATGTTCATCGGTTCATCTGTCCGTCCGCGTCCATGTGTAAAACATTCTACCGTTCGAAAAAATGAAGACATTGCCTATAAGCCTGCAAAAGAATTTGAAATTGAACCGAACTTTTCGAAGAACACGTCCCCAACGCCCACAAATCAGTGAACTCTTTTGTTGTCCGTCTCTCTTGCTCGTTGCTCATAAAACTGCAAAACATGCACGATATATGTTCTCACAAAATGATTCCACACAAATGGGATAACGGAAATGGATTTGAAAAATTCGATCTCAACCGACTATAATTTTCTCACTTATTGTAACGTTCCAGCAGTGAAGAATACAACGATTACTAATTCGAGACAGAATTACCTATCTACCGTTCTAGAAGACATCATTAAAAAAAAAATATGTTGAACTCGTCTTTTTTTCCTCTCTCTGTATATGATTAGAACAGAATTTCTTAAAAGTCATTAGTATTTTAGTTCGTAATGCGGTAACAACTTTCCATAAAGTATTATTTATATATTTCTTTTATTTTGATATATCAATATGAATATAATTTTCACCTGTGTGTGCCCGGTTTGATGACTGCAAGGCATGAGAAATATTTGGCAGCCAGCATGCGTTGTCGTAAAAAAGAAAAATCATGTCTGCTTGCGTGTGGTATGCGTGTGGTTTTGTGGACAACCTTCAAGTCATTTTGACTGATTTTTGAATATGACATGAAATTGGCATTGCTAAAATATTAAGGATGCAGCAACGTTAGAGAAATTGAAATCTTAATGTGTGTAAGCAATTCCATTATTTTTAAACGCCCAAAGCTTTTACATACACTCTCATAAGTTGTAGTTTAGTGAATTAAAGTGTGATTACATTATATATATATATATATCTTTTCTAGTAAAGTATTTTATGGTTTTTAATCTATTAAAATTCGCATCACACTCCCAAAATTTTCCTATTTAATCTCCATATCGACAGGGTTGTTAAGAAGTTGCTTTCTACTCTTCGAGTCTTTTGATTTGATCTCTATTGTTGCTTTCTCTGCTACCCAAGTCCTTTATTTTGACCGCTGTTGTTGCTTTCTAACCACCAAGTCTTTTGATTTGCCCTCTGTATCGAAGAAATTGCAATTTTGTAGGGGCCGTGTAGGGGGTATTTTTTGAATATGTGGGAAATTTGAATGTTCCGCCCACACTGCACTATAATTGCAAACAGAAAGAAACAGACTGACCTATTTTTGAAATCACACTGTTCACCAGTAAGAACAAATGCAGTTTTTCACATGAATTTTTTATTCTAACATGACTACCAAATTAACAAGCAATAAAAAACCAATTGGGGGAATACCGTCGTAATCAAAAGTCGGTTGCTTTATGTCCACGCATGCATTAGCGACTCGGTCTACTACGCGAAAAAAATGAATTTTATGATCAATTTTGTATTCATCTCGTTTTGTGCTTCAAGTTGAAATCAGCATTTCGTTGTTGCATTTGTTAGTAATTAGCGATGAATAATACATAATAAAAACAGATTACTTTGGCTCGTTTGCCACCTGGTATGTTGTATTTAAAGGAACCTCTGACAAATTCCTTAATGAAAGTTTTTTAATTCGCGTCGTAAACATTACATTATTACGTTTTAGTTAATACCCGGATCTAAGAACTACTTTCTTTATGTAAATTCCCTTTTAGCCTTTTAGTTTGTAACAAGTACGGTACATTGATAAGATTAATAATAACCTCGTTGCAGAGTGATAGACATAAAAATAGTCTTTTGTACAAGATAATGAAAATATTATTAAAAGGTTTTCTTAAATGCATTTCGTATTTGGCATTTATAATTTATATAATTGCATCATGCAATTCCACGATATCTCTGAAGGACATTTCAAGCATACAACGTAATTTTAGCCCATTAATATAAAAAGATGACATTGAAGTTTTTTCTTCGTTGCAAATGTCTTTAGTCAAAAGTTATGGTAAATTTTTATATGAATTAAAAGGAGAAATAAAGAAAAAGTTTTCATTTCAAGTTAAAAGAAAATACAAACATTGTCAAGTTTAAGGCGCTTAGTTAAAAGCAAAAAACCTTGCCTACATTTCTTATCTACGCAAAATTTTAACAATTTTTCAAATTAATTTCTTTTCTATCTGCATTTTAGCTTTGTATTTGTTGTTGTTGTTATCTTAAAGTTTGCTTCAAGTTTGAAATACTGCGCTTAAATAGATTGATTGTAGACATGTTTACGTCAAATATTGCTCAGACAACTTGAACGAGTACACATTGGTTTAACATGTGATTGCGGTTTGTTTACTAAAAGCTAATACCACTCGTATGTTATTGACATGTTTTTACTTTCTTCTTTTTTTTTGTTTTATCTTTTTTTTTTTTTTTTTAATCTAAAATTTAATCAACTCACACATATGCGCCTGTTATGCTCCTATTGGGTTGGTTTTTATATTAGAAAACGGGGGGATAAGAGCCTCTTAGAACTGAGTATCGAAGGAAACAAATCGATATTTCAGAGCGAATTTGTATGAGAAGTTCTTTGCTAAACAGTCGAGCTCTTAAGCGCTTGGGATGGTCTCTTTCGTTCTCTTAAAAGAGCATCAAATATATTTTAGAATGCAAGTTTTTTACTCTTACTGAGTTCCTAACAATAACTTTGACTTTTATTTTTATCTTTCATTTTTTATTTCCTTTTTAAATTGCTATCCATTCAACAATATTTACTTTCGCTTCACTTGTTAGTTTTACTAAACTTGAAGACCTTTTAAAAGTTTTGTTAAACATTAAATTTTTTTCAATAGCTCTTTAGAAATATTGTTTGTTAAAGTAACTAATTTTAAGAGAAAATGCTTAAAAAATTAATTTTTTGTATAAACTTTTAAACTATAGTTAACATAGCATACTTTTAAGGGTTAGAAAATTATTATAAATTGTTACATATATTGGGGAAGGTCGGAATTTTTCAGAATCTCTTTGTAAATTAAAAAAATGTTCCCTATTTTCTCTATCATTTTATTATATTACAACAAAAAATACATATTCTTAATATAACAAATAATATTACTTGACTTAACTTAACTTCTCGAATCAAAAGATAATTTTTTTCCTATTTTTATTTGCTTGTTTTCCATAAACCAGTCATTCTTCTAATATAAGCTTAACGTTCGCTTTGCCCTTCCATAAACATCCGTAGCTTATAATCAAATCTTCTAGTAAAAGCGAATAAAAACAAGTAAAAAAAACTTTATTGGAACACTGTCCACCGTAGAACATTTTCCTTACTATACTTGTTAATATAACGGCAATAAGAAGTGTTCGAAAAAGTGGTTCTATCGGAACCATTTTCAATGGCCTTGGTTCTTGTGCCAAAAAAACGTTGTCTGTCCATTGAACACAACAATACAAGGCGGACAGACGAACAGACAAGCTTGCATCGATGCAGAAAGTGATTCGAAATCGGGGGGCATGATAAAAGTTGGATTTATCTGGGCGTTGTATACATCCGCATAAACTTAATATACGCACTAGTGGTGTAGAATACCAAAAAATTTATATTACAATAGACTAAGTCATATAAACCAAAGTCAGCTGTGTCTCACCCTAACGTCCACAAAGGAAGACCTTTTCCAACCACAATTTCACTAGAAGAAGAGTAACTTTTCGAAATTTTAAAGTGAATTGTGTTAGTAACAATTTATACTATTATTTATAGACTACGTTTCGAATTATACCGTTTTACGCTCTAAATATACTTCTTTTTAATTGTCTTCAACTCAAAATAATGGCGATTAAAATATGATAATGTGTGAGCACTTATGTTGTTAATGTGACGACTTTGTTTGCTTCGCATTGTTGAATAAGATAAACTCACGTACTATGCTATACAGTTACCATTAATTAAAAACAAAATATAGCATACTCTTCTCTACTTTTGTTTACTCAACCATCGTCTATATACTTTCGCAGACTCTTTTCAATGGTATTCAATTCACAGGAACTGCGTAGAACAATTATTTTTCTATTTGCATTTGAGAATCATCCAGAAAAATTTTACAAATTATCGACAATGTGAAACGAGAATACATGTAATCATCCTATAAAGCGGTAAATATGTTATTATAATACCCCATCTTGTGTGAACCCGCGTTGTATATGAGGGTAGAAGCCATTACAAAAAGAACGAGAAATAATGTTCCAAAAGCTATGAACACGATATTCTTTTCACACATTTCCAACATCTCGATTAGAGAATAAAGAAATAAGAAACCTTTATGCGGCTCTGACCCATCAACGCTAGTCCAAAAAAAAAAAAACTGAACGAAAAGAAAAAGAGTATGAGAGTGGAAATTTTTATCGTTTGCCTTGGGTAACGACATGGAAAGCGAATGCCTTCTCAGTTGTTGTAGCAGTGTAGATGTGCCTTTTGATCCGTTTGGACCATTTTCTAATTCTTTTTCAAAAATATAAGCAGTACCTTGATTTATGCGAGTGGAAGACTATTTTTCACAGACACTGCAAAGTGTAACGGCCAGACAGGGTTCGTGGAGCTTTCTTCTGCGAATTATAAAGATTTTGATAAAATGAGAATTCGACGTATTATAATCTCGGATAGGCGTGGCGAGGACTATAACATCGCCCTTAGTTTATAAAGCTTAATGGGTTCATTGCTCAAAGTTTTATGAGTTTATTTGCTTTCGTTTTTCTCAGTTGTGTTGTACGGAGGTCCTTCACGCTGTTTCGGCTATTTTCAATTCCAGCCTGTCAAATTTGAAACCGAGAGCTAGACGGACAGACTGACATTCTTAAATCAATTCAAAGTGTGATGTTGACCAAAAAATGTATAAATTGTATGGGGTCTCTGATGCTTCCCTGTAAGGGCTTGAAAACGAATATACTCCTCATTCTCATCCTTCGGTGATGTCCAGAGAAAAAGCTATTGCTACTTAGTATTCACGAAGCAAACCCTTGCAACATAAAATACAAATGAAGTCAATTTTAGTGGGAAAAAACACATGTGTACATACATACATAGTTGCGATTTTTCATATAAAAAATTCCTCGTATTACTCCAGTTAATATATACATATGTACCCATCGTAAAATTCCGCGGGTGTTCTCACATATTGTTTGCTCCTTTTCGTGTTCGAATCAAAGCATTTTGCTAAATAGCGCGTTATAGGATGGTTACCCGTGCTCTAACAATTCCCATTATCCATGGAAGAAGAGAAAAAAAAAAACTTTTCGAGTTAAATAAATTAACTTTTTAATATTGCATGCTAAAGATGGACCGCACCAACAACTGGCTGTTGTAGTATATATTATCAATGATAATAACAATTATAATAAATTTTGTTGAAATTTTGTTTTGACAGTCTTTGTCGTCTGAATGTTCTCGCTTACCTTTTTTCCTGCCCACTCTTGTCCAACTTGGTTTTTTTCTCAACGAAACGAAATACATTTCAAAAATTTATACACACGATGTACAAAGAACCGCAGCAGCAATTGCTATATTAGTGGAAAGATAACGAGAAGCCACAAAGCTTTTAAATCGTGTATGGATTCTCTCAGTTTGTAAATGCGAGCACAAACGTGCATGTTCTGACGTCGTATTGTTTTTGTTGTTGTTTTGTTAGTGTTTACTTCATTGAAATTTCACAATGTTAACCTTATGGTTTTTGTTTTTGCTTTATTTTTATTTTATATTTTATTTCATGATTTTATGTAAAACCAAATCAAATATCACAACAACAGTACGCCGGTATTGTTGTGTCCTTGAACTTGAATCTTGCCTGTGCGCACTTCATATATAATGACCTTTTGTCTGTGTATGCCTTAAACAAAAAAAAAAAAAAAAAAAAAAAATGTATTGAATAAATATTCGTTAGAAAATTAATTACGTGAAAATGTTTTTCAATAACCGTCCAGACATTATAAATTATTTATAAACGAGTTTCCAGGAAACTAACAACGCGAGACTTTAAATAAAATTTTTAGAAATCTATCAGAAAAATTTCATTTCTTATAGAAAAAGTATTTAACTATTGTTATTGTTATTGAAAAATGCGAATTATTTTTCAACGATAATTTTCATAGGGTTTTTTCACCTCACCCGACAATCCTCCAAATTAACTTAAGCAAGTCATAGTGTCGATTAATTTAGGATTTTAGTTTCCATGCTAGTTACCTTACTATATCATTTTATTGTCAACATTTTTGAATTGCTTATGGCCTAACGAATGGTCAAATTTTGGCATCTAAAAATTTCGAAGAAGTAAATTTGTGCAAGGTCGACCATTGCTTCCCTTAGTCTTTGAATTTTTCCTTTACTCGCATATTTCTTTAAATTTTGTTTGTGAACATCGTGAATATCTTGGGCGTTCTCATGACTGTCGACATATTGGACATTTGCTTGAATATCATTAACTTTCTTGATTGCGTTGTTTTTGCGGCCCATTACGAGTCAACTAATTAGAAACTGATCGTCGAAGCTTTTCTCTTCCGCGTTTTATTAAAACCATAGCGTATTTTTGATGAATTTTAATTGATAAAGTAAAATCTGAGTCATCACATTTTAAATTTTTCTTCACAGCTTTTTGTACATTCGAACTCGTCATCTTTTCTCTCGTCTTTTTTTCCGCGATTTTCAGCAGAAGTCAGAGCAGAGTGCGAAACGAAATATGTCTAAAGCAATGTAATATAGGGCAGAGAGAATTGCATTTTATGAAATTTACGATAACTATTTCTCGATGTTATCAAGCAAAGATCGGTTGGCTCGCTCGCTCTCTTTCGTATAATATTTATAATTCCTATTCCATAAGTAATTTCAACAGCGATCGTGACAAATGAATAGGTTAGAAATTACATCACCATATTTGTCTATTATGTATCAATAAATAAGGGCTAAAATTAATTATTGTTCGAAATTGTTTGGTTTTACAGAAGAAAAAAAATAAATAAATAACGAAAATTTCTAATTACCTACACACTATCAAATCAATAAGAGTTATAGCTATTTAACGATTAGATATTGATATTAATCCATTATTTCATTATGATGCCAATAAATTATCATTAACAACGTCCAGACCATTCATAAGCAATGATAGGAAGAATTGTTGTTTGTTGGCCTGAAAAAGGAACATATTTATATAGACATAAGAAAATTGTAACAAAACTAAACAAGAAAATATTTATTCGCCTTGCGACGAATCTTTTGTACCTAATGCATCGAACCAATCTGCATGAGTAAAGCATTTTCATAATTGCAAGCGATTTAATTAATCAATAGATAACCTTTATAGTCTTGAGCTCTTTTGGACTTGCTTTCATTTCTAAACATCAAAAATATCAATCCAGGTCTTTTCAACTTATTGTTAATGCCACGTGGTTCGCTTGAAATAAAACTAACCTATTCATGAGCACTCGGACAACATCTCATATGTTAAAAATCGAATTCAATAACTTTCTTTAAAATATCTAGAGGACTTGTTGTATTGCGGCGATATTTGACAATATTTTTTCAAATAAGAAATCATGTCGAAAAATGTTGATGAAGTGAAAAGCGTAGAGAGGGGGGATATGCATCGATCAAGAGTTCGCAAATTTTAAAATTTCTAGAATGCGTTCGCTGTCTGTGTCACGAACGAAAAGACTAATCTAGCATGCAGACATCCTTCGGCGATGGATATTTCCCTCAATAAATTGTCGCATTGCAGTTGCCATCATTGATGCCTACAATACTGTTTGGCTTTCGGGCACATTAAAGCGTGCCCTTATACTCTTCAGCGAGAAGAAAAAAAAAATGCCTACGTTTTGCCTTCATACCATGTCGCTTGCTTTTATATTTATTTACAAATGTTGTCTGTGCCTATATATATATATATATATATATATGTTTGTGTTTGATCAAAAGTCAATGCACTCCCCATGTGTAACATATGCCTGCATTTTGCTTGTTGTGCATTCATTGTTGTTTTTGTTGCGATTGTTATAATAAATGTTCTCATGTTGGCAGTACCATCCATTTATCTAACCAAGCACTTACATATGTGCCTATATATATTACTGTACATAAAAAAAAAAAAAAAAGATATGTATGTATACACAGTTGTTATTATTGTTGTTTTGGTCTGCAAATGAACATAATCATCACAAAGGGTTTTCACATTGTCCGAGGTCGTGTTATGGACGCGATTGCAGTTTGTATTCTTGTTTTTGCCGTTTTGTCTTTTTTTTTCTCTCTATGTGTGTGTTTGTGTGTGCATGTATGCGTATGTGTTTGTGGTGAACAAACCAAAAAAAGGTTTTGCTTTAGTCTGTGTATTTGTGTGTGTGTGTTTGTGTGTGTATGTTTGCGCACGTGCATGTATATATATATATATATATGTGTGTGTGTGTGTGTGTATGCGTGCGGTCGTTGATCTGGCTAATTGTATATGAGTATGTATTTATGTAATGCAATTTTATTGCATTCTGCTACTTCCATATATAGATACAGGTTTTGTTTGGTTTTTGTTTTTTTTTGCAATTTAATGAGATTTATTTTTAACTCCAAGAATTTAATGTATTTATTTATACGTATTATATTTTTCTTTTTTTTTTTTTTTATTAAGAGAGTAAAAGTTCATACGCTTTTATTCAATTTTCTTTTCATTTTTCATTTTTATAATTAAGTATGAGCTTTGATTTTTTTACTTTTTCTTTTACCTCTTGAAGGATTACTCTACGCTCTCGTACATATTTCACACTTCAATTCCTATTTCATAATTTCCTTAAGAGTAGGCAACACTTTTCATCATAATACATTACATTTCATAGTACGGCTTTTACTCGAGATTGGTTTGGTATTTTCAGATGATGGCGTTGTTTGCTTGTTCTGTTAAGGGAGTTTTTGTTTCATATTGTGATATTTATACTCTAAGCATATATATATATATATATATATATATATATGTGAAAAGCAAATTGCAGGATAGTTATTATTTGCTCAGCACAAAACAAATTATAAAAAACAAGGACGTTTGAGAGGCATGCTCTTCATTGTGAACAAATAAACTTTACTTATGTATTATTTCGCCTTCTCTTTGTGTCTCTATTGTCAGTGAATAAGTTTATTGCCCTCAAAAGAATTGTTTGATAGACAAAAAAAATAAAAACCGACAGAGCTTCAATGGGTATTCAGCAATAATTCAAAGCATTAAACACAAGTTTTGAAGTGAAAGCATCCTCTGCAGAATTTTGTTAATAAAAAGAAACAGACATTTCTTTTAATGTATTCCCTAACGAGCACACTTAAATTCATATATCCTTGAAAGGAGAGAGAGAGAGAGAGAGAGAGTAAACACGAATATCTTGTAATTTGGCATTTCTTAGAAAATTCGAAATCAAAAAATTGCGCTCATAAAAGGAACTAGTCGCACGTTCTTGAACTTTGCATGCATCCATGTATGTGTATGCGCATGAGATAAAGAGAGGAATGTATTCAATTTCAAGTTTCTCTTGTCGCCTTGCTTTCAACACTGCAGCAGGTCAATGCTTTTTTTTTTCACTTAAATGCCAGATAAAATGAAAAAAAAAAAAAAAGTGGAAGGTTTTTGTTTTCGTTTCATTTTTTTCCCCCTCGTGTTTTATTTATATGTCTGGGAATCTAAAGTAACCTTTAAAAAAGAAATCACAACTCCAGACAAAAGAAGTTATAAAAAAACTACACCTTTTCCTTTACAAAAAAAAAAAAAAAAAAAAAAAAAAAAAAAAAACCGAAATTCTATAACAATACTGTCTGGAGTTAAAACTTAAACAAGTTTAAAAAAAAAAAAAAATTTTCGTTGTTCCTTTAATTTCGTCTGGTTTTGGTCTGTTATAGTGTATCTTGAAATCTTGTGCGTTCAAAAGAGGTTATCGATCTTTAAAATCATTTTTTCAATATTTCCTTACAGTTCAAGGACCTTAGGATGTCGAGACGAATCTTTTGTGCAGTTGTGCGTCTTAAAATAAAGAATAATGTTATGGAAGGAAAGAAGAAATTAATTTTATTTATGTGTGGTTTTTGCTTTTGGTTTGTATGCTGGTTTACAGCACTAATTCCCAGACGCCATCATTAAAGAAAGGAGATTCTTCAACTTTTTTAGATTTAATTTATTTTGTTGTTTTTGTTATACACAGTATATTGAGGGCGACAATTAGGTTTGCTATCCAAGCATTTGTGGCACGTAGAAGTTACCGACTTTTAGATGGAAAATTTACATATAAGAATGTCTTCCAAACGTATGGGCGGGGAGGTGGTTTCGAAAATTTGGGGCCACCGTCCATCAAATAAGAATACCTTCGGCGATTTTTCTCATTGCTTGGCTTTGCTAAATGATGGTCAAAAGAGCTTACGTTACCGAATGACTATACATGACCTTTGTGAGGTGAATGAGTACGCATCTGTTGTGCGGTCCACTTCCTATAGGCGCCATGTACATTTAATAGAATCCGCTTAAAAGGAATTTGTACTCTTTACGCTTAATAAGTTGGGATGCAACCGATTTCTCCCGTTACCTTCTTATGGAAGTAGACTGCTTTCGCTGGCTTTACCATCTTGACAGAAACGTGGATCTACCCTCAGTATTTCTGTCTTAATTAAGCTAACATATGATAATGATACTACGATTCGCCAACATTACTTTGTGTGAGATAAATTGCAATGTTCCGAATCAGTTTCGCAAACCTTAATCAATTTAGATAATATTACGAGCTTTCCAGCCCTTTGAACACCAAAAAATGCTGGTTGAACACAAAAAATAATGAAAACGATCAGATAAGCAAATAGACAGAAGGACAGATGTGAAAATGCCCGCCTATCGATCTAAAAGCTGATCTTGAATCGATTGATGTAATAAGAGGTTGATATACTCCAAGTTCGCCCGGCCGGTAGGATACATCCGCACAAACGTAACATATCATTAGCATATGTTAGGCAAAGTAGAAGCGAACCATTTAACTCCTTATGGAAAACGTATTTCGAACACACTTTGAATTTTTCCGAAATTAAAGTGGATGTTATTCATTTATCACGTTTTTAGTTCCCAAGTCAATTATTACAATTATCTCAAAGTGTGGGACATACGTTCGAAGGTGAATTAAGTTTTCGATACCACTGTCTACTTTACCTTAATATTCGATTTGTAAATTCTATGAATATTTGATTAGTTGCTCCAAAATTTCAAACGCTTTGTTTACGTCTTTTCAACAAATTTGTAAACTTCATTAGCATTACAAAATGTTATAAAAACTTCTGAATTGAATTTTAAATTAAAATTCAATTATCAGTTCGGTGTTCGGTATTTACGAATACGGAATAGATGGGATGTGGGAAAAGGTTTGCTTTTCTGAGAAATGTTATCGATATTATTTACGTCAAACTAATGCCCTCTAACTCAATTTCCATAATATCTACTCATCAAAGCTAGCAAGTTTATTTTACTGTCTTAGGAAGAATAAGAATTTCGTAATGATCGCAACTACAAGTAAGTGACATAAATGAAGAGTAATAATTATTCTTGCGGACAATAGCGAAATATTTCTGCGGAAAAGATAGCGTTACAAACTTCGGCATCTGTCTACTGCTACACCTTCAGTATTTTTCAGTAAATGCAAAAATTTATTTAAGCGCGTATAATCCCATATGAAAATGAATCAAATACCGTTACGGTAGCATCGAAAGAAATTCATTTCGAGGCCTATAGTGGGCTGATTTTCTCCATTTTTGAACAGATGCTCTAGGATCACCTATAGAATATACACGAAACTTTTAATCACAAGATCTATGATACGACCTGGGTGATGAGCAAGAAGACCTAAGATGCTCTGAATTCATGCTGTACTAACGGCGTCTTCTCTGACTGATTTCACCAATTTTCAATATCAAACTACCTACAAGGTTTTTGACAAATTTGAAGACGAAATCTTAACCTTTGCCATCATCACTACATTTGCGACGCAAACTCATATAAACTAACATACCTGGATGTAGTATCTAATATATATAGTACGATTTGTAGAATCTTTGACAAAAGAATTATATATTCTTATATATCATTATTATTATATCATATTCTTTAATATTGGGTGGATTTGGCAGATGTCTTTCATTTTCCTACAGGTGTATACCTTGTTGCGGAAATCCCAAATCTAGTACATTCCAACTAATTAATTTTCCCAAAAAAATAAATTGGCTTCATGCAGTTGCCGTAAATAAAAGACTCTTATAGTAAAAACGTGCAAATATATTTCTCTTAAAAAGTACATCCACGATCTAGTGATACGAACCATATCCGAGAAAAGCAAATTTTGTAACGATATTATGGAATATAAATGAAATTTATGAGCATCGAGCAAAAGAAAAATTTTTTTTTAATCTTTTGGATGCCGAGCTGTTTTCACTTTACCTTGCGCTGTGAGCGTGTCTTTCGACCAATTGGCTCTTTATAAAAACTTATCTGTGGTGTAGAAGCTTCCAAAATTTCTGTTAATTTTTTAAGTGATAACTCCACCTTTGCAACCAGGAAAATGTTTAGCATAGAATTATCGATTCAGATTTTGATTCTAATGGAGTGTATATATATATATATATATATATATATAGAAGCTATAGGTTCTCTGAAACTTTCGGGAGTTGCAAACGTCTTGGCAAAATAAATATACCACCGTGTATCAGTGATTGGTAAAAAAAATTAAGAGATTTTAAATTAAGTCCCTGCGGGGAAGGGCTTCTGATCACTTTGCCATGGCAAGTTAAAAACTTGAAAACTACTGCAAGCATTAGAAAAATGCTCACTTCATTAAAGAGGTTTTTTTTAGCGTTTTTCTTACTTTTATAGAAAAGATTAAAGCAGAGGACTTTATTATGATAGTGGTCCCGTCCCGTTAGTATAAATTAACTTTCTGCTCGCTTTCCAGTTGAAAATTTAATTTTCAGAAGTAAAGTTATTTTAGTAGAATCCCTGATGAATTTTTTGTTAGCATCGCTTCGTCACGTGAAACGCAGACTTCACCTTTTTAAATAATCAACACAAGTTTATTTACGAACTTTCACAGATGAGCGACGAACGCATTGATTGCGTTACAAGCGGAGTGTATCTTTATTTTTATTAAAGGAATTTTTTTTTTTTTTTTGTTTTTATTAAAGAAAACAAAAAATCCATTCCGTAGTAGTTAGTTAGCTTTTTCAATCAACAAAAATTATAAAAATAAACATTTGCAGCCAATCAAAAAACAAATAAAAATTAAACTCAAGTACAATTAACAACTGCAACAACAAATTTCATAACCTTCTCAAATGTTGCATATGTATGTATGCAGTCAATTTCCTTTCTAAGTAAAAACCACAATTGAATATGAATTGTAAAGGTGTATATATATGTATTTATTTATAAGTACTTCAACAATAAACGTAAACGTTAAGTACGAATATGTTTAAAACAGAATTTGATATTTAATAGTCTCGATGGTTGTAATGGTGCGGTGCGGTGTGGTGTGGTGTAGTGTAGTGTGGTGTAGTGTAGTGTGGTGTGGTTTGGTGTCGTATCTTGTCTATGGGACCGACTCGCTTTACAGCTGATGTGTAAACATATGCAAACATCTATAAAAAATGTCAACAATATTTTATGAATGCATAAATTGTAGGGTTTATGAAGTTTTTCCTATTCAATTATTCATGCAATTAAGAAGAAAGTAAGAAAGTAATGTGCTGTTAATAAAAGCAAACTAACATAATTTTAGCATTTAATTGTTCATAAATAATAAATGTGTAATAGTATATATATATATATATATATTATACGCGTCAGTGCTAGAGCAAGCCCTTTGTATTCGTGTCAATTGTCGAAATTCGTAATTCCTGACAATTTGTTCTTAAATTTCAACGCCAACGACATTTTTTCGCAAAAAAAAAACCAAATATTTAATTAGTACGCAGTTGTGACCTTAAGTTCATTTTGAGCAGCACAATTGATTCAATGAATGGTTTAACATTCCTTAAATAAGAATTCTTCAAAAATTATATCATTTTTTTTTATAACTACTCCCGAACTTATTTATATTAAAAACATTTCCTGTTATTTTTACTTAGTAACTTATTCTTTGCTACTTCTTTAGTAAGGATGACAGACATTTTTAAATTAATTCAATTGTCGGTTTTACTACTTTTTTCAGAGCTATCTGTAGGTTCTACATTTCAGAGATGTTTTCATAATAACGCCCACTGAATTTCCTACAATAACAACTTGAATATTTTAATGACAATGTAGTAGCGTTGTTGCAGTGATCGAATTTCCGCGCGGTAGAGTTTACTTTGTTCATAGCTGTAGCAGTACAGTAGCTGTAGTCCTACTACTTTTGTAAGGTATTTCGCAAGATTTATCGTAAAGAGTGTTTAATGGAATCATCGTTATTTTGTCACATGCCGTTTTATGATAGTGCATATCCAAGCGCATCGTTGAAGAATGCAACACAGATAAAAAAACCATCGACAAAAGCATTGAGTACATAAATATCAAGTCAGGTCCATCCATTGTATTTTTATTTGATAAGTTCTTTGTTGTTGAGGATCACCGCACAAGTTTGAAAATCGATCTGATGCCCCTTTACAGAATGCAAACAACGATTGCTTAATAAAACGTATATTAAAAATTGTTCAAATATGAATATGAATGCTCAGTAAAGCCATCTAATACTGAAAAATGTAAGAAATATTGACCTTAAGTTTGGTATTTCTCCATAGGCAATTTCTGTTTTTATATCATAGAACATCTGCGTCATGCAGAGTGTATTAAGTTAGCGAGGATCCAAGTATAAAGCCCAGAAGGAATTAAGGCACGTACATGTTATATGATCGATTCGGAATCATTTTCTGAATTAACTTAACCCTATCGAATGCTCGTCGGTCTGAAAACGTCTGCCCACGTATGCTTGTGCTCGGTCTATAATTTTTAGGCTTTTATGAAATTTGGCACGTTGCTATACTCTCTGGCCCAAAGATGAAACCTTATAAAAATGTATTGGATCGGGCCACTCGGGATATAACATCCCATTTTGGAAAAGTCGACGCGCTAAAATACTTTCGTAATAATATCTTAGCTAAATTTGTGTATATCCAAAATTTGAGTCAACTGCGCCAAATTTCTGAACCGGTCCTATGAAAAGTGACATCTTCATGGTAAGAATGTCTAATTTTTGATATTTTTTGACGAAAATTGTTCTCTGATTGTAATTTGATATAAAAAGGAATTAAGGCTAACAGAGCTTCGAAACACAATTTGAGGAAAGTTACAACTTAAATTTGAAAATAAAAACCAAATTGTGTAGATCGTGTCTTTTACTTCAGAAATTGCTTCGCACAATTTCCATTTAAAAAAGATTTCATGTGATTGACCGCTTCTGATCATGGAATGCTAGTTTTTTCCACTTTTCGACATAAATCCGCTTTTACTTCATTAATAATACGGATAATCTTGGGGAATAGGGTTACAGATTGATCTATTGGGGTAAGCGAACGTAATAAATTTTAACAATTTCTATACTCTATATACCTATGTATATAGGTATTGCATTTCACCAATAATGGCGATAATGGAGAATAATTTGATCCAAATCCCAAACAAAAACGTGTTTTGTTTACCTTTACTTACGGAAACACAATATGAATGAACCCACATATAAGATGTAAATCATAAACGGAGATAATATTGACAAAATATTTATTGTTTTTTTTTTTTTTAAATTTATTCTTGTTGGCAAGTTTTATAAAACAATTACCACCTGATGTTTTTTGTTAATTTGTATTTTTTTTTACCCTCTTTTGTTGACGAAAATTTAATTTAGAGAAAATTTTTCATTTCATATACCCAGTGTAACTCTCTTGAATAACGAAGTTTCTCTTTTAAATGACTCTCATTTAATAAATGCATGAAAGTGTCCAGAGAAGAGAATCATTTTGCATTGCAAACACCCAAAGACAAAGTACAGACATTAGAGTTGCCAATAGTTCTAAAAAAGAGAAAAGATTTTTGAAATTTGCTATAAATGAAGTAGAAATGCTTAAAAAATATTTATAGCAGTTTTTCTCAATTTTATTTGTATTCGTATTTTATGTGCTCTTAAAAATTATTTAGTGCTGCTCAACCACTTTTTTTTTCTAAAGGCTTAAATTATTTATTATTATTATTATTATTATTATTATTATTTTTCATAAGACCTCCTTCAAAAACAAGCGCTCTCAAGAAAGTAAATATTGACAGCGAATAAATCGCTATATTAGCGATGAACATTCAATTCGCAATTCATTAAAACTCTAAGAGAATGTATAGCAGCAGCGGCAACAATAAAACAACTACACATATTCACATTCACCGTTAAAAGTGATTTGAAAGAGCATCGAAACCAAATCGCTCGGATATATATAAGTTGTATATATAAATACAAGTTCTTTGAAGGCAACAGCTTTTATATGTTTTGTACAGCTGTACATTAAACGCGTTGAATTATTTAATATTAGTCGACATCAAATGATGAAACTGTGCTCATCTTGCAGAAGCTCTACTCTGCTTAATATAGTAATTGATCAACGCCTTAGAATTGACACCTGTCGATATCTAATTGAAATATTGTCGCGGCGTTTGACGGGCGAATAAACCTTGAAAGCCCCCTTTAAAAAATAAAACTTGGAAAGAAGGGAAAAAGTCAAATTCATCGAAAATAAATTATTTAAAAAAAATAAAAAAATACCCAACAAAGTTGGAACTTTGCAAGGGAACGATATTGTAAACGACGAATTGTTTTCGAAAGCAATTCCGTTTTTGTGTTGACAACAAAGCAATTTTGTGAAAATACAAGTGAAAAAAGCAAAAAAAAAAAAAGCAGAAAATTTTTTTATTTTTTTTATTTCATTTTTCTAAAATAAAAGATAAAGAAAAAGATAAAAATAGAATATATATCTCTCTGGAATATCATTAAAAAAAATCTTATCTGATTATCAAAATTTTTACGTGCGCGTTGATTTTTTTTGTATCTACATTTAAAAGGCCTTTTTGAGTTTTGCATGATTTGATATATAATTTTGCATATTTTTCAATTATTTGAACAAAAGGTAATTAAATGATAAGTTGTATAAGTGATTTTTTTTTTTTTTTTCATGGAATTTTTTCTTACACCAATATAATCATTTTTTTATTCCTTTCCGATCGGAGGAAAAAAAAATTTTCATATGCACTTTTTTTGATTTTTCGAATGCTTAGGGTAAAGGTAAAAATTTTCTCATTCGCTTTTCGGTTGACTGCAGACGCTAACTTTGAAGAACTGCTAGTGGTTGATCGAACCTGCAAAGTATAACAAATAAATGCAAAGGAAATTTTCAAAAATTCGCAATCGACAAATATCCAACTTATATAGCAGACACTGATCCGTAACTATGGAAATTGCGCGTGCAGAGTGCACTTCACAGAAATAGAAAGGTTATTCCAATTTTAAGTATCCAAAATGCTTTACAATACTGTGTTTTTGAAGATGTTAAGTACACTAGATTGAGAAAATTGAAAGGTGGCAAGAGATGTATGATGGATATGATAAGATTCAGATAGGAGTAATCGTACGCACAAGTAGGAAATTTGTCATTTAGGTTTACAAGCAGACAGTATATGCAAAACAATTTCTGAGATAATTTTTCAAACCAACAGTAAAAACGTCAATGAAAAGACGACTCTTGAGCCGCCAACTGCCATTGTAAACTATATTCCTTTGGGGGACTTCTCTGAGATGCATTGAGATGTGTTCGTCGATCTTAGGCAAACATAAGAATTTTTCAATTGTCAATAAATTGTTTTTATATACAATACATTAATAATTCTGGAAGATCTTTGAAACAAGCATAGTTTAACACGTCCGCGGACGGTAATGCTATGTGCCATTCATTTTGATGGTGATGCAACATGGCATTAATGCTATAGCTTTAACTTTACATAACACCCTGGGATTTTATAATTATTGTGCTTGCTGAAGTATTACTTAACTGCTTGTCTAGATTTTTCCATATTATTGCATTTTGCTCTGTGTATTTATGCCATTAATTCATTAATATCTCTACACTAGAAACTCCACGCTTTCTTGAAAAATTTCATCTATATTGTCGTGAATGTCATACTATATCGTTTAAAATATGATCCTCTAATTATCTTCAGAAAATTTATTCAATTATATTACGGTTATCACAATTAATTTGAAAATAAATTGAAATTTTTACTTGCCTCGATTGCCTTCAAGTATATTAAAGCATACACTTAACTGTCAAAAGCAACTCGGATTATTTGTAGTTAATGAAGATCACAAAACTTAATGCTTGCAATCAAACGTCGGCCATAACATTGCCGAGGCGGCTTTTTGGAAAGTGTAAAAAAAAAAAAAAGTATTATTTTTCGTTATGGCTTAAATAAATACTTACTAATAATTGCTTATAGATAGGCCTATTAATAAGGTATTGCCCGTCCCTTGATAAGAAGAAGAACATAAGGGCACCGTAGAATGACTCTATCTAGTTTTCCATTCATTTGGTGGTTTTCTAACCACGTTCTCTATTTTTTGTATAGAACCCTAATAAATCAAAAATATTTAGGAAATTAATTAAAAATTTCCATTAAATCTAAAACTACTGTGTCTTTACAACTCTGTAGCTAAAAAGTAGCGGCATATAAAGAAAGAAGAGAATACGATACGAGAAACTCAGTGCAATGAGCACTTAGGAGGAGCCGAGCCGAGAGTAAATTAAGTTGTTGTCGTCGAGTGTATGTGCGAATACATAAAATTTCTTTACGCAACATAAGTGAAAGTTGTTTTGGCATCAGTGTATAAGTTTCGTTAGGCGTTTTCTTTTCATGATAGATTGTTAGTCTTTTTCGATTGTTTCTATTTTTTTTTTTTTTTTTTTTTTAACTTTGCCGTCTAGAGGAGGAAGTATGTTAATTATTTCTATTTAAAAATGAAACTTTTTTTTTTCGTTGTTTTCACATGGTCATTTATATAAAATGAATATATGACGTCATTGGGGATTTTGGTGGTCAAGCGGTTGCAACAATCAACAAAAATCAAACGTTTTTATCAACCATGACATAGTTAATGATTAATTTAAATATTTTTAATTTATTTCAATTAAAAATTTAATAACAATCAAAGACGATAATTGCAATTGCTTAAGTCTTTGATTTAGGTTTTTTCGAAGTTTTTTAACATATATATTATATATATGCTGCATGAAGACCGGTTATCTTCCTCTTAATCATAAATTGACATTTTTAGAAGAATTACAGATAAGAGTTTTTTTTTTTTTTTTTATTAAATTATTGTTTATTGAAATTTAAAAAAGAAAAAAAAGAACAAAAAAATATTTTTAATAAACATATGTGTATTCTATTAGAATATTTCTAATATTTTGGGAAAACATTCTTATCTCCTTTCCTCTCTTACTCTCTTTCACTTGCTCTCTTCTATTTTCTCTTCTTCTTGCACACGTTACTCTATTAAAAATCTAGACATTTTATAAATTCGTTTCTCTTAATAAGAAGTAAAAGATAGATAAGTTTTTTAATATATATTTTTTCTAAAGAAATGAATTTCAAGTTCAAGTGTGTGACCTTTGTTTCAAATGAAAAATATACATATATGTTAGAAAAACAACAGCAAAAAAAAAAAAAGGAAAAAAAACAGTTATATTCACTTTGAAGTATATTTTTAGTATCTTAAGGTGGATGGGACGTATATCTTCCACGCCTTTCTAATGGAAATTTTGAGGCCAAGCTAATTCAGAAGATCGATAAAGTACTCAAGTGTAAAACTCGGTACTTAATTTAGTTGTCTGCCCGTTGCAAAGCAGTTCCCGGTCTACATGCAATCCGTCTTCTCCTACTTTTTTCTGCTTGAGCATTACCTCGCATTTATATACGTATATGGGACATCCCCTGATAAAGAAAAAACAATGAAGTGGTAACGTGATGCTGATAATACATTAATTTCAAAAGATACGCAAATATTATTGTGCAGTTTCGGCATATTTGCATCTAAAGTGATCAGCAGCAGATCTGACTACGATAGTTTGTGATGCATGCATAACATGTGAAAATTGTTTACCGATATACTGCGAGATGTACATAAATAAATTTATCTAATTCGTCTCAAACAAATAAATGCGACTTTCTCTTCGGCTTAATATACTAATTGCTTTCTTCGTCTTTTAAAAGCTTACATTAAGAAGTGAAAACGCGTTTTACTCCACAAATTCCTGAGTATAAATAATTAGTGGCATTGCAGAAAAATATCTATTCTACTCCAGTTGTGTTAGACTTACAATCGAACCGAACATTTTTTTTTTTTTTTTGCTGTACAATCGAAGCCGATAACAATCACCAAATGTCATTGATTTTCGTAAAGATATTAGCGCTGTAGCTCTTCCTGGTGCGGTGTAGTCCTCTTCTATTAAGTTTAATTTATTAGTTAAAGGGAAGTAAGAAAGTCGTCATATGATCGCTTAATGTTCCATTTGTTTGGGGTTTCATTATTTTGTGTACATCCTTGTCGTTAATGTTTAGTTACAGCCTTCTTATGTGACTTACCAGTGGAGCCTGGGATGCGTCTTTGATGCGTTTGGTCTTAAAAATGCTACACCTTTAACTTGAAAGTATAACGACAATCCGATTATCGAAGAGTGTCGCTATACTAAATTTATAATTTCACATACACGCTTGATTGGCTTTTGTGTCTGTTTAGCCTTGCTTGCTTATCTGTCGATTCGTCATCTATTTTTAGATCGCTTACGATACCAAAAATTGATTTATTCATAATTTATGGGTGCAAATAATATCTGAAGATCGTCGCATAGTCAGCCTATAATAAGCCAACACTTGCCATTTACAATCCCTAGTAGGTTTTAACCGAAAATTTATCAGCATTATTTACATGTTCAGCGTGAAACTAAGCATGATCGTAATTAATGAAATATGACTTGCGATCGATAGAAAGTATTGATCTAAATAAATATGTACAGATTCGCCTGAAAAAAAAATGCCCAAAAGCATATATATATATATATTTTGAAAAATATTGAATATCCAATAAAATCATATAATTTATGACTTTTCTAGTACCTAATGATGGGTAACAAAAAATTCGATTCAAACCGCAATATAATTTCTCTTTCCCTCCTATATATATTTTTATTATTGCACTTTCTTGTTACATGTTTTGTATTTATATTATATTTTGTTATTTAGTTTTGACGATAAATAAACAAATTGCGTTTATAATGAATGTTTTCTTACCGGAATTAATTAATTTAATTTTCAGCTAAGCGTAAAAAACTGCAAATCAAAAATCGCCTAAAATTGCATTCTCATCGTATTTATTATATTGACATTGTATTTATCTTGTAAAATATATATAAATGTAAAAAAAAAAAGAAACAAAAAAAAACTTGTCTCTATCAAAAGTTTAATAGCGGGAGAGAAATTTTCAAAAAGACTGATTTTTACATGTTTTTCCTCAAAAATATCAAAACGAAAAAAAAAAAAAACGAAAACAAAGATACGAAAATGTAACATTTAATGCGAAAAACATTATTAATAGATTCATTAAAATTTTCTCTTAATCATCTTAACTACTTTTTATGTACGTACGTTTAAAGCATTGCTTGTTTTAAAAAGTTGGAAAAACGACAAAAAAAAAAAAAAGAAAAACAATTCTCATTATTGTTAGCTTAACAAGAACGTAATAAACAAATTTACTGTTAATGCATATGTTGAAGGTAAGCTTGAAGTGCGTGTAGCAAATTACCGCTTAAATAATGAAAATTAATGAAAATTGATATTATTTAAATATGCATATTATATAAAAGCAGAGTCGGCTACGGCTCACACTTAACTCTCCTACATCCCTTTACTTCATGCAAGTTTCTTTTCAAAAGCATTTCGAAAATAGGACACTGTATGGGTGGTGGTAGGTAAACTGGTTCGATTTTCAATAGCGTTCGTCCTTGGGCGGAAGCATAATCAAAAGGTCTTAAAAATTGCGGCCTTTGCGTTGAACACAAGAATGCAAAACGGACAGACGGACAGACAAGCATATATGCTTCCAGAAAGTGGTTCTGAATAAAAGGCGAATTTATCTCAAGTCCTTCTAGATGTTGCGCACATCAGCATAAACTTATACTCTTGTTCTACAAGCGGTTATACCGGATAACAATATGCAATGAATTGAAATTTAATATCGTTTTTAAATTCTAATAATAATTTTAAAACCGCAGTTATTCCAAAACAAAAAACTTGAGGCTATTAATAATAAATGAAGCAAGCGGAAGCGGAAATTTTTCAAGTAATGCCCTCATAATAATGTCTATAGTTTTCATTCATTCTTGATATAAAGATTTCTTTTGATCGGCGTACACATTCACAAAGAGAGTGCTTTCTGCGTATGAGGGGCATATTTTTTTGCTACGCGGCCATATGCAATCTATTGTTATAAAATAACATTTTCCGTATATACCAATGTGTGTGTGTTCAATCAATATATTACAACCGGAAGGAATAGCAAAATAATTAACATGAAAAGCAAATAAATACAGTGCGTAAACACAAATGAAACATAGGAACAGCCGTATTCCGCCATTGTGACCACTCACTATTAGTTGTAAGAGACAACAATAATGTGTTCTTCTCATAGCTTTTGTGGTATTGCGGAGCGAAAATCATAATTAAACTCTGCAATAATATTAATGAAAACCATTAAACCAAATTAAAATAGTGCTTGTGACTGGTAACCGTTCTCCGTGATACTGCCCAGAGCACGTTTATACCGCTGTCTATGAAGTCCTAACGAAACTATGACCCGACCATCAACCATCACAAATGCGGCGCTTGTTTTTCCAGTGCTAGCAAACGCCACATGTACAAATGCAATGATCGCATCAAATACTTATATGTGTATCTAGTGAGCCGGGGTTAACAATTTCCGAGACTAAGAAAGAAAAACTTTTTCTTTTGATTTTTGGCAAAATTTTGTTTTGTTCCTCAATATAGTCTCGTGTTCAAGGCAGACCTAGGAAAATAAGCTTCGTCGTGACCAAATATTCATACAAAATAGTATACACACTCACTTCTGATATCTTTAGGTTGTCAGCTATCTCTTGTTGTAACTTCACCTTCGGATACTTTGCCGTTCAGCATTATTATTAGTGCTCGTATGACATCGCTTAAGATCATTACGGGCAAATCTTTGTTTCCGATGGGGTAGAGGCATTGTAATAATCCTTTTTAAACCAACGCTGAGGTTGAACTCCTCTTACGTTTTTCTAACCAAATGCAATGCAAGAAATTCAGGTATCTACAGCTATGCCGCACACTCATAAACTCATAAATGAATAATTGAAACGTGATGATATTTTGTTCGACGCCTTTGGTGGAATTCCCGCTTTCTAAAAATAATTTGATTTCTTTGTTACAGACGACATCTGCGTACTAGTTCGAAGAACTACTACTGAACGCTGTGTCTTGTAATAAGAAAACAATGAAAAAAAAAGATAAGGAGCCGCATGTGCAGCCTATTTTTAAAAAAGTATCACGTAGATCCTTACACATAATTCAAGGAAATTTTTGTTCAAAAATCTTATTGACGCCTCTTTGACACAAAGGTGTTACGTTGAAAAATATAGAAAATTTTTGTCCCATAAATTCCTGTTCATTAAGTACATCATTTAGTTTGGTGCATAAAGACGCATAAAAATTTTTTATGCGCCTTCCAAGTACACCAAGTGAAACTTTTCAAAATTTTTTACATTTGCTTTACAGAAACCGTAGGATTTTTTACGTCTTTTGTGTTAAACTTTTCAATTTTTGAGAAATTATTGCATAAATAAAAATTTTTATGATTTTAATTTTGTTGTCTGCAATCGCACTCTCATTGCAGCTGCTTAGACCTGTTCCTACATCTATGGAGTTTCATCTAGACAGTGCAGAATACTGCCAGGCACAGCACAAATAAAAAGTAAGTGTTTAAAAAAATTAAAAAAATATTACTTTTAATTATCCGGAACCTTGATCTACATTGTGTCGTCTAAAAAAAAAAAAAAAAAATGAGTACAACTTTCATAATGTGTAACACGATATACGATATATAACTGCTGCGACCAGCGAAGGAGGAACATTAATTTAATAATAAACACGAGACGAAAATGCCATAAATTACATAAAATACGTTTATTACGATCTCTGCAAGATTGTAAATCTTCGGTGTGGATGCTTGTCATGCATCTCTTGTTGAAAGCTGGCCAAGCGACAAAACTGTGGTCAAAAAGTGAGTTTGGAAATATGCAAATCCGTATATTCCCAAAATGAGGTTCCGAATAGTCAGTTGTGTCCGTCCGTCGAGCAATTTACTTGAGGGTGGGTTGTTCATGACACAAATTAAAGAAGACCTTGTGCTATTGTCAGTTCAAAGAGAAGCGAAAAATTGTATTAAATTTTCTTCAATACCGATCAGCCGCGCGATACATAACAAAAAAATCGCATATCTCTTAAATCATAGTTTTCTGTACCAGAACTTTCTTGCCACACTAACAGGCGGGACGGTAAACAGGATCAAATCATGCTTACGTTGTTTTTTTTTTTACCCGCAACCCATCTCTGTGATTCGTAAATATATTTTGATACGTAGTATTGAAAAATAGGGAGCAAAAGTAGGTGTGTGTGCAACGAAAATTCACAAGAATTTTAATGAAATGTCCTTCCTATCTCTTTCATAAGAGCAGCTACAGCTGCTTGACCAGTTTCTATGTAGGAAATTGATTCCGACATTCTATGAATTGTATGTACACATATATGTATATAATAATGATAATTGAAGCTTTCAAACGCTATCAAGGCAAAAAGTTAGATATTCTTTTTTGATTAACTTAATTGGTCATAAAGACAACGAATGATGAAAGTGCGGATTTGATGATCATACCCACGTATTTTTTGTTAATATATAAATTTTCACATTTTCCGTTGTGTGACATAGAATGCACAACAACAAAAAACTCTTATTTGTTTTATAAACAATATAGGAAAGTGAATACTTTGTTCACTAACAAACTTGTGTTCGCACAAATATAAACTGTATTTTTCTTGGCATCCAACCAAAAATGTTATTTAAATCGAAAGTGAACGAACAGATAAAAAAAAATTTATTAGAAATATTTAACAATGCTTGAACGATAAGGAGGCAGAAAGAACATAAACTGTGGACATAAAAATGACATTATACGAAAATCAAAAGAAAGAAGAAAAGTTGCATTTACCATGTGGTGCGAGTTTTGCATTGCAGCAGAGGAATATAAAGAAAATTTGCAACGTATGAGGACATGTCAACTGGGCCGCCAAATCCAAACAATTTTCGAAAAGGCATACGGAAAGTTACTCCCACAATTGGTGGGAAATTTTAGATCACTTGCAGGTTAGACTGTCCCACACTTTCACATAAGAACGAGTTGTTTCGTACGTACGTTATCTCTCTTTTTAAAACCGTTTATTGTTTACGTTCTTATTGGGCTTGAAAAATTTGATTATCATGACGCGATAGCTAGCATTGTTAACTGATATTTCCTGCCCATCTGATGACGATACCTCAGTCTTAGGCCCAAAATCCTCATCTAGTTGTGGACGCATACGTTTCTTAAGAATCACTGATAAGTTTGTCATATAACCAAGCCATGCCATCATCAAGAAGAAAATGAACTTCAGCCACTGAGTTGAATACAATTTTGTTCCAATTATAGCTGCTAAGGCTCCGGTATTTTTAAAATATTGCTCAGTAATTTAAATTTTTTTTCGCATAGCCCTTCGTTTTCAATAACTCTGAACATTCAACCGTGCAGAATTCATGAATTCTTTCATGAATTTTAAGGCGCCCCGTACAGTCGATTACAAGTCGTGGGTGTCTAGAAAGCGAAATCGCCTTCATTTGAAGTCTTCATTCATTTTTAATAAGATTACGGTCTTTATCACATTATTTGCGTCCGAAAATCTGGAAACAATATGGGGAAACGAGAAGTGTTAATGCTAGACCTTAACGAACCCTACACGCTTTTCAAAACAGCCAGTTCTAGATGCGATTCGTATCTCATCAAGCATGGACCGCAAAAAAGGAAATGAAAAACTTTTTTACTGGGAGCACTGTTCTGATACCCACTGCTACTGGAAGGTTTTTTCTTAATTGCGATAAAATTAAAGGTCTATGCGAGAGGTCATACGTCTAGTCAGAGCTTCTAGATCTCTCTAAAAACTTGAAGTTTAGCGTGGACCGCAAGTAAATTAGTTAATCAGAAAAAATGAACATGCATTGAAAACCATGGTTTGTTTTTTGGAACATACGGGAGGGTGCGTTCAATGAAAATCATTGAATACCCGTCATCAATAACGGGTTTGTCCCCTTCAAAGTAATCCCTCTTTGATGTAACATGCTTGTGCCAGCGCTCTTTACAATCTTCGAAGCACTTTTGGTACGCGCTTGTTAGTATGACCTTGAGCTATTTCAGCGATGCGCCTTTTATCTCTTTAATCGTGGCAGAACTCCGTCTTTTCGCGGATCTTTCTAGTTTTGTGAATAAGAAAAAGTCGCAAAGTCGGAAAGTCCGGCGAATACAGTTCATAAGGCATGAATACAGTGTTGTTTTTAGCCAAAAAAGTGCGGACAAATAATGACGTGTGAACTAATGCATTGTCGTGCTTCTGCAATATCCATGACGTTTCTTATGCAAAATAACCAAAAAAAAAAATTGCATGGCGAACAGCGCGTAATTCGGCAAGTCATCTTTTGTTTCGAACGCATCTCGTGTTCAAATTTTAGCTTGTTTTTTGGTATGGGAGCGATTTTCCATTTGCTGCCTTCTATCACATCTGATAACGCTACGTTTATTCACATGTATAGATACTACAAAGCCTACCAAAACCCTTTCTTCTTAATTTTACCAATCATCTTTCAAATATAATGGACAGACAAGTGGCACTTGTGTAATTTAATCAAAATTTTAACTAAGCCCCAAAATGTAAAACATCCCATGGTATCTTTGCAGTGTGCTTCTGAACATTGCAATTGAATTATGAGTTTACTCCTAAATAGCGATAATATGTATTGTAGTTGTTGTTGTATATCGGGTGATAACAATCAATTTGCATGTTCTCACCTATCCACTCAAGTTATAATTAACGTAAGCTAACGTGACATGACAACTGAAGGCAATGTGGGATCAAATTAAACCAAAGAATTTTGAAAAATTTCCAATTTCGTCGTATTAATGTGTTGAAATGTCAAATTCATTGCATTCTATATGTTGTTATTGTTGAGTGCTTCCGCTTGCATCGACTATGGAAAAAACGAAGGGGTGAAAAAAAGTTGCAAAAATAGAAGCAAAAGAAAATATACCGAAAAATCTCTTAATAGCTTTTTTAATACCTTTACAGGCAAGCGGCACACTTATGTAAGCGCAGATGTGATGAGATGTGTCTGCTGCTGTCTTGTAAATCGGAAAATGTGACAAGCAATCGTTTAATACATTTCTGTCTATTTTTAAATGATTTTTGCCAAAATGTCAATAGATTTCAGTTTGTTTTTCTTTCTTCGTTTTGTCTCGTGATAGATTTTATCACAGCGGTCGGTTAAGGTCACATTTATTATTCAAAACAACGCCATTTTCTATCATATCACGAACGAATTTTAGAATTTCAAATTCTTCTTCCTTTCACAAATGCATTGACCATCTGGTAGTCTACTAACTTTTTGATAGCGCAAGTGACCGCTTGCTATAGAGTAAGTATTAAAAGACTGTATGTTAACTATGCTTACTAGTAAGTATTGCGATTAAGGAACAACATAATAAGCGAGTATGAGTTGAATGAATAAAATCAATAGAAGAAATTTGATTTCCTGATGATGGCTTCATATTTTTAACTTTATATAAATATGTAATATATTTTTTTTTACATCCCCTCTATTATACCTGGCTTGCTTAGTTTGTCTGTCCGTCTGTCTTTTCTCTATTTTTCAGCCTATAGATCGCAGTTTTGGAGATACATTGTGCAAATTTGGTACACGAACGTGTGTTGGCCCAAGGACGAACGCTACTGAAAGGGGTTCAGACCACTTTTTCGATCACCACTCATACGACCCCTTATTTTGAAAAGTCTTTATATGTAGTATTGCGCAAAACGAAGCGGTATAGGGTACGTGATGTGGCCGACTAATATATTTTTACTTGTTTTTATATTCTGAAGTTTATTCCTCAACAAAAGTATCGCTGTCTATCCAACTGGATTATTGGAATTATTAAAACCAACAATCGTCTCCTTATGCTATACGCTTTATTTATTGAAACATCAATTAAGTAGTTCAGTATATTGGCAGATTTTGACCTAGATATTCGTTTCCGTTTAACAGTATCTTCCAACTGCAACAATCTCTCTTTCTTTCTTTATAAATTCATTATGTTCGTTAAGCAATCTTCGTTATATCGTTATATTTCGTTATGCATTTCCGCATGGATGACCAATAAATTCCGTCTTCTCTCTCGCTCAAAGCAATATTTTTAAATATTGCAATTTAGTTAGATTTTTCTCTATTAAACAAAAACACTTTTCTGAAAAATATTTTGCTGAGAAATAATCGCTAGTATTCTAGTGCAGATTTCAAAATCAAAAAAATGTTTCTTTTTTTATATCCATCACCGACGCATGAGAGGCATGTCCACTTTGTTAAAACGTTTGCAATGCCGCGAAGGAAGCATCATAGATCCCACAAAGTATATATATATTCTTGATTAGCCTGAAATATGTGTCTGCCGGTCTGTACAATGTCTGTTGTACACATTCTCCTGGCCACAACAAAGAAGCTATCGACTTCAAATTAACATCAACGAAACAGTCAAAGTACTTGCAAGGCCAAATCGGCTGAAGGGCACGCCCATAGCACTGAGAACACATGTTTTCCAAAAGAAATAAAAAATTCATTTTTTGTTCATTACTCATAAACGATAGCAAAAATTTGAATGCATATCCTATGGGCCCCCGCTATAGTACTTGTATAAAAATGAAAAATTTGACTAAGCCTACCCAATATTATAGTGTCCCAAAATAAACTTTAAAAACTCCACTGTTCGTTAGTCCATCTGTGTGGCTGCGCAACTGCATAGCATGCATGGTAAACATTTTCCCACTAGTGAGAATAAAGATGTCGCCTACAAATTTGCAAAACAATTTGCAAGTTCCTTAAACTTTTCTAAGGTCGCGCCTACAACTTCTTTTATTTGTTTAGTCTTTTTTAGGACGATGGTGATGGGTGTAAAAGATTCGGTCACGAATGAATATAATTTTCTTAATTGTGTTTTTGTAAAATAATTCAAGCAATCCGAAAATGTATATTAATTAAAAAGGGATATTAAAACCCACCCACCCATTATACCGTAATAGAGAAGAATTTTATGATATTTTGCAGCCTTCTACTCGGTTTTGTTGCAAAGTAACTAGCGTATATGGTCCCTGATTGATTTATTCGACCTTTTGTAGATTTTCTATAATTGCCACATCCTCGTTCTATCTTGCCGTTCTTTTTTTTTAATGTCGTCCTTCAAACACGCTTATAATGCTACGCAATATTTACTATTGATCCTTTACTTTTTTCTGAAGTGTTTGTTTTTGATCGAAAGAGAACAAACTCGGCATCTCATTTCGAAACGCACCTTTTTCATGAATGTTCATGCAAAATGACGGATGGGCTGGCTGCCTTTTGATGTTTTTGTGGCATCAGCATTTTTTTTGGAGTTTATAGAACAGTTGTCAAATTTGGGTGGCCTGTTAAAATTAGCGGATCACCCACCAACTAATCTTTTGGACAGACAAAAGCCGTCATAAGATTCTTCAAGCCACCGCTGATTGTAAACGTATTTTTCTCATCAAAAACAAAGCTTCTTAGTGAACAAATGGATCTCGGAGCTTCGCGTTGTTTCAAAAATAACAAAAGTAGCGTTACTAAAATGATTGGAACCTGTCGTGTCGTTTGAAGATTGGTATTATCCAAAAATCGTGGGTGCCTGTCAACAATGTTGCACTATACGTTTCAAACCGGAGACTTATTGAGTGGTGTACGGTTATGTTTGATCTCCGCAGTTCATTTCGGAGCGGATTAAAATCGCCGTAAGAAAATTTGGAAAACCAGATTTTCTCTTACGCCGTTTTTATCATGATGCTATCCTATTCAAAAATAATCTATAAATATAATAGATCTAAGTATAATAGATATATTCATAAGGTATGAGATAGTCTCTCAGTAACGTGAAGGACAAAAATATCTGCAAAGGACGCGCTGCAATCTCTACAAGTACGGTTCCATTAGGAAAAATGTTTAAATAGCCCTCTTTACTTATAGGGCTTTCTTTTTTGGTTATTATGGGCAAATTCTTCTTAGCGCGATCCGAACTGGCAAGAAAGTTGAAGAAAAAGTTGAGCATTAAAAATAAACCGGGGCAGGGTTTATTGTTCTCTATAATAATTTAAATATGTTAGTCGGCAGCGAATTTTACAATTGCAAGATTTTTCATTCGAAAGTAAAACAAAATTAAAAATACTACAGTAAAGCATGACTAACCATATACCATCCCAAAGTTATATATTCACATAACGACTTCTCAGAATTACGCGTTATATGGCAAAAGTGATTTAATGCAATGCATTTTTAATAGCATTCGTCGTTCTTGGTTCAAAATTCACCAAAATATCTCAAAAATGAATTGCGACTTGTGTAGGTTGGATACGAAAAAAGACGGCAAAGAGACACGTGTAAATCGAAAGTTCAGAAAGTAATTCTGAATCGATCGGTATAATAAGAGGTGGGTCTGTCTTAAATCATTGTTTATGTTGCGTACATCCGCACAAATTAAACTTGTACCATAAGTGTTATCAAATTGAATCTCTTATTGGCAACTGTAAATCCATCTATTCGTAGCAGCGAAGCCACAATCTACAGATGTCGAATTCCCTCGGTATTGATAACCACAAACAGTGCTTACTTACTCGCCATAATAGGAGGATGTAAGTAATAAGCAAACGTTTACAGTATCCATAGTGCGACGTGGACCAATTGTGGCTAAAATTGTTTCACTTTTTGTATCCAAAAATGATGAATAAAGTGCTAGCGGACGCGCATGTTAAGTAAATGTTTCCGGGCCATTAAGGGTTAAATTTTAAAATAATATAATAACAGTTGTTATCATAAATTTCTGGTGTTTAATTTTATCCATATTTATGAAATTACTTCCTGCATCAAGCAAAGGAATCGCTTCAATCGTGTATATATTTTTTTTGTACCGTATTTGATATTAAAAAAAGAAATTATAATAATGTATTCACACAAACCTGCCATAATATGGATTTAAAAAAAAAAAAAAAAATTGTTTTCTTCTTTTTCAGGGGGAAAAAGTTTGCTTCCGAATAAAGAGTGGTGGGAGAAAGTCAAAAAGTTTGTGGAAGAGAACGAAAGTGAGACGTCGAAATTGCAAGTTTAAATCATTACAATAACAACGTTAAGAAGAAGAACATCGACAATTAGACGTTGTCTCTGAAGGTTAAGTTAACTATAAAAAGTACGAAAACGGTGGGCAAGAATTTGAGTGAGAAGAAAGTGAAAGAAAAAGGCGAAGACGAATGAAGTATTTACTTAGAGAGAAGAAAGAAAGAAGAAGGCGAGAAACAGAGGCAAAAAGTTCAAAAGCATATCACAACATAAGCATCTAAGCAAAGGAATATATTTGGAAATTTGGCAATAACAATAACAACAACAACAACAACAAATTCAACGAAATTATTTCACCAACCAATTAAGCAGAACAAAGAAAAAACTTCTTGTTTGCTTTGAAGACGAACAGGGATTTTATATGAGGACTTGAAAAGCAATTTAAAAGCAGGTTAAAAAAAAAAAAAAAAAAAAAAAAAAAAAAACAATTTGTCTCTTTTTTTTTCTTTCGAATGAGACGAAAATAGAAGATAGAGGGAGAGCGAGAGTGAGAGCGGGAGTAGAAGAGGGAAGAGAGCAAGAGAAACTTAGTAATAGAAAATTTGAAAAAACAAAAATATTTTTTGATAATTTTTTTAACTTTATTCTTTTGTGATAAAATTTTAAACTAACGCAAGTTAAAAAGAAAAAAAAAAAGATTATAACATTTAAAAGAAACTCTATGCTAAAAAGATAATATTTAGAAGCAAAAACTAGTACTTACTGCTGCTTAACTGCTGTGTGTTTATTCAACAAAAACAACAACAACAACAACAACCTAATACTTAAAATACTTTTTCTTTTATTTCTCTTTTGTTCTTTTCTTAATTTTTTTTTCTTCTTTTGGAAATTCTATGAAGCTGAATTTTTTTAGTAATTAGTTTAAAAAGAAACTTTTTAAGAAAAATCTTCCGTTAGTTTAGTGTAATAAACAGAGAAGCAAAGAAAATAAAAACAAGAATTAGCTCACATTTTTTGCTTTTAAGAGAATTTTGTATTTTTTTTGGAGTATTTTTGTCAAAACACGAAACCAAATTTACTTAATAAGTCTAAAGCTACATAACCTCAAACAAAACGGTTTATATATATATACATACTTTTTTTAAACAAAAATAAGAAAAAAAAAAAAAAAAGCAAGAAAGAAAAAAAAAAAAAAGAGAAAACATAAAGACAACTTAAACGCTACAAACCTCTTTAAACTGCAATAATTTCTAAAATATTTTACACAACAACAAAAACACAACTACAACAATTTATTGAAAATAAACTTTATAAGAGTAAACAACAACAAACACAACAAACAACGTTTGTAAATGAACAACATGCGTCAAAAGGATTTACGCCCCGCACCAGCTCTTATTGAGTTTAAGGGAATGAAGTTCCTAATCACTGATCGCCCGTCAGATGTTACTATACATCATTATATAACAGTATGTATCAAATAATATAATTATTTATAAAATTTTATGAATTATTATTAATTCGAAAAATTTGATTTTTTTTTTTTTTGTTTCTTTTGTATTTTCTTGATTATCATATAAAGGAATTAAAAAAGAATAATGTAAACACTGTGGTACGCGTTTGCGAACCCAGTTACAATACTGAAGAATTAGAGGCACAAGGCATCACGGTTAAAGATTTGGCATTCGAAGACGGCACCTTCCCGCCCCAGAATGTTGTGGATGAATGGTTTGAAATATTAAAGCAAAAGTAAGTAAATTTTCTTTAAATTAACTATGTCTGCGAAATTTGTTATATTTTTTTTAATTTTCTCTTGTTTTTTATAACGTTGATAATGTCATGAATAATAATAATACCTTTTAACACGTTGACGCTCATTTTAAAAATAATGAGTGTTTCCAAAAACACACTACTTTTTTTTTTTTTTTTTTTTTTTTTTTTTTTTTTTTTTTTTTTTTTTGTTTAATAATACCAAAAATATACGACTACTATAGACGTCGTGTGCATCTACGAACACGCAGTAGACGTCTATAAATGTCATTTACGTCAACGGGTTAAAGACTTATCTTCAAGTGGGAATTTTTTGTTTTTGTTGTCTCTATTAAAATACACCTACACACACACCCACATACACCAATAAACACCCACGCACTTATCCCATACACACACATTAATATATATATATATATTAATATACACAAATGCACACAGACACAACCATCCAGCCACACAAACACACGTACACACACACTGTTACACTTTTATATACGCATACTCCTTTAAGAACTTTAATAAACATTTGTTGTTGAATTTGTTTGTTTGCAAAAGTTTATGTAATCTTTTTAACGCATATATATATAAAAAAAAAGAAGAAATGAAGCTCCTTAGGCTGGCTGCCACTCTAACGCTACACTGCACTTATTAAAAGGTTTTTTTGTTAAAAAAACGTTTCTTCGATGCACTCCTTTTTGCTTAGCAATTTTCAATCCGTATTCAAAATATTATTTTGCTAACAAATGCTTGGAAACAAAAAATGGAATGCTGTGAAGTTTAATATATTTCTTTTTTCTATTTTCTTTGAAATTCTTTTAACAAATGTTATAAAAAGAAAGCTTTGTCCGTTCTTTTATTGAATCGTTCATTTATTTATTTATTTTTTGTTATTTCTTTTTATATAGTTTTAGTAGAAACTACTCCTCATCCTCTTCATCAGTACCTTCCTTTGCGATAGCTAAACGTTTTTCATTTAGACAAAAATCTTTTAAACGAGCAGATAGCACATGTACCAACCATTACACTAGTCTTGAAAATGATAATAATGCTACAACAACATCTACTATAATTACAACTACTGCTACAACTACTACTACTCCCACTTCTACTACTACTACTACTACTACTACTCCAACCACCAACCACCACCTCCACACCATCAAACCTAATAAATCTTTAAATAATATAACAACAACAACAACAACAACAATAACAACAAGTGAAAATACAGATGATAAGACCACTTGTGGGTAAGGTTTTTTTATAATATTAAAAAAAAGAAAAATTAACGAAGCGAATCTAATTTCATTTTAAGTAATTAAAAAATTGTAATTAATATAATAATTCATTAAGTGTACGAACGACTTAACGGGGAATGTTTTCTCATTTTTAATTAGTTGACACGTATCCGGGGTATTTTAAATTGTGGTCGTATTAAAGTTAGCCTTGCAAGCCTTGTAAAGCATTTAATGTCAAAGACTTTTAACGCATTTTATCAAAGGTATTTTTAAATTTAACAAGTAAGAACATTATTTTCGATCATAGTCGAATCTCTTATACTCATCCTAAAAAAGACTAAAAAACTACATTTTCTTACTCTATAAGATTGGGTGGGTGCGGTTGATTTTTTTCTATTTTTATTGGATAAATTTGTAGAAATTTCTGTCGCGTATCTGTTGCGGTTTATGAGCAACGAGCAAAGGACACGGAAAGCAGTTTTGATTATACAGATGTGTGGGCGTTGTAGGCGTGTTCTTTGATCGGTTTGGATCATTTTCAATTTCTTTTGCAAATTTGTAGGCGATATCTTTGCTTTTACCATAATTACTGGACAGCTAGGCAAAGAGACAGATGTACAAACGAACATGTTTAAGTACATTCCCAATTTGCAGCTGGTCAAAAATTTGTACAGGTAGGCGTGGTCACAGGTACAGGTACTGCAGCATCGACCGTAGAATATACTTATGTAAGCAATGAACAAAAAACAGTTTGGTTATTCCTTCTAAAAAACAGAGAGATTCTCACTTACGTAGTACTGTTGGAGTGTTCTTTGATCGATTTGGCCTATTTTCAACATCAACCTGCTTGCAAGAATTTCCAACGTTTTTACCAAATTTGACGTCGATATCTTCATTTTTGCGGAGAGAATGTGTACAAGAGACGGTACACGGACGGACAGATGGACATGCTTTAATTCGATTTAGAATTTGATGCTTATCAAGAATAGATATACTTTGAGAAGAGATATACTTTGTGGTGTCTTCGAAGCTATTTTCTAGGCGTTGCAAACTGTTTGGCGAAATGAACATACTTCCCATACTTCGATGATGAGTATAAAAACATCAAAGTTCATGTCAAAAAACCTGTTACAAGCCATACAAATAGTTTATTTTCTTGTAAATGAAAATGTTATTACAAGCAAGCATATACGACACACATGCAAGGCTTCAAAAATGAACATAGCGATCAATCAAAAATATGTGAAGATTAACATTTCGAAGTACAATGAAATATTTTTTTTTTGTTTTTTTTTTTTTTTTTGGCAACGCCAAAAACCAGTTTTGAAAACTCGACTGCATTTATAAAACGATTACAGGTGATTCATATACAAATAAGATGAAATATATTAAAATGAAAAAGGTGCACCATATGCAGAAAATGTGCGGTTGCTTTACGTTACACTTCCAGTTCTTGTTCCCGTTGTGTTAGCAAATGCGAATGTAATTTAGAGAAAAGGAAAAAGATTTTCCTTAAAAGATTTTCTACTGCCCAAATATTACACGTCACAGTCGTAGGACACACACACACACACAAGCTTGCATATGTATACGATCTAAGCATTTATATCTCTCTCTGATGTGTTTTCCTCTATGTTAGAAACCATTAGCCAGCCTATCTTAGTATTTATTCCATTATGGGTAGCAAAAAAAGTATCGCAGTAAAATGGTCAGGCTATAAAATACGATATTTTTATTCTCGGGTATACATTCAGATACCGCAATATACTCTCTGTCGTGAAAGTTGTGCACTTGTGTTACATATTTATTGCAAGCTCACATAACATGAACGAAAAATTCTTTCGTTTTATTTATTTGCTACATTTGGGTTTTCTTCCGTTTCTTCCGTGTTAACATTTTTAGAATAAACGCGTAATCGAACATCTTAGTAATATTGTTAATATTGCGCCGAGTCATAAGTAACTTCTGACGCAGCTAGGTAGAATCTATTGTTCGTATTTACCCACTATATAGGTAAGCATTCAGTTAGTCTAGTTTTGCCGATGAAAGTGTACCACTTACCTTCTACTAGTCTGCGGCTAACATCTCTACTATTTTTCATGAATTCACTTACCTCTGACTGTCACCACATCACTACGTAGAAAACCGTTAAGTGGCTGGTCATATAGTAGATATATTTACTCATTTTTTGATGTTTGGGCATAAATATGAACAATTTAGATGAAAGTTGCATTGGTCAACTTTCTCAGGAAGATAATTTTAAGACAATGTACATATATTCATATTTATAAGCATATATTGATAGATCCCTAAATCAGTGAGTTTGAATCTAGTATTAAGAAATACTTGAGTAGTTGGAATAGATTAAATTTCCTTAAGAAATATTTATGTAAGATATTTAAAAATTTTGGAATGATAATAAAAATGAATTCTTATTTTCAGGTATCAACAAAATCCCGAAGCTTGCGTTGCTGTACATTGTGTTGCTGGTCTTGGCCGTGCTCCGGTATTGGTAGCGTTGGCTCTTATTGAATTGGGTCTTAAGTATGAGGCAGCCGTAGAAATGATAAGAGAGTAAGCTATTTATACAGTAATGAAAGAAATCTCTGGAAGCATTAAGCATTAATGTTTCTCTTTCATTTTTTAAGCAAACGACGAGGCGCTATTAATGCCAAGCAGCTATCATATTTGGAACGTTACAAGCCCAAGGCAAGGTTAAAGCACAAAAACGGCCATAAAAATTCATGTTGCGTGCAATAGATTTCCAAAAAAAAAAAAAAGTTAATAAATAAATAAAAAAAAAAAACCATTTAAATTCCCACCAGTTGACAAGTGTTCATTTTCTTTTTAATTTAAAACAAAAGCAAAGCAGACAGCAACATCAACAACAGAAATGTTAAAATAGAAAAACAAACGGAATTTATGTACAACTTTTTTTGTTTATTTTTTTCCTGTTTTTGTTACACAAAAAAGAAAAGTCAATCGGAACGATTGGTATCGCTTAAATTTAATTTGTTAAAGATTGGAATAATACATATATACACACACACATATATATATATATATATAATTTTTTTTTTATTAGATTCCATTGCAACATTTTGATAAGGAGATGCTAATTAATTAATAATAATTATGATGATAACACAATGAACATGCATTCTTCTTCTTTAGTAGAAAAATTTTCTTTTTTTTTTTTCTTTTTTTTTTCTGAATTTTTCGTAACATTATAGATTAGCTGTATGTGTACATCTATGTGTTTTTCATAGTAAGTGCTTAGTTTGCAAAATAGTTAATTAACCAAACATTTATTAGAGAAGGAAGAAAATAAAAAATTGTAGTAAATTTTATGCTTTTTTTTTTTTTCTATGTATAAATTAATTTTTGTAAAATTTATTAATATAAAAAAATGCTTAAATCTATTCATCAAACATTTTTAAGGCTTTCGTTAAATTTCTTTTAGTTAAAATTTAGTTAGCTTTTTGCTTCTTCTGCTTATTAAAAATGTGCTCTTTCTTACCTATTTTAAGTTTAAAAATTTACAAATTCACACTACGACAAAATTAAGTAACAAGAACGTTGAAAAATAAAAATGAGCCAAACTATATATGTATATATATATATATTTGCTTGCACGTATCGCAGAATGCGATATGAATATTTTCATTTCATTTTGTAGAATGCAGAAATTTGGGTAAAAGCCTTCGTGTTATTTTTAATCGTAAGCGCAAGTTTTTCTCCTAACATACTTTCCTCAGATTGTTTACCAGCCGTTGAAATTCTGGCTACATTTTCTAACGCAAATGCAATTCAAGTTTTTTTTGTAATGAAATAAAGGTTTTGTTTCAATTTGTCATCGTTGCACATACATCCATCTATACAGAAATGAAAATTGCTAAAAATAGTCTGAGCTTAGGTGTAAAGTTTGGAATTGTCGTGATGCGTTAGCTAATTGCATCACACTGCGTAGTTCCATTTCTATAATTTGTCACCAGGTCTTATATGTCAAGTCTGCAAATTAGGATAATTGATCTCCGTTGCTTAAACCGTTAACTGTGTATGACGCATAAGTACGTTATGAAAAAAAGTACAAAATTTTGTGTTATGGCGGATCCGTCCATCCGTCTTTATTGAATTGCCTCATCAAATTTTGTGAATGTGTGTTTGCCATAATATGCTTTAGAATGTGTGTATGTTATTACAAATCCTGTGTATGACGAGTATACTCGTCGACACTACATTTTTGCGAGGCAATTTAAATACACATTTTCCAAAGAGGTCGCCACAGTTAATTGGTTAATATGTCTTCGTCGAGAATTTAAAGTTCCTATCGGCGGAAAATGAATCCCAATAGACTAACTGATGCTCACGTAAGCAGTAAAAGGCTTTTTAACTTTTGTTCTTCTTTAAGGTGGTAAATGAATCGAAATTTGCCTTAAGGTTTATTTTTTCTTCAATTTTTTTTTTTTTTTTGTAAATATCTCTCCGACTTAAATTTATAATGCTTATATTTTATTGCGCTACCAAATCACCCTTTTAAGAATCTTTCTGTTGTTTCTATTTTTTTTTTTCACTTTGGCTTTAAATTGTAAATTGCACATTGAAAATATATATCATATTTATGCTGTTAGGCTTTTTCGGCTAAAAGGTTTTTTTTTTTTTTACATTATTTCTTCTTTACTTAAAGTTCTGTTCAAATAAAAGTAATTAGCAATATATGATAAAAAAAATTATTAATAAATATTATTTAGAATTAGTTTATTGTCGAAAATTGCAAGAGAACATCATCTTAATATATGTAAGAAAACACTTATAGCACATAATTATAAAGAGATCATAGATCTCTAAATCCAAAAAAAATTAAAAAGAATGTATAATCGTTTAGAGAAGAAAAAAAAAAATGGAAATAAAAAATTCAAAGTAAATATAAAATTTGTAGCGAAAACCGATCACAAAATCTCTATTAAAATTTTAGATTACTTTTATTGCTTTTCTTTTCTTAAAAATAAAATATTATTAAAATTTTTTAATCTTTTAAAAATGTATAAGTATTTGTAAAATATGCAGGAAATTTTTATTTGTGATTATGAACGAATTTCTCAAAGGCCTGAGAAAAAGCTGCAATTATCGAGTTTATAAAAAGTTATCTTTTACTCATATTTTTATTGATTTGAAAACAAATCTCTTTTAAAATTAATGCAAAAACACACTTCCATAGCGTTGTTACGCTTTCTGCTTTATTTGTGTCAAGTTACAACTTCGATCAATTTATGCATATCTTTGATAAGATAGAGACCACAAGACAAAAACAAAGCATCCGACATTGATAAAAATGACGTTTTGACCTGAGTTAGCCATACAAGCATGATATGCGTTTGGAAAGTCACGAATCGGCAAGCAGCTGAAAACAAAATGGATGTAACAATTTAGCTTACAGTTTCTCTGGTCTAGACTTTATATTGGTTGAACTTGTCGCAAAAATTATGATCTGTCTGTCCAACATAATTAAAAGTCTAGAACAAGATTAAAAAAACAAAATCGATTTGCTATATAATGAATTGAATTGTTACTGGTCTGCAAAAGGGCGTGAATATTTCTCGCCCCGAAAAGAAAACTTGTACATTTCTTCGCCCTTTAATTGATCCTTGAGAAAATAAATATTGAACGGGGCCGATATGAAAGAATTAACCTCGAAAAATAAAAGGATTAAAATTCCTTCGCAGTTACTAAAAGCAAATCCAAACTCTTGGCGCGCTGATCTCGAGATCATCTGTATCGATATCCAAAGCTTGGCGCAAGGCATCTGTAATCATCTTTTGGGTTAGACGTAATAGTGCTGTTCTTTGCATATACATAGCGACCTGGTGCTAATTTCGTAGCATCCGAAATAGTTATTCAGTCTCCAAAGACTTTACCAAATTTATTTCTTCTCCAATATTTTCAAAAATCGCTTAGGTTTGTATGATGTTTAAACCGTAATGCCGATTAATCACAAAGTATTTATTATCAAGGAAAAAAATTATTTTTTCTTAATCTCCTCCAGGCAATTCATACATATAGGTCTATGTTAAAGGATTTCGCTTAAATCAACGTTAAGTTAAAAAGTTATCCTCTAATGGTCGAGTACCATGGAGAACACCGCTTTAACACCTTCAAAAGTCCAACTTCAGACATATTAACCTTTCAGGTTCAAAAAGAAAAAGGTATTTTCGCCGACTTGGGCCGACTATACACCACGTCAAACAGATACATAACAGTTCGAAAGTATTTTTCTGTCAGCTAAATGATCCGCTTTAGATAGAGCCTTGCTATATTTCTTGTCAGTCTCTTAGTTCATTGTTGACCGGAGATTTGTATTTGGAATTTTTAAGTCATTATAGACGTCTTCTTGTCTGGCAGTGCTATTTTGCACCCCGAACACTTGGATAGTCTTGCTAATTAGGTATAATTTAGAAGTTAATATTTTCTTTCTGTCCATTGGGGAAGCAGATCATGCAAATTTCCAAGATGAATATGTGGCTGACAATTGGTGATATATGCCGATTCTTCTCCCTTTTTTTGGCCAGGAACGAAAGACGGATATTGTTAAATTGATTCAGAATCTAGAGAATATTTACTTTAAAGGCTTTCTGATAAAAGTAAAGAGAAATCTACACAAGACAAGACCACTATAATAACATCCGCCTTCTCTGTCGGTGGGTATAAAAGCCTATGACATATTCATATCGTCTTCTTTTCGATGGAAGTGTATGAACTATTTTCTATATTGTTTTCTTGCTTGTTTACAATTGCAAATATATCCCCTTCTACTACGGATATAGAGCCTGACTTGAAATGTAGAAATAAATCGGTAATCGATAATTGAAGTTTTTTAAATTTTGCAAGTTTTCATAAATTTTGTTAATTATTGTTATATTTATATATGCTTATCAAGTGTATTTTGTTTTATTTTTTCAAATTAATAATCTCATAAAATTAATTCTTTCGCACTGTTGTTGAGTCATATAACAACCAATGACCATGTCTTTTGAAAAAGATATACATATATATATTTTTTTTTATTAAAACCAATTTTTTCTCTCAAAATATTTGTCAATTCTCGTCACTCCCTTTCCATTTAAAGTCCACCATCCTTCAACAAAACATCCTACTTGCCTTTTAAAAATCCAGCAAAGTAAATGTAAGCAACAATATATAATAAATATGATAAATGGACGAATGGCTGAAGGAAACATTTCGTCATCTTGTCAAGCAATCATAAAATTTATAAAAATAAAATCAAGAATTCATTTAATAAAAAGATGTAATAAATACGATAATTAACGAAAAGAACATTATTTGCATATAAAACATAATTTAAATTACATGGCAACAAGAAGGTCGTACATTAAACGTTAATAAGCTAACACAAATAAATTTAAATAAGAAAAAAAAAAAAAAAAGAAGCAAACCTTTAAGTTGATGTATATGTAAAAGTCCAAGAAATTGTAAAATGCATTATAATGCTTAAATTATATATATAATACATAAAAAATTATACATAATTATTGTAATTTTTTAAGCATAGTAACTTAAAAACAATAAATTAAAAAAAAAAAAAAAAAAAATATGTATACATAAATATATATTTAAAAAAAAAAAAATTAAAAAAACTAAAAAAAAAATATATAAAAGTTATAAAAAAATGTATAAATTATGTCTTTTATTTTTGGGCAGAAAATTCAATTATGGGTAGACAGGATCCAGTACCAGTTATGGGTTAATAGATTCACAAAATATTTGTAATGAATTGGTGCGCGTAACGTGGGCTACAAAAACTATATAATCTTGATGCGTTGCGAATAGAGAGAGCCCAGAGTGGACACATCATGTTCTTAGCGGAGGAACGGCTAATTTTTAATTGCTTGATTAAATTCGAAAATAGATTCAAAAATTAATTTCAAGTCATTAAAAAATATTACAAGGAAGCTCACAGTATTAGCAGGTATTATGCATTAAATATATCTTAAAAATATATTTGTTGTCAATATACGCGTATGCATGCATATAAAGATGTATGCATAAAAATCTATTTACGAATTTTTAGAATTTTAAATAAGATAAAAGCTGCGGTTTCTGCTATAGTAGGCATTACTGATCAGGAGACCTAAACAAAAATTAAGTGAAATTCAATGAAAAATGCCAGCAGAATCGTGAAATGTTTCTTTCTTTAGCAATGGATACGTCACCTCGTTATCGAATTATCGCACTGGTTGAGTGCACTCCAAAGCTGCTTCCTTTAACTCTTCCTTTAACTTCCAATATTATTTTTAGCATAATTATCATAATCATGCAAGTGTGGTTAATAGCGGTTTGTAGATGGTATTAGTGTGGTAAGTAAGGGTTTGTAGAGGGTATTTTGATAATTATTCATGCAATTGTGGGCAGCAGAATAAATCTTAGCGAAGAATCGAACCGACTATGAAAATGCTTAGTATTGACATAAACTACAACAGAGTGAGTGAATTTTCGTTTTACACCCATCAGCGAAGGATGATTTCATTTTAATTTAGCAGAATAATAAGCTCGTTCCTCACACCTTAACAGAATCCAAGCGTTGTAATTTATTTATTGAAAGCAACTCTGTGCTCTCTCTCTATTCTCCTCACAGGGTACTTTTTTTAT
>NW_023998481.1:153717-182852 GCF_014805625.2 Glossina fuscipes
AAGTTTATATTCGTATAGCCAAAAAAAGGCGAACAAATACAAACGTACATCTTGGTAGTTTATGATTGTATGCGAATATGTATAAAAATGATGTACGCATTTATGGCTTTTTTCTTTCTTGATTTATTTTTTCTTTTTTTTCCCCGGTTTGTTTTTAATTTCTGTTTTCTTTTTCAAATCAATTTACCTTGTGTACATTTTCTAAACTAACTTCTCAACTAATTTTTTTCATATATTTGACTTTATCTATTTCCTTCATCTACAAGATAGAATTTTATGAACGCAGTCTTCCACATCAACGCAATGCCTCAACCGCTATATGTGCCACTGTTTTAAATATAAAACACTACGCGGATTGGGCAAACATACTTAAATGATGGTTGCATGCATAACAATTTATGAAAATAAACGCAAAATTTTCTCATGTTTTCTCATACGAGTTTACTGAAAGGTTTTACTTAGTAGGTAATAGAAAAATAATAATAAAAACAAGTAAAAAAATTATATTCGTCCATCAACAATTTGATGCTAATCAATGATGTGTAGACTTTTCGAGGAGTCTGAAGTTTTTTTCCTGCAAATGTGCTGCAAATGTCTTGTTGTCGTCAACTGTTTTCGTTTCGTATCATTGCTTCACGCATTTGTGCAAATTGTTTTTTCCGCATTTTCTGAGTGGGTACAGGTCAGTTCTGCCGACATGCAATCAAACCTGTAAATAACTAGGGAAAAAAAGGAAAACTTTTTGCATTTTTAATATTTGAAATTTATAAAACCATTGTATATAGAAAGGTAAAATTTGGTGGTCTTTCTTACACTAATAATGAAGGAAAAAAATAATGATAAATGTTTGCGCCCAATCATTATAGCATAAGCAATACGCCCAGTTTGTGCATATATATATATGGAAAACATAGGATAAGTTGAGATAGAACCCATGTACTATTACGTCATTTTCTGATTAGATTTAAGTTTTCTGTCATTGTGCGTAGCCTTCCGACTGAATTCTTTCTATGTCTTTTCGTTCTCAGCTCAAGTGGTCGCAATTTTCGATATATTTTCCTAATATGGGAATATTGTGGCATATACAGGCCAAAGAAATTGGATCGGATTAGTGCCCATATAATGTCAGTCATTATACAAAAACAAGTAAACGCATTACAGTGAGTGCCAGTGTCTTAAATCCATTAAATATTCTAAGGTTTAATATAGTTAATCGGATAAAGACGTAATAAAGCGAATTAGGCGTTGTAGTGATTCGATTCGAACCATTTTCAACAGCGTTCGTCGTTGGGTCAAAACGTGTTGGCATACAAAATTTCATTAAAATATCTCAAAAATTGCACCTGTATGTTGAGTATGAAGATATAAGACGGATAGACGAATACACAGTGGGGAAAATTTCGATTTTTTCAGAAAGTAATTCTGAATCGATTGCTAACTTAATATACGATTGCAAAGCAAGTGGTGAAGGATATGAAAGTTCGCTACTTTTAATATTTCTTAAGGAAATTTGGTGAAATCTGCTAAATGAACGTAAGAAGCTTGAATAAGGTGAAACAATTTTTTAACTCCCTTCCGAAAGAAATATACCCTTACATGGTGTTTGATGAAAATTGACACATGGTAGCGATTGTTCATTCAAAATTTGGAACATAGTCGTCTATTTCCCGAATTTCCTTTTATACAAAGGAAAGTTTGTCATATTTGACTTGAAGAGACGATGGGATTTGTGATAGAGATTACAAAAAAGTTAAAATTATTTGTTACTCGTACAAAAGGTTAATTGAAGTAAATATAAAGATGATTTTGAACTTTGAACTTCAATGAACTTTCATTTCATTCGAAAATTCAGTGTTAGCATAATGTAATAAATGAAATTACTTTGCTACAAACAATCGGTGTAACATATATTTAATGCTCTTCACTTTAAAGTAGAAATTTGCAGTAAATATATATTAAATCAAATTAGGTTTTATTTGCAACTACGAAAATGTGTAGATTGCTTTATTTGAAATGAAATAATGTCAATACTCATCATCTGCGCTCTACAGTAATACATGCTAATACAATATGGCATAATATATAAGAAACATTTTTGTAAACAAGTAAAATATGCATTCCATGCACTTAGGCACATTTCTGTATCGATGTTTATACAGCAATAAAATACGTAAGAATAAGCTACAGCACTATGCAGCGTAAAAGCTTTTACATTTAATTGCAAATTATGTGTGCCTGGTGGCACAACCAATTCACGGAACACACTATCGCATATCAGCGGCTATAGGATATTAACAAAACCAAACTCTCTCTATATGAAATAAATGCAATACAGGTGCATATGTGTTAGTATCATCGAAATTTATATATGCGCGTTTATGTCTAAACATGTGCGAGAGCGCTTTCTTTACATTTGCGAGTATTTACCCTCAATTTTTTATTACAAAAAAAAAAAAATGTTTTTTTCGGATTCAATTCTATTTGCTAACATACACACACACAGAATACTTGCTGGAAACTATTTTACATTTGTTTGATGTGCACGTGTGCAGAGACGGGCCAAATACACGCGTATAGTGTCGAACGCACACATTTACGCTTGTTCCGTAAGGAATCGTTGTGAATAGGAATGCATAACTATATTTGAGAATAGATTGTTGTGGTTTAACTCATACGAAATGAATGCACTATTAGGTCGTATGTGATTTTAAGCATGAAAATTTCTGTTTTTTGCAACATGCTTAAGCCGTGACTTTTTTTTTTGTTTTTAATAATTTCAATGTAAACAAAGTGTAAACAATACACATTCATAATGGATATAAGGGGCGTATGATTAACAATCATTGACTAGTTGCTTAGCGGAGCGTATGAATTTATCTCAAACAAGGATTCGACTGACACATATTGTTGCGAAATTAACTTTTTTTTTATTTTCCTTTATATACCGTAAATTTATTTATTTATTTGTTGCGAAATAAAATGATATATATATATATAACTATACTCCAGACCTATACGGCATCCGTAAAATGTTGGTAACGTAGGTATGTATTATTGACCACTAGTACAGCGGTCGAGATATATACATGTCTGTGCATTTACTTTGATGACTTTGATTAAAACTGAGAGTGATAGACGCATTGCAATAGCGCTTTTGGACCTTTGAGCCAAACACTTCCCGTTTTTTTTATTTATTACATAGGATTTGATATATTTAAATCTTGAGAAGAAATAGGTGCAAAGAAAAAGTGCATAATTTGTGTGAATAAATGTAGTACTCGGACATAGAGTTGCAACGTTATCATCCAATATGCTACAGTAGTAGTTACGTCCTTACCTGTTGTCAATAAGCGAAACATTAGCAGGCAGTAAAGTGCTTGATCACGGTTTCCCTGTCCCATTTGCAGCGTGAAGAAAAGATAATTCGTATCCTTTGCAAACTCATTCCATTTTACGTATGCAATCAAAATTCTGTTTCCAATGTCTTTGTTGAACTTTATTATATTCATACAAAAAAAAAGGGTTTCATTTTGAATGTTTTTCCTTTGTGTTATTACCAGTTTTAACTGCAAGGCATTTATTTCTGGATTCCTTCATCCGTTCTTATGTGCGATTGCGCTTAATCTAAATTTATTTTATCTTAATGTTTGTCTCTACTTATTTATTAACACTTGTTATTTAACTATATGTGATTATCACAACCAGGCTTAAAATTGTCCCTATTTTTTACTTCAGTTACAGATGAAGCGGAGAATCCAAACCTGTTCCCTCATATCTTCAAAGCGAATCTAACTCACCTGCAACCCATCCGCATCCCTCTTCATGCCTCTACCATTTCGGAGAAATTTAAAAATTTTGAAAGCGACCTTTAAATCTCGGAACCATCTTTCTACATGCTTTCGTGTTCACTTACAGCATACTGTGTAGACGTGGGTTCGAAGCCCATTTTCGATGTGCTGAAATTAAATAAATGTATATAAAAGAATGACTGAATGATTGCTTTTGCTTTGAATTTCACATAAAGCATTAGTTTATATAAACCTCCCGAGTTCCAAAAATACCATATATAAACCTCCAGAGTTCCACAATTAGGGTTACCAAAGCACTTTAATTATTACGGTTAAGACAATTTCTCTTTTAAAGTTGCGGTTTCCATTCGATGGAAAACGTTGGTGTATTCATATTTTTTTTGCTTTCGCGTATTTGCATTTACAGCCTATTGAAAGTGATTATTTATATTAACGTATTGGATAGCTATACCATTAATTGAATTTAACATAAAATGGAATGAAATATTTATTCATAATTTGCTCAAGATTGAATAAAGAGATCTTTTTTTCAAACATAAATTCATAGACAACAAGACCGTTCAGCTATTGTTGTTATCGTTCTCTTGGTACCATATTCCTTTAGTTAAGAGTAATCATAAGGTAAAGATGCCACCAGGCAAGTGTATTGACTCAGTTCTTGGATATGCTTTCATTATTTTTCGACGAAGGAATTCTCTATATTATTGTTATATACACCGGTATGGAAGGATAGAGAGTGACTACGGATAAATGGAAATCGCCAAATACGGGCCTAAAAAATTAGATTATAGGGGAATTTGAGGAATTTTGTGACTAAATATCTATCTGAATTGCAATCGTTTGACGTCAAAGCTACGGTGGAACCTGTTCTTCAAAATTTTCATGGCAGAGATGATAGTACCACATATAGAGCGCCACGATACTCTATACTTCAATAACTGAGCTGTTGTCGGCATAAATGAAGTTGAACTCCAGCCAGATGATATATCAACCAGGAGGAACGTTAAATGTTACCCTCACAAGCGCCCAGCCATAGTCGAAATCAAAAAATATATAAATAAATTATAAACAAAAACAACAAAAAATTAATTATTTCTACGATTCCCATAGTGGTGTGATTCCTTATAAAGTGCTACGATTAGGGTTAGTGTCAGAATAATTTCAAGTAAGTCGTTATTATGGACATAAATATTGCCCCTCGCTATTTTAATCGTTTAACTGGAGCTCTTCTAATCGTTTTTTTTTTGTTTATTAATTAAATAGGATGACGTGCCAAGCTAATTTTACATTTTGCTTATCCTCATCTTTCAAATTCATTTAACTAACGTTTTGAGCAATGGTATCCAACTAACATATCGTAAATAAAGAAAGCTCATCACTGTTAAAGCTAACAAATAGCGGGGAAGACCAACTAGCGTCAACTGTAAAGCCAGAATTTTGTATACTTTCTCCTGAGTAAAAAAAGCATTTCTGTAAATTCAAAGACCGTATAGAATAATCGTAAAACATATCGTTTTTTTTTTGTATGTTAAGGGGAAAGCAAACGATACTCACCATAAAAAGTCAGACAATCAAAGTAATGCAAGTTTTCTGTATGGAAATCAAATAAGCGAAGAAACAGTGCACTGTTAATAAGAAAGATATTTCTAAAAACTTTACTTTCCGTTTCCTCTCAGTTTTAAGAATAACTTATCTGAAATTTATGGGATAATTTGGAAGTTTTTAAATGTGTATGCATCCTGTTGACTTATTTTGCATAATATCCATGCTGATTGCCTTCCTCTAATATACAAATAATTCTATAACATGCATAACATAACGACTACATATATAAGGGTATATAGCATCTTCGATTCTAAGTAAAGCGGATAAAAGTCTGACCAAAGTGCGTAAGAGGGTGTAAGCGTTGTCTCGACGAAACTCATTGGATTCATTTCAGCATACCACGTTGATGTCGTGGATTTGGATGGAATCGGTCAACGTTTTGAAACCCCTCTTGTATAATCTTTGTTACGAAAGATAAGTTTTTCTAACCGTCTAATTTTAAATATTCCACATTGATAGTAAGTCCAAAAAACAAGCGTGTCTATAAGGACAAGGAAGAAAATTTTTTTGCTCTCAAGCGTTGTAGTTTTCGAGTAAAGAGCATAAAAACATTTTTTTTCTTTTGCCAGTTTACTTGCTACGGTAGGTATGTTCTTCGATCGATTTGGCACATAGTTAATATCAACCTGCGTGCAAGGATTTTTAATGATAGACAGAGGAACGGTCACTCTTAAATCGACTCAAAGTTTGATGCTTGACAAGAGTCGATGTTCCTTGTGGGGTCTCTGAAGCTTCCTCCAGGAGGCAAATTGAATATACTCCGATCTTTCAGTGGAAGATATAAATGGTTCTTATGTTTAAATAGCGTGTGATAAAAATTTTTCTATAATAATAATAATAGTAATTTTACATAGAAATTAACTGTGTAAAATGTGAGCCAAAAAGATGTATACTCCGTATAAAGGCGTTCACGAAAAGTAAGCCCAGAAAGCGCTTATTTTAGTTTTCACAACGAAGAGTAGTACGTTTTCACATTCACAATTTTTTTTGTTTTGTTTCTCCAGAATATGAGATTCGGAAAATGGTCAAATTGGCGAGCTTCGCTGGCAGCTTCGAAGAAGATAAAGCGGACAGAGTGTATAACACATATAATTATGATTTATAGATTGTGTGACTTAAATTATGATTATAATTAAAGAAAAGTTTTCTCATTCATCTAAAGCAAGCTCATCGTGGCTACAAAAAGGTTAAATATAAGGTGAATCTTTATTTTCTCGAGTTCACATATATCTGCTATAGATAACTGTATGACTAAATTAGCCTAAAAATTTAATAATAAAAATAGTTTTTAAATTTACGTAATTGCAGATTATTGGAATTAGCCCTGAGAAGGGCTATATTTCAAAGCCTACAGATATTGCGCCAACATTAGATAATGTGTGGACGTGTAACAAGTTCTTCTAGATTTTAAAAATGTTTTCGACTTTCAGTATTAAAATTATTATTGTAATTATTTATTTTCCTTTTGTCGAACTTTGTTCAAGGTCCCATTCAAATGAATATTTCTTTTATATATATCTTCGGATAATCTCTAATCAGTTCATAATATAAAAAATATTCGTTGACTTCACAGTATCTTTTTTCACCTACAGACACATGCATGCATACTTAGATCCAACACTGCAGAACGAGAATACATTAAGTTGGCAATAGATAGAGACCTTTAAGTTTTGTGTGGTTTTACTAATTTCATCCTCCCTCTTATCGAGCGGTCAGCTAAAAAATATGTAGATAGAAAACCGAGCCTTGATGGTTAAGAACCGTTATTCGAAATATGTGATCACTTCTATCTTCGGCAGCCAACTGATGGCGCTTGAACTTAATCAAATACTTCGTATCCTTTAATTATTTCAACTACGGGTATTAGAAATTCATTCTAAGGCAGATTAGCGTACTTTTCGTATTTCATGTATACTTCTTGATAGATATAGATCGAAATTTTTTTCGATTACAGAGTACATGGGTAATTAAATTTGACTAAATGGCGTATAAAAGTTTTCTATTTGTTTAAAATGCAATTTGTAATTTAAACTTAAAATAAAATTTGTAATTTAACCTTTGTATTTGACATTTGACCGCCAACCAACGTGCTGTACTGGCATCGCCAATGCACAGAATGAAAGCAACGACAACCTAACTAGCGAAAAAAGCTAAGAAAAAAAAAGTGTATAAAAAATGGCTAACAACAATATGTGTGCAATAATTTCAATACACAAGCTTGCACAGATAGTATTTTATTGACCACAACGAACACACGTTCAATGAATGACTAACAGCATCAGGCACTCGGATGTGAGGATGCTTGTGTCGTTTACCGTACCGTAGTCTAGTGTAGTGTAGTATAGTGTAGTGTAGTGGCGTTGCAGTGATTTCTTCTTAACAAAATTACCATATTTTGATTTAAAGCCAATGCAATGCCAACAGAAGCTAGTCAGCAGCGACAGTGCAATAAATAGCAAAGCAAGGCGAAGCAATTTGCTGTTGTTGCAATACATTGAACACCAATGATGATGAAATTTTTCTTATCTGCTGAGGACCAGTAGAGGGACTGAATTTTTTCTTTATTTTATTTCTTTTTTCTTTTTTTTTTTTTTTGTATGTGTGTGTAAAAATTGTTCAAAATACTTTTTTGCACTTCTTTTTCTATTTTGGTTAATATTTTAGGGATTTGCGGTAATAGCATAAAAAAAGTAAGCAAGCATGTGAACATAACCGAACACGTAGAGTTTGCCACGAAAATTTATGGTCTGGTCAATTTGTGTTTTTGAATTACAGGTAACAAACACACATGCATGCATATACGTATATATCGAATATCGAATATCGAAAACTATTTGAACAGATTGAGCAGAACAGAGAAATTGAATATTGAATAATTGTGCTGGTCAAACACATTTTATAACTAAAAGAAAAAAAAGAAAAAAATAAATAAAAGATTGCTTATAAGAAAAAAAACAAAAACAAAACTTTATTCGCAGCATTGCTTTAAGCCATTAGCAACCATCAGACTATTATCTGAACATGCTTGTGCATGTATTTATATAGACAACTGTCACGCTAGAGACTATGTTTGATAGCTGGACATGCACACATTTCCCATCATTATACTTAGAGATGTTGGTAACGAATGAATGAACGGCATACAAAAAAGTTAAAGACGAATTACATACAACCCTTGCATGCAAGTTGTGTGTTAGTATAACTAATATTAGTCCCTTGCTGCAATCTAAATATAGGCGTACAATTACAAACCTATATCCAGCATTGCTCAAACTCTTTCTCCATAACGTGCCCATAAACATTTGCCAAAAACTACTAAATAAGAAAAAAAAAAAAAAAAAACTAGCAGCGCCAGGCAATTGAACAAACATATGCAACCAGTAGATTTTCATGAAATGGTCAATTTGCCAAAACCACTAAAGTCATCACACGTACCCTCACATATAGTATACACAAACATAAATATGTCTTTCAGTGTCTGCGTATATGCTTAGACTCGACGCTGTAAGCTCTAGAGCCCATACTTTAGTTAATTTATGAGGCTCTAAATTTTAGCTTTAACTGAAGAAAAAAAAAACAAAAAAAAAACGAAAGAAATATTTAACACTCACGGAGAGAGATAAGACCACGTGTGGTCTTATCCTCCTCGGCCAGTTGCTTATAAGTAATGCTTCGTACGTATATATCTTAGAATGTGTATATATATGTATGTATGTATGTATGTGTGTGTGCGTGTGTGTGTGATCTCCTCTCTTGCCTTTTGCATTTGCTTCTGTCATTGAGTTGACTGTGTATTGACTTTATCATTAACTAAAGTGACCTCTTTGTTAAATATTTTTTTTTTTTTAACTTCAACTACGTCGCTGTTACAGTTATCGAAATATTTGCTTTTTAAAATATAATCAACGTTTTTCACTTGGAAAGCATATTGCCAGAGTGTTCTTATATTTATATCTACTTTGTTTTTCATATCCACCGTAGGGGGTATATTAAACTTGTCTTCAGTGCTTGCAACATATAAAAATATCAGTGCAATCGATTTACATGAATATGTCCGTCCGTTCTCTTATCTATTGATATGAGAACCTCTTTGTCGGAAAAGAACAACAACAAAAGTCCTTTTTATCATATTGGTCAGATTGAGAACGATAATCATTCGATAATTGGAGTTGGGGTACCGAACAAAATTATAAATTTTCAGTGTAAAGCTTTATGCGGATTCTTAAAATTTATAAACATTCATAATTTTGGCTTTTTTTTTCTAAATAAAGATGCCAAAATTGTCTGTAATATAAAATACTTGAAACGGATTTTTGGAGATTTTGAACAGTAATTAAATCAGATCAAGTGTTTGTCTACAAAAGACTTATGTAAACTTTACCAAGTATGCAACAATTCTTCCAGTTTATGCATTAACTTCAAAATTCTATTGATATTTACAAAAATATGCTTTGAAATATGTGCTATAAGTCATATGTACAAAGCCATGTACGAAGACTTGCACGATTTATCTATGAACCAAATGGATCTTCTCTCTCATTTAGAGTCGATGAGCGTAGACAAGCTAGTGATGAGTGTTAAACGAATCGCCCCAATTCGGATGTAATTTCCTCTTTGCCTTAATTATAGAAAAAGAAAAACGAACACATTGCCAACTCCTGCAGAAACGAGCAGCTGTCTAGTGTGCTAAATAAATATTAAACAAACTAGAAGCGGTGGAATACACAAAAAAGTTCTAATTAAAAAAAAATTTCTTTAGTATGATACAGAAATTTATCTATGAAAAATTATTCGCAAATAATATTAACAACAACGTAATCAGCAAAATTTGTAAATTAATGATCAATAAATTAAGAGAGACTAAGCAAGATTAAACGCTTTTTTTCGAAACCTCAACATTGGAGGAACAAAAGTAGTCTAGTGTTTCTCTAATATATTGATGCCCTTTTTGTACAAGGATTTGTTACGGCACTCAAACCACTATTCAGTTTCCACAATGATTTCGTCATGAGATACAAATCTTTTTCTGGAGTATTATTAGGAAGGAAGAAGGAATGAAAATGGGCTGTGGAGGGGAGAAGAAAAAAGGGAGAATAATTTGAACTTCGAATTTTCGATTTTTTTTTTTTTTGCTCTACTGTGACTAAGGCTCTTCAAGCCTAAACTTTTACGCAAAATAGTGAATATACAGTGATTCAACCTCATTTTTCGATTATTGAGAGTAACGTTAAGGTTTTGTTTAACGTTTTCTGTAGTAATCACCTTTTTGAGATGTCTATTGCCTTCAGCATTATCAATGTTCACACGATTTTGTTTAATATTACCAATTACCTAGAAATTTATGTTTTCGATGGAGAATGTGCTTCAAGGCAATACTAATTTTGGACGGTATTTTTACTCATCATCGGAATTCAATCATTGGAGCTCGTAAAGAAATAATCATAATGTCAGGAAATTTTAACAGGAGTAATAGAGTATAATGCAATGGTAGAAAAGACAAGTTTTTAAAAATGCAAGAAAACTATTCAAGGAAGAAGTATGCAGAAAATGGAAGAAAAAATAATTGCAATATATTTTTTTAAGCAAGTTTGTAGAAAACAAGCAAAGGTAGTTTAATAAACAAAGTAATTTTTTTTATTATTAATTCGTTTACTAACAAAAAATTGCCTTAGATTGCTGCATAAAGGATTGCTAAGACATTAGAATACGGATAAGAATTATTATTATATTAAATTAATATATTAATAATTTATCTTCAATTTGCTATCGTTTTTAACGCTATGTTGTTTTTTGTACATCTTATCTCATGATTTTCATTTGGACGCAAACTTGCAATATTGCAGACCGTTCTCTTCACTTTTTGTTCAGAATACTAAATTTCATGCAAAGAAGATACAGAAGCGATGGCAGGAAAACGCAAACATAAACTTTACGACAGTTGAGCGTTAACAATGCCAGAATTGGATCGTAAGTGTAGTAGTTTATGTAGAGAAATATAATCAAGGAAGAAAGCTGAATATAGTGAGTGTCCGAGGACAGTGAAAACGAATCCGAGGAAAGAGATCGCGTTACGTAACGACTGGTGACGTTGGTCATATCATTAGATGAGTAAATACGCAAGTGTGGCTAATTTGACCTAGAAGCAAATTTTATGCTTTTGACAATCGGATGAACAGAACAAAAAAATGCTCAGGCAACATAGTGAGATTTGAATATAAACTAAAAATACACAACAAAGCTAAAGCGTGGACAGTACGCAAAGAAGAATGTAAACTTACTTGTAAAAGTATTTTGCACGGAAACCTAAATCAATAGTAATCAATAATAAAGTTGAGATAATGATTTAAAGAATTCCCGAATTATAACAAAAGAAATGTAAACATATATTTTTGTTTTTGCATGATTGCTGAATACTGAGTAATTTCATGCTTCATGCTATTTAGGCAAACAAATAAAAAATTTATTTGTGAATTATAGATAGAAAAGAAAAACTCTCTATCGTCGTCGTTGCTCTTTTTTGCCTCTTTGTTCACATATTAAACACTCGACAGATGATTCCGTTTGCATGCTAGCTTCTTAGCAATAGTGCATTTGTTATAAAAACAATTTTGCCAGCAATAAATTTCTAGTTTTTATGGAAAAACAAAAAAAAAAAAAAAAAAAAAATAGAAAAAGAAAAAGAAACATAAAGTTTTCATAAAACTTTTTTGACCTTTCCGCATGTGTTGCTTGCTTTCCTTCCTCTCTGCATACATACGTATGTAATGAATTGGAAAAGCATTGCTAATACAATTGTTATTTTATGATCTTTTATTGATACTTCTTTATTGCCTCCCATTTCATCTAACTTTTTATGAAAATTGCTGCTTGAACAAACTTTTCCCCTAAGAATAAGAAAATACTTGAATGAATATGAATTTTACACATGTGTATGTAAGAATAGGTGCGAATTGAGGAGTGCTCTCCTTCTAGGTATTATGTTTTCTTGCACGCAATTATCAATTGTTTGCTACTGTCTTAACATTTCAAACATGATTATTTTCCTTGTAAGAAATAATACCAATTGCAATAAATTTACTTTAAAAACAAAAGTTTCCCTCCCTCTCTATGCCTTTTCTTCAATTTTCTTGTTTTTCCTTTTCTTTTTTTTTCGCTTTCAATTGATTTTGAAAGGCTGCATTCGCGTGGAAGTTGTAATTTACAAACAATTGTTGATATCTCTAAGAGGCCTTACATTATTCTCGTATTACATTGAGTGTGAAGTTATACAGAGAGCTAAGTACAATAAGACTGTGGATAGATCCATTCACGTTAAATAAGAGTTTGGGGATGCTATATGATTGCAGGCGAAAGCAAAGATCCACTGACTCACTTGCCTCAATGCCACTTGCATCCCATCATACTTATCGCATGCGATAATCTTTCAAATAATACTTTTCTACGCTATTTGGTAATATTTTGCAATTAGTAGTGTATATCGAAAACCACATTTGAAAATATTTACCTTAAGTATAAAGCTCGGAAAGTAACTTTACATCATTCGCAAATATTTGCAAATTAGAAGCTGGCACGCATTCATTAATAAATAAATGAAAAACTAGCGGACTCAAGTGACTCACATGCAGTAACCCAGATGTGAATTATATAGACCGTGATGTACAAGAAGTGAACAACACGCGTTGTATACCGCTAGTCACAAAAGACTTAAGCCAAGCAACTAAATTAGTAGGGAACCGTTGCGGTAAAATAAAAAGAACTTATGATCATCCCTGTGAAAAGCTCTGTGTCAACAACATCGGCTCGTTTACTCACAGAGAATCCTCTATAAGATACCAGCTGGCTGAGAGGATGATAAAGTAAACCCCTATGGCGGCCACAGTCTGTTCTGCTAAAATATTTTCAAACGGCTTAAGTAGGACACAAAGTTTAGCAATTCCTTTATAATTTTTGACATGGTTTCTGGCACCGTTTTTGTGCAAGAGAATTAAAAAGAGCTCTCAGGAAAGTGTCTTTTTCTAAGACAAGAGTTGAACAAGAGAGTAAAAACAATGTCTGAACTATTAGTACGACAAGTAAATTGAAATTACAAAAAAAGGGGCAAGCGCGACTTTCCGTTTACGTGCGTCCCCTTCACTATTCCAGAACAGAGATGCCTTACTCATGATACTGCCAAAATGATTATTTGCGTAATTGGAATTTCAAGAGTAGTGTTCTTCAAGATATATTTGAATAATTTCGAACCGACATTGCGTTTTTATGGTTTATTTTGAGTAATTTTGGTCGTGCAGTGATGTAGTTTCTAATGTTGGAGCTTATCAATCTTAACATTTTTGTCAACATTAAGTTTTTTGGATCTGAAATTATTGATTGCTTGCGAGAATTACAATTTTTTTTATATGCCCGGACGTGATATCTTACCATCTTCTGCATTCTTAAAAAAATGAAATTTGGTAGATTTCTCATTAAAAGAACTCTGAGAATTTTTAAATTTGTCTCTTTCTTAGCTGCGAATATTCTGCGCATTACGAAATTAAATATTGCCGAAATTCTTTAAAAGACTATTTACGTGGGTATCAGTTTGACTGATTGATTGGTGGTAAATCAAGTGTCACGGATTTTTTGGAATTCTCTTGTCAAGTGTTCACTGCTTTCATATGTGGAAAAAAAGCTGAAGCTATTTTTACTGATCTTACACACCCATATTTGACAAGTATGTCATTCCTTCTTTATGTACGGATTATGTAAAATAGGCTTTTTATCTACTCTTTTGAAAAGGCTCCCTTCAGACTCTTTTAAAAAGTTTTTGTTAATTCCACCCTTCTTAGAGATTGCAATGTAAGATCTAGAGAGCCTTAGTGTGATCATTTGGCTTCTTGCCATTCGTAGATGATCTTCTCTCAGTGGTTGTTCATTCCTGCATACTTGTGCGTCTTGATAGCCCGAAGTTATTTCTTATCCTTGAAGAATATTAGGCGTTTGTGATCTCTTTAATTTCGTTTGTTGTCTTGGCTAAAATAGTGCGATAAGGGTCGTAAGTCTTTAAACACACTCAAGTGTAAGCCAATGCTCTAGAGTGAGTGTGATATATCTGCGATCGATTAAGCCTGTTATTGAACCCATCCCAATTATGTGATCTCCAAACTATAGATGCTATATGCAGATATTGAAAATACATTACAAGGCATAAGGGAGCAAGGGACTCTTTTAAGTTGACTTATGCTCTCTTAAGAGAAGATGGCTGGCTCGGGATGTCAGATTTTTGATTAAAGTTTGTTTAGAATGGCGATGTCTGTGTAACATCTTATCGTTCTTGCTAAGTGTAGGAAGCCTAGAAATTTCCCTCTTTTGCATTTGTCTAAGTACAAGGCCAAGTATGATTTTTTATTTTTCTTCCTGTCGATGTCAGTGCAACAGTTTTATTTACAACACATTTTCTCTTTAAGGTAACTGCCAATTCACAAGCTAAGCTCCTTAATTTACTTTATTCGTATTTTTCCGTTACTTTTACTTCAGCATTACTCTTAGCATTAAGGCTTTTCTTTAGTTTTTTGACACAGCCCTCATGTGCTTTTTAAGTTAGTTTATGTTAAGTTTTATGTATAAAATAGTTGCAGCTGCTAGCAGCTTTCATGCAAGTGAAATGAAACCCAATTTGAATTTATTACAAGCAGAATGAATAGATATACAGTGTAACATTCTTTTAGGTAGAAGCACGTTTAACTTTTGAATTGGGGTCAGTTCGGCTCATATATCTCATATATGTGAGTACAGTTTATAGGTAGGATACCTTTTAAAATCAAAGTGCATATGATTTCTGCATTATTTTTTCGTCGAATATTCCTTATTGCACATCATGTTCTAGTTTTGCTTATCACATTGGCAACTCTCTCTCTTTGACGCATGTCCTTTGCTTTTTATACCAGTAACTTGAGAATAATAGTTAAATTATCAGGAAAGTATTGACAGTTGTTGAAAATTACTGCAGCACGATATATGTGTAAAGAAGAGAATTCATAAATATAAATAATAATAATAATTGAAAAATCTACAATCAACTCAAAAACCAAATTGTCCTGCAGTCGAAGAAAAAAAGAAAAGCAAAAGCAAAAGCAAAAGCCCTAAAAATCCTAACACATTAACTGTGATTTCAAAAAACTAACTAAAAATCCTACGAAAATAGGTTTTTTAAATATATATCTTCCATAAGTTGTGAATTTTAACTAGTTTCTTTAAGAGCGACAAAACACTTTCACTTTAAAAGGCATAAAGTAAAAACAAAAAAAATAAAAAATAAACAAAAAAATTCTTAATTACTTTATTAAATAAATTTTAGTATGTTAATAAAAAGAATTTAGTTTGTTGTGTCTGATAGCTGCTTCAAATTGTTAATATTGATTTTTCTTGAAATTGACAAAAGGCAACAACATCCTTGTTTATGCTCTTGACTCTCTTGCATACTCAATTCAACCGGCAGCACTCTCTGTTTATGTTTACCTGTGAAAATGTAAACAATTGTTGCCTACACTTGCTTATGGTAAGTGGTCGTTGAAGTAAATAATAAAATGTGCATAATATATGTATGTATATGTATTCAAAACATTTTCTTTTTTTTCCTTTTTTTTTTTGTTTCTTTAGAATTCCTGAGAAGTCGCATTTTGCAATTATGAAATACAATAAACTACAACATAATCATTCACATCATCATCATCATCATCATCACCATCTACATTATAACAGTGGTAATGGCGCTGCTAATGCAAGTCGTTCAGGTTTAACGTCATTGACGGCCTCCAAACGCAACAAAAAGCATAACTGGGGCACTCGTGAGCGTTCAGGAATGAGTTTTTTAATTGTTATCGCTTTCTTTGCTGTGTTCGGCTTAATCATATTAACAGAGGTGAGAATTTTATAAGAAAAAAAAAAAAAAAAAAAAAAAAAAAGAACTCACTTACGAATTAAAATAAAAATGGCAACCGGAAAACTTGTCAACTAACCTAGCAATTAACTTAGCAACTAACTGAGCAAGAAATAATTTTTACAATAACAAAATAATTCGGTTGTTGACATTACTTTTGTAACATTTAGAAATTTACATACTTTTGAGATCAATTTACTATATATATGTAGATTTCTGATCAGCTTGGGAATTTGACTCCGTATCTCTGCTGTTCAAATATTTTATTGGTCAACAATAGCAGAAAAAGCTTGATCCGAACGGGATTCTTAAGAATAGTATTGATCGACCTGGAAATAAACCCAAAAAATTTCCAATGTTATCATATCCTTTGACTTGTCAGTAAGAAAGACGGTGTAACAAAGAAATATATGCCGATCTTTCGTCTATTTTCTTAGTAGACGAATATCCAAAATTCGTAGTTATGCGTATGTAATTTTTATTTATTAATGATGAAACGTTTCAGATATTTATGATCGATGAACGAGCTCATGGTGGTATGATTTTACGTGGCGGTGGTGGTTATGGTAATCGTATGGGCGACTCTATGCCCGATTATGATAATGTTAAGGTATATTCAATTAAATAATTAATATGAACGCATAATTATTAAATGAAATTTTATTTAGGATGATTATGATCTAATCGATGCCAGCTTACTAAATGATAATAAGTTAGGTTATGTACAACTTCAAGACAATAAATTTAAAATTCAAGGTATGCCTAAAATATGAAATTTCTTTTTCGAAAAATAAGCATAAAGCCAGCCTTTTACTTTTTCATTTCAATGCATTTACTTGATGAATTCTATTTGATGAATTCGTAATACGTTAGATGCCGAAAGCAATGATGCTGGCGGTGGCATTGGTGGGCGTTTGGCGGGAGTATTGTTGAATTCAGCTGCGGTGGGCAATGCATATGCTGGCGCCGGTTTGGGTGGTGGCACTGGCTTAGGTGGTAATGGTCCTTTAATACCTTGGGGCAAAATGTTACCAAGTAAAGTAGAAGAGACACTGCCACGTTATCCATTTGGCATGTTGCCAACCGATGGCTCTTGGCAAATAGTTAATGGTACACGTTTTAAATTTTTTGTTTTCTCTGCTTATTACGACCGTCGAGATGATGCAAAACTGATACGTGTGGTGGGGGCGACGAAGACTAGAGGACCAGAACGTGTATGGTGCAGGTTGTGGTACATACCAACGCGTAGTAGAAATAATTCAACCGCAACAAATCACAAAACCGATGACGAGTTGTTGAAACATAGAAACTTGTATAAATCCGTAACAGTGATGGCAAGGGTGAAGGTAACTAATGGTAAAGGTTTACTTTAGTTTAGCAACATAATTGAAAATCATTTTTTTGTTTTTTTTGTTTTTCTTTTTGTTCATTTTTTCAGGCCATCAGAGAAAATTGGAATCTTAAATATAGTGCATGCTTTATCTTGTGTCCAGTGCGTACACCCGATTATGATGTTCCGCAACATATCAGTATAGTAGCGCGTTTAAGAGCCCCACCTGGTAATTTATTGCAATTACGTAATACCGATTTTGATCCAGACTTCAAGAAATTTAATAACAAATCGAAGCGAAATAAAACGGAATCAAAATCAAATCTGAATTCGCCCACAACAACTTTAGATCTAACAAAATTTGCGCCCGAGGACCATATACCTGAAAAATTGGCTATTTGTGTAAAGCCGTTTCATTTTGATTATGATCAGGCTCTATACCTGATAGAATACTTAGAATTTTACGCTTTATTGGGCGTGTCGCATTTTACATTTTATAATCACACTATTGGACCCCAAGCCGATTGTGTACTACAGCACTACGTTACAGGCGATGTACCAGATAAATCAACAGCCTCCGATGTAGAAGCGAACGTCAGTCAAATTCACATACCAAAATTTGAAGGTAAGCAGTTATTGAAAATTTTGCACTAGTGACTATTTCTGAATCGCTAAATACTTCAGATAGCCCTCTCACAGGAGCATTGGCAACGCAATTTACGGCTACTGAAACTACCTCAGTGCCGGTAAGGAAACTGAGCAGCCTCAATTATATGAAGCCGTCTATACAGATTTTGCCTTGGAATTTACGTATGCGATCGCAAAAAGAAATACGCACCGAGGGCTTGTTTGCCGCCTTAAACGATTGCTTGTATCGGAGCATGTACCGTTATAAATATTTAGCTTTAGTAGATTTGGATGAATTTATTGTACCTCGATATAACGATACGCTGATTGAATTGATCAAGTTAGTTTGATGGCAAAATTTAAAAAACAAAAATTTATTAAGATTTTTGAAGTTCTTTATCCTACCGCTTTCGCAATCGGAACGCTGGAGCGTATTCATTTCAAAATGCTTTCTTCTATCTGCAATTTGCCGATGATCCTCTAGTCAGCCATTTCACAAGTGCGGTACCAAGTGAATTAGCCAAACTAAGGGCATCTCTGGTTACACAAAGAAAGACAAGACGGTAATCAAAAGCTTTGCATGATTAGGAATTCGAGATTTTAATATGTTTTTGTCTACCTCTAGGCGCTACAAGCTGCATCCTCAGAAACAACGTTCAAAATATATTTGCAAGCCCGAGGCTGTCGTAGAGGCGGGTAATCATTTTGTTTGGGAATTTATACCAGGAAGAGGTTCCCTTAACGTCCCTCCTACCGAAGCCATATTGCAGCATTATCGGGTAAGAAAAGTGACCAATTATCTCACAGTCCATATTAAGCTTGTGAATGAATGTATGATGCGACAGTCAGGAGGATTTACGAAAAAAATTTAAGCTTTCATTATATCTATCGATGAACGACTTAAGCTTGTAAGTCCATATTTCCGTTCGGCTGGTGTCTACCGATGTATTCTATTGGTTGATGGGAGAGATGAGAGTTTGATGGATTCACGTAGAATGATGTGTTTTGTCAGAAGAATGATTCTTACTCAAATCGAATCAGCAATTGAGCGTTTTTACGCTTACTCTTGCTTTATCTTGCAAAAGATGTTACTTTAACAAAAAAAAAAACACATTTTTCAATATGACTCGATAAAACTCGTTTGGGTTCCGTGGATCTATTTTTTGTTCTGATAAAAATGATCCCTTTATATGGAAATAATATATAATTTGACGATTAATGAAGAGATATATGGCACGAAGTAGTCCAGTGTAGGCTATTTAACGTTCGACATCAGCTGATTGCTTACTTGTTTTTAATTTATATTGTTTTGTTAATTTTGAAGGTTTGCGAATTTGGTGGCAATGACTGTATTAAAGCACCATCGGTATTAGATCGCACTGCCACAAAATATGTCAATCGTTTAGTGGAACGTGTGTTTTCGGCCTATAAACACTTGAAAGGTAAATGTAAGCTGCCAGATTTACCACCGTTGCCAAAAGTTTCCCAACCGCCACCGGAAATGAAACCAATTATACGTAAATTATCTGATAAATCAAGAACAATCAATGTCGAACATACGCCTAAAAGTTCGCTAGCAAAACATGATCATGTTCCCGAATTAAAGAAAAACAACGAAATTCAAAGGAAAACAACAACACCAGCAATATCAAAAAATAAATTAAAAACAACGAGTGCATCAAATTTGGAAGCGAAAAATGCTACAATACATAAAAAGGAAAAATTAATTATCAATCAAACAACGACTCAAACAACGGAAACAACGGAGACCAGATATGGTACAATAACAGCTACTGGTACTAAAACAACAGTAGCATCTCTAACAACAACGAAAAATCTTTCGCCAGGTGCAGATGCGATGAAAAATTATGCTGCCAATAAAAAGAAACGTAAAGTTGTAGTATTTTTCGTCGATGATCAGGGTAATCCAAGAGCAAGATTGGAATATCACTGAGGCACAACTTGCAACGCTCACATAACATATCACGCGGAAATAAACAAAGTGATGCGAACAAATTTGATAACAAAAAAAAAGAAAAAAGAAGAAAATTCTCATTTTTCTCTGTCCAGAAACGCTACGAATCCTCACCCACAACGCACTCATGCTACTGTACATGTTACTCGATTTTACTTCTAGGTCACGTTTAGATATATAAGTGCAGAAAAAATTGCTGAAATTATTTTTTAAGAATTTCTTATTACTTATTACTTTTAACTTGAGTTAAGAAAGAAAACAAACTCTTTACTAAAACGATTTTGTTTACAACAAAAAAAAAAAGTTTTATTTTTCGGTAATCATATGTAAATATGTTGATTGTATATTGATAAATTTGCTTGCTTTGTTGATTAGTTGCCAGTAAATATGTATGTATGTAATAGTATGTATGTATGTATGTATGTATGTATGTATTAATATGTTTATAAAAAATTTCAATATATATGAAATAAATGTCTAAAAAACTCTCTTGAACTCAAGCGCCTTTAAAAGATTTGATTATCAAAATATTGAAAACGTTACTTAACCAGTTGAGAAACTTCAAAGCTTAAAGCAGGATTGCAAAGCGGATATTATGATTGCAGTTACTCATATAGAATGAAAGCACAAGTAAAAGCTCTTTGTACGAGCTTTTAGATATGTCACTTATAACTTAACGAAAAAGTGTTATACCCTATAAAAAAGTTATTATAAAGTTGTTTCCTATTGCACGAAAATAGAGAAGAGTGTTTGCTGTACATGTTAGCGACAAAATTACGTTAAACGTCAAATTTTTTCAAATAGTTATCAGTAATTTTCTGCAATAAAATTCGTGTGCGTTACATACAAATTTATTATCATTTTATAAACTATTTATGGGCGCATTATAAATGGTTTTCTTCTTGAAATTGTTCCTCGTTTTGACCTCTCATTTCCTTCGATTAGGATGGTGGGTGCTAGTTTAACTAAGTTCCAACACAGAGGTAAGTAATGCTAAACTATTTCCAAGCGAAATAAAAAATTTTCAGCTGAAATCCGGCAAGGGCGGCCACATGAAGCTTTGGATGAGGCTATCTAGACTAGTTTCTGTTTTCCATTTTGCTCTTCTTCTGATGTGGCTAACTGACACCGCTAAACGATCTAACTCTAAAGACTAAAAAGACAAAAGGCTGACAGAGGAGTTGAAAATCAATTTCAGAAACTTCACTTAGAACCTTCGCTTGCCTTAATTTTTAATATTTCTTACATTGATTGCATTTCCACCAGCCATGCAGACATATATAGTCATACGTACCGCTAGTGAAAAATATCATTCCTTAGATAATTAAAGAAAAGGATTGAGTTGAAAGCAATTGGGTTTTGAAAATGAGCAAGAATTTTGAAAAAAATTCGCTATATTTCACAATATCACTTCGACCAAGACAATAACACTTTGCCCAGTGGTACAAACAACACTCGTGGTGTGTATGGTAAAGATAACTTATCAAAATTAGCATCATGTTACGTTTTTGGCTCTTCTATCTATGGAAATTTCGATGTAAATGACGCGCTGTCTTCGTGTAAATCGGGTAAATCGATCGTCGATGGATTTCCTTAAAGAATTGAAGATGACCAGAATATTTCATCTTGTAACATTGCTTCGAAATTGGAGGTTGATGGAAAACTTTTGTAAACCATTTGCGTAAGCAGCTCGAATCAATTATGAAAAGCTTAATAGATCGAAAATTCATTTGCGAAGCGCTGCTGAAATAAAACGAAACGGAACCATTTTTGAAGAATTTGATAATGTGAGATGAAAAATGGATATAAAGGACCACAATGTGCGAAAACAATTGAAGATGAATCAAGTTGTACATGCGATGGAAAGGCCCCGAATAACGCTTTGTGTTCGCTACGAAGGGAATGGAATGAGCTACCCTAACTAAATGCATGATTTCCCTTTGAGTTATCAACAGAATAGTTGAGGTGAACCATCAAAAATTTATCACAAAAATGTCATTCTCTACCACGATGTGGCTGGACCATATACATTTTTAATGGTAAATGTTTAGACTGCTTGAGTGGGAAGCGTGTACTATATTCACCGTATTGCCCGAACAATTTCTCCTATACCCCTACTATTTACTTCGTGCGTTATATGCAGATTGTGTAAAATCTTTAGCAAATAAAACCGCTTTCTGTCCAAAATTTCCAGAAATTCCATAGCGAAGGCATAGTGAATGATTCAACAAGAAAATTTGTTAAAAAAAAAAATCGCCGACCACAGTGAGGAAAAAATTAGTGGTGGTGTGCTCTTCAACACGGCCAAGATTCCGTTTTACTTAAGATTATATTGTTGTTTTTTGGACCCTACTCGGATATTGTCCTATCTTTGTTCCAATGTCCAATTACTTATATTTATTATCCATTTCCGTTAAACTACGTCATAAATTTATTTGCATTTCTTTAATTTTACAAACTCAGTATTATCATTACATGTGACTTATATCTTTTGCTATGCTAATCACAATTTTTAAAAGCACAATTTAATTGATTTTATCGCTAAAAGTCTTTGCACATATAATTTACGGTATGCCAAGGTAACATCCCATACGTGCACATATAATCGGAAAATATAATATAATGATTGGTTCGGGTTCGGCACATTATCAAATCATTAAGACGACGTTTTAAAATTTTCCCGATATGATCGGCAAGAAGGTTGCGCTCTTTTAAGAGATTTTGAATTTTAAATGTGTGTCGCTGCTGATATAAATCGCGGCAAATTTGTGCTAGCAGGGGACGACTATCTCCTGCTTGGATTTCATAAATCTGCAAGAGACAACGAATATCATTTGATATTGAATACACTAACCTATTAAAAGAAGGAGAGGTGAAAGGGTTAATCTGCGACCTTTTGCAAAACTTGCTCTCTGTTGTCTGTATTAGTGCGATAAGGCTTTAAAAGTGTAATAAATAAATAGATATGTGTACGTAGTTGGCAGAGATAAAAAGTTATTGAATCAGTCAGTGATTGATATCAGTGTTCAATAATTGAGAGTAAATGTAAGACAGATGTAGCAACAACTAAGTGTAGTTAGAGAGGAAAGACAGAAAGTTAATTTTCCGCATCAAAACGGATGTTTGGTTTTTTCCAAACAAATTTTCTTCGCTCCCTTTTAAACTTCAGAACAGCTTAATACGAAAGACGTCTGCTCTATTCCGATAAAGTTATCCACGTAGGATGGCTATGAGATTTGCAACCGAACCAAACAGTGATACTTAACTTATATTTACCCCATTTGTCGTACCAAGATAAAGGATGATATAAGCTCGTGTAAACATTAGACTTTAGAGTGGTTTTTGTATCTTTAGTGTATTATTCTAATGCTATTTACTAGTTATCCTTTGGTTATATATTCTTTACCATAATTGGCTTTATTATCTTTAAACTCTTGCGGCTACAGTTATTGATGTTGTTGGTGATGTTGTTGTTATTGTTTCTTCTTCTTCTTATTTTTTTTTTGTTTTCCACATTCATACGCAAAGTTCTGTGTTCGTATATTTTATATGTGTATGTGTATGTTGAAGCTCTCCTTTGAATTTTATATGAGGAAAGCTAGTTTCGTAAATTTCTAAGTAGTTGATAAAACATAAAAAGTGTCCATTGTTGTCCATAGTTGGGATGCACCTTAAATGAAGAAAGAAGATTTCCCGCTTTACACGAAGGCTATATTCTCAAAAAATTCGTGTAAAAAAAACATGATAAAATTTGTGTAAAAAAATCGTTTAAAAATACAAGTAAAAAACGGTAAATGAAAAATAGTAGTTGATACTAGACTTGAAAAAGCGACTGAAAAGTACTATAAACTATATTAAGAAGTTCGTGTTAGAGTTCAATTAAGAATTTATTTCGTGCTTCCACATTTTATTTTATTAAAAATATTGTAGAAAAATAAATTATGCTTTAAAAAATCAAAGTAAATTGTGCAAAAAATATTTTACGTCTTTACTCTATGCATAATTCGAGGAACGCCATCCATTTACGCATATAATCGAATTGTGAAAAACATGACGCGAGGTTACAATGTATATTTGCGAGGAGTGAGAATGCAAAAATTCATAGAAACTTTAGAAAGAAAAAAATAACATCAGAATAATTCATTAAACGAAATTCATAAATAAAATTTATAGAATATTGAAAATCGTGTTAAAACAAAGCAATTCGTGTAAAAAGAAAATTTTTTCTTTTCAAGTCGTGTTAAATTAAATTTCGTGTAAAAATAGTTTTAGATGAACCTGCAAAATAAGTTGTATGTATGTACACCTGTTTTGTGATATTTTTGTGAGTTGAAGTAAATTTTTTTTGTGCTAAAAGTTTCTAAGATCAAAAAAAAAATCGTGAATTTTTATTTAATGTAAGTTTTTATTTATTAAGGAAGATATTCTTTGATCCTCAACCCTCAATAAATGCAGTTTCTAATAAGATAAACTTACTGTATCTAAGCCTTATTAGCCTACTGTATACTCTGGCATTGTGAACGTTTATCAATCATAAGAGAGCATTATGTGTTTTCTTACGACTTTTTTTGTGGTTTTACATGGACTTTGGTATTGCGTAGCATTCACGCCGACATCAATTTTGTTGTAAACGAGAGTGCTAAGTAGCAAAGCTTTGCGACTTTGTTGACCTTTTTGTAGTTCTGTTCAAACTATGTTTGCAAAATGTTAAAGGAAGCATGAAATAGACATGAAAGCAACGCAGCGCAACTAGTATGAAGAGCTTACGAACAGATTCAATTTAATCAATCTGACATTGTGATAATAAGGAAATTAGACAATTAAGGCATCATCAAGAACAGGTCTGGCGAAGTTTGTCAATAATCTTTGCGGAGCGCGTTTCAGTAAACGCAACTTCTTCTGTCTTGCTTTTAAAAGTGCAGGTGAGAGCCAATTTGCGCTCACATATGCGGGCAAAGCCTTCAAAAGCAAAAGATTATTAACTCGTTAACAGTAACACATAAAATATGATAAACACAAACTACAAGATTCAATGCGTTATGTATCGTATATGAATGACTTAGCAGAAAAATTAGGAAAAATATTTGAAAAATTTATTTATTTAATCTAAAACTTAATAGCTATTGAATGTAAAAAGAACAACATAATTACATTTATTATCGTTATTTACTGATTACTTTGAAAAAGTTGTTTTGAAAAAATATTTTTTGTAAGAAGTTCCTTGTCACGTTCCTTGTAAATGTATAAGTTAAACATTCATGAAACTATTTTTGTTATCATTGCGTTTCACTGCAAATTGTTTCTTACGGAATTTTCTAAAATAAAATGATATAAATTCTTAACACTACAAGTATTTGGCCTTTGAATTGGAATTTATTGGCTGAGGCCAAAGATCATGCTATGCTAACCAGAAATATTTAAGGAAACTTTTTCGAATTTATTGAATATCATTGAAAATGAAAAGACATTTATAAGAAAAATAATTGCAAAAATTTGGCTTTCCTATTGAAAAGTTAACACACATATATACACACAAACACGCACATGCATTCATAGTTAGACGCGTGCGTGAAAGGGATAAAATGATGAAAGCAATGATTTTCACATAAAATCAATAGCGTTTGAAAAATGATATTTTATCTATAAAATGGGAGGACAAAGGCTATTCCATCGTGAACACATTATCCAATTTTTAAAATATTTAAGAAAACTTGAATGTAATGGTTTTAGTGACATAGCAGCTGTAAGATTGCAAGTATTAGCAAAAAAAAGGACGAGAAATGCAAACTATGTCAGTTTACTTAAATCCAATAAACTTCTTTTCATGTCATTCTTTCCTCCTTTGGGTAAAGGAAAAAAAAAAAGAGCAACTGGCAGCAACAAAATACGACCGACCTTATTTAATAGGAAAGAAAATTCTTGGACGTAAAATCTTTCATTTAAAAGATATTTAAAGAAAAATTCCTTCTTGCAAGGCTGCTAAGTGTACAGTAAGGTGGAAGAAAGAAAAAAACACAAAATGAAGACAATAACAAAACCTCTGAACTGCAATACGCCACAGATTTTTGTTGAGTATAAACATCTTTTTTAAATAATTAAACTAATTCAACTGATATTTATTTAAATGCCTAGCAAGACGAGCGGAAAATACATTCGCAAGCTTAAGAATCATTAAAATTGAATGAAGGGAGATATGATGAGGGATAAGCTTAACCTTTAGCATATTTGAGGAATTTAGAGAAAGAACTCAGACAAACCTCTTTAGCACACCGTTAGGTATATTACCAAAGTCACATCTGGCGCTGGGCGTTTAAAAAAAAATCCACCACTCCCATCAATTTTTTTCATGATACCTCGTCTCTGAATATATACACATATATATTTTTTATTATGATCATTCAGGGGAAGTCCATTGATCGTGTCACGCGATGATGGTGAGAAGCAAGTGGGGAAGGTTGTATTCCCTCCTGACCAAACGTTTTGCTCTCTATTCGCATGAACAGCATGGTAGCTAAGAATAGCGATTACCAAGTCTATGTTCGTAGGCTCAATTCTTAATGTGGTGCAGTTTACTAAGGCCGCAGTTACAGTTAGCGGACTTCAATTTTTAAAAGACTTTCCATTTTTTCTTTTTTTTCTTTTTTCCAAATTACATGGGATACCAAGGAAGAGCAGTATTAAAGGCATAAATAAATTTATGCCGATGTTTCAATTAGGGGAGTGAGAATATTCGCAAAAAGATCCATTTACGGTCATTGGAATGAAAACACTGCTTACGGAAACAATAACTCATCGATTGAAATCATTATCAAGCGGATGAGGTAATGTCTAGGAAACGCTAGATTCAGTGCCATTAAAATTTTCTGGTTGATTTTTGCCATTACATCGAAAGTCGAAACGATACCATGACTTTTGGCTTATCACGAAGATTTTGCGGGTTAATTGCATCGGATGCTTTCGGTAGATTCTCTACCCTTTGTTTAAAGCAACTTATAATAGAATATATTCAGCTTATCTGCTTAGGTGGGGACGTTAGCGATTATCACTTTTATCGTCCATGTTAATAGTTCATCCTAACTAAGTCACACTTCCTACTGAACCTGTTTTATTGGCCAGAACTTGAACTTTCCGAATAATTATGTAGAGTCCACTTTAGTGGGATTAGTTGTACTGTTACGTAATGTTTGAATGAAGAAGCTGAACTTTTTCTAAGCCGTTTATACTATTTACGGCTTTCTATGGGACAATATTGAAATTTTTTGATTGCGAGCAGAGTTCTCGATAAATCGAACTTTAAGACATTTGTCACTTATGAAGTCTTAGCAAGCTAGAAAAGAAAACCCCGAAATTTCTTTTTGAAAATGGAACTCTGTACATTACTCCGATACGTAATCGCCACGTTGCAAGCGAAAACGGGAAGTTTGTTATTTGAGACAAACGTTTCGATAGACGAACCCCAGTTAAACGCATGTCGCACACATGTAGCGTTAGCAAGTTAAGGATCATAAAGATGAAATTTCATTTTGCGGTAATAGCTTTTTTTTGACAAACGGCAACGGATCTGCATATCACTTATATAGCTTGAGCGTACCTGTTTGCATACCAAGTTTTATCTCTGAGTTTATAACTGGATTTAATTCAACAATTGCTGATAATACTGATTCGTAATTTATTTTACTCTCATATCTTTTCAGCAAATAATTGCATTCTTGGCAAATATATTTTCGCGACAGTTTATTCAAAGAAAGTTCAATTTTGATGCGTTAGGAACGACGAAAGTTGATAGCAATTGCATCTGACCAAAGCATAATAGAAGTTCTGTATAACTTCTTAAAAACAAAAAAAAAAAAAAACAAAATCGCTAACGAGTTAATGACCTTACACTCCAACACAGAGTGTTACGGAGAAAAGTTTATTATGGAAGTTTAACTCTTTTTTTTTTTTTAAATATAATTTCGTTTTTCTGAGTTTCTTTTTAAGAATAAATGACCTAATTATTCCATCTTTTTCTTTTGGTCCCGTATATGTAATAAATCTTTCACTGAAATCATTTCCTTTTAAACGCTCGTTAAATATTAAAGTAAAACAATTTTCTTTGTGTGAAGTCATCGCCAGAAAAAAACTCGTTTTTGTTTTCACAGCAGTTTAACGGAAGACAAAACAAAAAAAAAAACACAAAAATTATCACGCGGGTATTATACTATAAAAATGTAAATCAACGTAATCTGAAAATATAAAGAAAGGAGACAACGCTAGAGAGAGAGAGAGTGAGAGAGATAGAGAGGGAGAGAAAGAGGTGAACACATGCACAAAAAAAAAAGAAAGAAAGAAAGAAAGAAAAAAAAAAAAAAAGACAATATGAACTCTTCTCTTATGTACGTGTTTGTTAAGTAAACTTTAAACACTTCCACATATTAACGACTTCGTATACCGAAAGCGATGTTCATATATTTGTACTTACATATCCGGTTTTATGTTGTTGACCACTACCACACAATGCTTTTTCCCTTTTTTGTTTTTTTGGTTTTTTTTTTTTTATTCTTATTTTTTTATTATAAATGAAAACCGCAAACGCGTACACACTCGTACTTGTGCATATTGTAAGAGTGTATTAAAGCAAGTCTTTTGTGTGCATAAAAAATGAAATCCTTTCATATTTGCTTGTATGCTTATAAGCTTGTACGTTTGTGTGAATGCTTGAATGCAGAAGAGGAGGAGTGAAGTCTCACAATTTAAAAGAGACAAATTAATTCATTGGCATACCAATTCCAGGGACATCATCCGTACATACACATGAGTGCACATACATCTATAACGTCATGCATACGCATTAATAGTTCTTTATTTGTTATTGTTGTTGTTAGTCATTTTTTT
>NW_023998481.1:192852-253862 GCF_014805625.2 Glossina fuscipes
TGCATACATACGTGGAATGTGATCGCATAAACACTTTAGTTTAAAAATGTATGTACATGCAAGAAATATATATATATATATATATATGAAAGATGTACAAGCATATCCTTCCGAAGTTTAAAATTTTTGTGTAACATGTACATTAAATCACGTTATGTGCGTTCCAAACTTTAAACGCATGAAAAATAAAGTTTATTGCTGTTAGAGAAAAATGAATTTTTGACAAGCGTTTTGACTCAATCCTGGATCGATATCCGTCATCTATAGATATATGTATGACGTTTGATACATACCAACGAAGAATATCCTTGCACTATCCCGAACGTAGTTTCAATAGCAGCTCTATAAGGTATATATATTTTTATCCTGTTAATCGGTTGTCCGTGCGTCCATTCGTCTTATCCTTTGTTATCTGTCCATCCAGCTTTGTTTTTAACCTTAACCTCGTAATTTTTGATATATTTTGAGAGGCATTTTCACGGTTCACGGACGAACGCTATTGCAAATTAATTGGATAGGACCCGTATAACTAAGCAAACAACTAACTGCAATATATAGAATTTATTTATGCACTTATCACAAAGAGAAGTAGTGTAGTGTGTTTAATGGTTGTTTTGGCCCGATTACGTTATTTTTGCTTGTTTTATTTAAAAATGGTTTTATATAAATATTTTATATTTACAAGCCATTTATGCATATTGTATGATATTCTTAATTAATTAAAAAGCGTTTATGACGTGTTCTCCTTCACACAGCGTAGAAATAAAATTCTTGATGCAATATTTAAATTTACAGTGAGTGAAAGAAAAAAAGCAAACCATGAAAAATTTAAAGAGAAGCCTACCAAAATGATAAGCGAATATTTAAAGCATGTGCAAGCCATTAATAACGGCATACGGTGTATTTTGGCGTTGTGTATTAAAGTTAAAAGCATAATCTTAACAAAATAATGGCAGGATAAACAGGTAAACTTTGGCACACCTACACGGAAAGTAATGAAATGCGATTTTGATGACAATGTTAACAAAGTGCTAATAGGAAAATTTACAAGCTTGCAAACCATCTGATATGCTCTTTGGCAGATAACTTTTAGCCGATCGGTTTCCGCATATTTGTATTTGTAATTTTTGAATGGCTAACTATGGCTATGAAGACTCAAAAACGTCTCTCATATTGAGCGCTACACTAAGCTGAGCTAAGGTGGAGCAAAAGCACCCCCAGTCAAACTAAGAACGTGTTTGGAGCATCCTAGCTGAACACAGACGTTTTCAGTTGAGATATGTCAAGATTGGATAGCACAGTTTTAATGAAAGTTATAAGGGCGATTGCTAGTCTTTGATCTTGGTTTTGTTAGATATCCGATTTCTTGAGTAAAAAGCCGGCACAATCTGGCTTCATGTGATCGTTCTCTTCTTCTACGGGCAACTTTTGCGAGTAAACACACTGCGGAAAATTTCCTAGTTCTTAGTTTGGTTAAATCTTATTGTTAAGGTACTATTTCTTTGCTTTGATCTATTATTCCACTTTATATCTAAACGCGCAACTGAGTGATAATTTTTTTGGTCTTGCTTTTAGCATGTAAGTACTTTGTTGTAGTGCGTTTCATATTACACACATGATGAGCTAGAACGTAGGAGTTAGTACGTAAGGTGCTAGAAGAACGACTTCGAAAGTAAACGAGTGTTGGCTGGCAATGGGAAGTTGATGTTGCTTGAAAGACGGACTTGAAGTGAGCTATTATTCGTTTAGGTGCTCGATACTTTACTCTAAGCTCGAGAAATAATTCTGTCAGCAAGCATATATATATAAAATATTATTTTATGCTAAGCAAAAAAGATATAAAAATAGGTTGAAGTAACTTATTAAAAATATTAGTAGAGCATGTTGTATCATTTATTTTAACTCAAAGAGAGCTTTCTTCGATTAGTCTGCTCGATGTTATATCTTTAAGTTTGATATGAATTTTAATCCATTCTTTTTTTTTTTTCCTCAAATGAAGCATACGTGAAAGTTCTCCGTAAGAACATTAATTTAAAAATAAAGAGTGTCTTGATAATATTTTGATTTTAATGGAGTGATCGTAAAAAATTGATCGTAACTCTAGTAGAGTTATAGTCGCTGATTATTTTTAAAAGCAAAACTTAAGAAGGATTTAAGAAAGAGTAAATTCCATAACAAATAAGTGATATAAAAATTGTTAAAAATATTTATTAAAATCAATTAACAGTTTTATATTAAAGAAGCCACTAACTACTCAAAGAAGCTATTTTGACTTTATTTGTGATTTCTGAAAGATTTACTTAAGACTTCAATTTAAATCTACCTTAGCCGTTTAATTTAAATTCACAAAGTGGTTTTTTAAAATATCCTTCGCACATTTGGCAAACTGTTATAATTTAACAAAGGCTTCCAGGGTTTATAGTTATCTGTAGTTACGAGGGTTTATAGTTACAGTTATGTATTTTCCGTTCACTTTATCGTAATACAAAAATTTATTCAATTGAGAAAAGCATTTTCGAGCATTTCGTATTACATTGAATTCGGTTTGTAAAGCTTAAATGTAGAACATCGCATGCGATAAAATTTTTAAAAGCTTTCCTAAATGAAAATTATAAATAGATTTATTTATTTTTCTCTTCTATAATTGTTTAAGTATAGGAATTGATGGTTTTTTTTTGATCCCGATATATTATTTTTTTCATTTTTTTGCTATACACGGTTATGACAACTCATGTCTAATATAAATAGTTATAAAGAAGCAGTAAGTATTCAAAAAACTATAATTGTTAACAGTCTACGACCTGTCGCGTTAACATTACTTTATTTCTGGTAACGAATTCTGTTTCCAAAGTACCGAAGTTTTTACTTTTTCATTGGTTTGAATTTCTCCGCTTTTACGTTATTTTCTCATAAACACTTAGCAGGAGATAACATAAAGGAGAAATAAAGGAAAAGCAAGCTTTTGAAATCTTGAGCTTACTGTGCTTAAATTTGAAATAGAAAAGGAGAACGATTTTTTACGATATTTGTTTATTTAGAGCTTCTATGTAAAATGTTATTAAATAAAAGATATTTAGAGATAAATGTTTATAAAATATCTTTGTATTTATTTAATTTTTTATTTCCTGCATGAATATGATTTTAAAAAATTTTTAGAGTAAGCAACCTTAAGGAATTCTCCATCCTTGGCTATTACTTCGTCTAAATTTCGGCAATCATTTAAATCCTGTGACTATTCGCTTGCTTTTGCTTTAATGATTTGTTTAAGACTATTACTTATTGGTGATAGGTTTGATTAGAGGTAACATTCTTCACGTTGAAAGGATCTCCTCGCACATATTTATTGTTGTGTGGTTTATTTTTCGCGTTTCGTTTTTATTATTATTGTATCCATATTAAACAGCACTGTTGCATTAATTTACCATGAAAAGCAGCACGCGTTTGACAATTCTTGGCGCGTAGCACGGTCTGTTGAGTACCCTCCGTAGGGTCATACTTCTTGTATGCTGCTATAAGGGCATCAAATACCTTACTTTGCATTTCATTTCATTTATTTACAGATCTGATCAAGACAATCATTGTTGTATTTCCGAAATCAAGCGTAAATAAAACGCATTTTTGACTGAGGGTTGGATTTCCACGGCCATGGTTGCCCTATTCTTGGAGAGTCTTCGAAGGTATGAGGGGACATCTGGGTACAGACTTCTCCATCAATGTAGTCAGCTACTCGGGAAGTCCGGTATACAATTAGCAGGTTGTTTGCAAGCTAATGATAGTGCGGTGTGATGGCGTTGCTTCTAGTGCAATAAAATCGATGGGGAGAGTAGTAGAGATGAACTTCCCCGGAGGTATGGAAAATCCAAAATACAAGTATGAAATTATGAAGATAATAACAGGCAAATGCCGTTAATTCTAACGCATGCTAATAACTATGAAATCCACGGGGGTCAGGTTGCCCACTCACAAAGTCACGAGCGCCCTGATTAGGCGGGTGGAGTTGGCAGTATTGGTTGAACTGCAGATTGGTGCTTTGCTAGATCCTTTGGGGAGACGCTTGCACATGAACAAACGATGTTGAAATATGCCTGCAGCTGGTATGTTCAACCACATTTTGACACAGCAGGCAGGTTAAGCAATGTGTGAGGTCTGACTGCTGGGTGCGGCCTTGCGTGGAATACTCCCATGGTGGATGTGGCTGTCACCATATACGTGAGTGGATTCTGCTTTAATCTGATTGCAATTTAAAATATACGTTCAATGTTTCTCGGAGAAAGTTTAATGCAAAAAAATTTTATCTAAACAGTTAAAAGCAAACATTTTTATTTCATTGTATTTTATATAATTTAATCATCGCTTTAGGCTTAAAACATTTTCATATCAGATAGGATATGTCATCCTACTTATTTCAATTATTATTTCGATGAATGCCTAACAAGTCTCAGGTCTTTTTTCTGTATATCATTCCTTTTCAATTATCATATTTGATTTCGGAATATTTAATTCATAATGTCAACAAGCAAGTATATGGGAAAAATATTGAATTTTTTGTTCCAAGTAAATCTTTATCATTTGACTTCAATGTCAAAGCCTATCTCTAATTCAATTTCTTTCCTATTGATATTATCTTTCACAATGCGTACGCTCAGATGCACAAACTAGTACAAGCACATAAACCAAGTCATTCATACCTATTTTTTTTTTGTTGTTTTTTCTTAGTTATTGTAAATACATACAAAGAATTCCATTGAAAACTTAAAACGTAAAAGAAAAAACAAAGTCAGGAGAAAAAAGAAAACAATAACAACACAGCGTCTGAAGTGTAAAGAAAAAGTAAGAAAATTCAATTAAAATTCTATAGTAAAGTGGGTTAAAAAAAGGCAGCAATAGGCAACAAATACAACGACGATAACGACGTCAACAAACACACCATAACAATATCAGCAGTAAATCAACTTGTAAAAGGGGGAAAAAAAAGAGGGAAAAAGAATAAAAAAAAAAAGCAAAATTGCTATTAAGTCAAGTCAGGGCTTGAGTAACTCGAGCATTAAGTGTGCGTGCGTCGGTATATGTGTAACAGTGTCTATTGTATGTCACTTTGTTAGCCACGTGACAAGTTTGTCAGCTACATTTTTGTTGTAAAGCGTTTTTCTTCTGGTCACCTTTTTTCTTTCTTTTTTTTTTCTTTTTTGCGATTTTGCTATAAACACAAGTACTTCGACTGCAATAAATTCGCTGGTCTTCCATTTTGGCCTTTTCTCTTCGCTATAACATTGCATAGTTGTTGTTGTTGTTTTTGTTGTTATTGCTGTTGTTGTTGTTGTTGTTATTGTTATTGTTGTTGTTATTGTAAGCGTATTTGTTAGAAAATCGTTTTGTTACATTGTTCGGGTTTGAAATCAATCCATTTCATGGTCTCAGTATTTCACAAAATAGTTGAGTAGTTGTTCATTTCCTCTTTTTATATTTATATGCATTTATTTTTTTTTTTTTTGTTTGCTTGATGTGACTGCTATTGTTATATTGGTCGCTACGGTTTATGCAGTTGAATGAATAAGTGTTTAACGACGTGTTCTCTGAGCATTACGAAAACGTATCTATCTTTTCCTTTGTTTTTTTTTTTTTTTGCAAATGTGAATTTCAATAAAAATTCCTTTAAATCAGCGCCACCATGCGTGGCTTGTCGTTCTCTTGCCTTTTTAAAACCATATCCATACTGATCATAGGCTCTTGTCATAAGACTTGTAAAGGAGATCCCATGATCGTTTAAAGTTATAATCAAAAATGTTTTCGCACTTGTGCACAAATGAGGCTGAAAAGAGACGATTCTTCACTGAAACTCATCTTTTTTATAAACCTATGGCAAGCAAGACATTTAACTATTGCTTTTTACTGCATGCTTGTTCCAAGAGTTGAGTACAGATTCACAAAAAACAATAAATCGATTTAAACAGTCGTAGCATATATATATTAAAAAGAAAGCTCTAAAACCCCTCTCTTCCTTCCTTTAAATATTTTTCTCTTCGTCTGGGTACCTGCAACAATCCGCGGAGCCTGCATATATCGCATATAAAGAATATCTTCCCGATCATCCTTAAGATAATAACTTGAAACAATAAATGAAAGGAAAGAGAATTGTTGTTGTTTTTGTCACGGCGTAAATACAGCGTAGAAAGTACATTTAAAATGACGTAAAAAACCTAACCTATGGACTAACATAATTCAACAATGAATAAAATATATTTGTATGCTCCTAAGGAAAGCCTTTCAATTCCACGGCAATATAGAAATTGCGTTGTTTTGTAGGCTTTCTGGGAATCAAAAAGCGAAGTGCTAAATATGATCAGATTTTTAAATAACCAGCGAATTTTTTTGCTGACGTTTTTGCATAAATTCGAGCGTTTGAGACCAGTTATGCTTATTAAATATATCGTACAATTGTAAACGGAGTATATTTTGAAGTTCTGTTGTGGTATTAATGAGTCTTTGCCGATTTAAGATTTTTCTAAAAAAACAAATAATAGTAAGGTACGTAAAGGTAATTGGATTCGGAGTGAGCCATTTTATGCCCTTAGACATTATTTTGTCAGAAAGGGTTTGGTCTTTCTTTTATAGCTTCTGCAATATGCGTGGCTAACAAACAAGCTGATATGATTAACTCTTTTGAAGTTCATATGCTGGTCAAAAATATAGATTTTCTGAATCGTCTGATACGTGTTCATAGGTATTATAAGTAAAAAAATAATTTTTTTTTTTTTCACAAAAAGCTACCTTTAATATATTGTGTTCAATGTTGCAAAGTTGTAAGTTATACAAGACCAAAATTTGTAATGCAAATGTAATCACCATGACCATCAAAAGCCAAGCAGTAAACTGACATGTCCGCAAGTGGTAAGGATTTGTGCAATTACTGGAATGATTAGCATTGAAAATTCACCGTAACTCCTGATTTTATATTTATATTCTACGTTTTAAGAGAATTACTTGTTGAAAATAAGCGTCTGTGATTCTCAATAGATCCTCAATGATTTGTATAAAAATTCCAAACATGTGAGAATAAGCGTCCACATTAGTTTACAATTCTCAATACTTGAACATATATTTGTTTAAAATCTAGAGTTATTTTCCCTTGCGGGAGACTGCCGCACAGCCGAGTACATAAGAGTTGCGACTATCAAGTCAGTGAGTCCAATCTCAAAACCGTAGGCTATGGAGGGAATTCTTAGCACAAATACTATACAATTGCGCAGACCGCCAGATGGATACATGAACACGTGGACATGGTTAGTTGAATTCGAAGTTTGAAACTGGCCAAGAATTCATGTACTTTATGTGATTTTTGAAGATTACTTCTGCGCCTTATAAAGGGATCGCAAAAAAAATTATATTTTGATATACTATAACATTGGCTAGGCGTGGTCAATTTTTCCATTTTTATACAGGTGCTGCAGTATCGCGCGGCGAAGAGAAGAACACACATGACGTACATGCTTAAATCGATTTAAAATTTGATATTGGTGGAGAGGCTTGTTTCTGGGCGCTGTAATTGTCTTAACAAAATGAATGTACCCCCCATCCTTCGGTGATGGGTATAATAAACAATATGAAAAAGAAACACCCCTTTAAATTTTTATAATTCATCGCTGATACAGTTCACCGACAGTTATTTTCATGTTTATCACTTAGTTCTATTTCATTACTTATTTTAATTCTCGATATTTTAGATTGAATTTCAACTGCTTTAGCTTTGCAATTGAGTTTATTGTAGTTTGAATTTCATTGTAATGCTTTTACACAATGGAACTTTCAAACTTTCGTCTTACAATCGTTTTATTCACGTAATTGTTCCATTTATTGTCTCTTCCTTTATACGCACGTATATATATATATATATATGTATGTGCGTGTATATATATATAGAGTCGTCTAACGAAAGTGAAGAGTATGCTATGTTTTATGCATATGTGTGTAGATGCATATACGCGTTTGTATGCGAATATGTGCTTTTGTAAAGATTAATAAAAGGATTACTAAGTGGAAAATGCCAGATGTGTAAAATTTGCCAGAATACCATCATCATACCACTACCATTACTACAACTGCATTTAACAACAACTGCCATAAAGTATTTTATAGTTTTATTTCAAGTGTTTTGCATACCAAAATTATAATGATGAGTATACATACATACATATATACATATATATACACATATATACATACATATATGCTTGCAAAACAGGCAATCAGATGGTCGGAGATTTGCTTTCACATATGTGTCGCATAATCGCACGCGTATATGCACACACACACACACACACACACATACACACATACATACATACATACACAAGCACACATATTAACAGCAAATACACAGCATATATTGCGATCCAGTATGTCAGTAAGTAAGCAGCTTCTCTCTGCGTTAAGCGGTAAGTGTAGGAGAGTGTACTTCCTTTTATGATAATCTCTCTATATGTCTGTCTGTCTGTCTGTCTGTCTGTCTGTGTGTCTTTTGCCTTTGAATATGCCCTTGTTTTTTGTTCTTTTTTTCTTTTTATTATGGAAATAGCTTATTCTAATTGTATGTACTGGCTTTATTGTTGAAGTGCTCGCTTCGCAGTTGATTGCATAACGTTTATACTATCATATGAATGCGCGTTCAGTATCATCTCTTTGTGTCGTTTTTACATTTTCTTTTGATGTTTCTGTTGTTGTTTTATATCTCATGATGCTGAGCTATTTATATATTATGAAGTTTTTGATAACTGTAGCGGGATTTTTGTGTTGTTTTTGTGTGTGTGTTTGTGTGTGTGTGTTGTCCCTTCCTTTTCTGGTACTCATCTTCATTCTTCATATACGGGGATTTATTGCATATAAATCATATGCGAAAATATAAATGTTTTTGAGTTGATCTATATATCCGTACAAATACACAAACAAACAAACAAACAAACAAATACACCTACACACACATTTATATATGTAAGCGTATTACAACGCGTAGTAAACAGAAGTGAGTTAAAATGTCAAGATAAGATTTGCATACCAAGTATTTTTCAATAATGCTAATTTTTTTGTTGAGAGAAATGCAGTCTGCGAAGAGTTGACTTACAAACAGCATTAAATATATTCATTTATTCATACATTTCTTTTACAAAATAAAATGCAAATGGAATTTATACGAAATTTTGTAAAGAAAAAAAAAAAAAAAATTAGAATAAAATTTATTTAATTTTTTCCTTTCAATGCGTTTACGTTGCAGGTACAGGAAAATTTCTTATCAGGACTCTTGCTAAACTCATTAAAATCTCAGGAAAAATTTTCAGATTTATTTAAAATTTTTAAATGCTTTTCGCCAAAAAAAAAAAAAAAACAAAACGGGAAAAAAAAGAAAACAAAATTCGCTGAGCTCTTAAGGAACTGTCTAAATTCCCTTAAGAATAAAAGAATAAAACAAAAAATTTTTTTTTTGTTTTTTGAATAAAATGAAACCAAAACTATGTTATAATTATGGTGAAGGTTTTTTAAGTTGTATGTTTTCAAATAAGAAAAAAATCTAGTTAAGCTGCTTAAGTTAATTTGAATTTTTTTTTTTTTTTTTTTTATGGAAATATCAAGTTGATGGACAGAAAAGTTATGTGTACACATTTTAAGGAAGTCATAGGATACTTAATTACTTTTTAAGTCTAGCTACTCTTCATTGTTTATTTTCAGACTGCAAATCATGAAAACATATACATTTTTCTTTATGTAGTTCAGTGTTTTTATTTAGTAGGTTTCACTCTCCAATCAATAGTGGTTTCACAGTACTTGCCTAGGCTGGAGGTGTTAGCATCACGAAATCTCTCACCAAACCTTAGTGATTCTAATTCTGCATAAGCAAGTGTATATTTTCGCGTCTTATATATTTGACCTTTAACGGGTGCTTGCATGTATTTTGATCAAGGACGTCTATCGACGAAAATGAGCAAGTAATACGAAGTATCAATGTACACATCATATAACAGTTATCCATTTAATGCTACTCCGTGTGTGCAAACACGGAATCACGTTACGTTCAAAATTGCAATTTTGACATTTATTACATTTGTTCGCATCGCGGTTTCAGGCAAAGAAAGGCTTATTGTGACTGACAATGAATAGTGGCTCTATTACGATAATCTAAAGAGCAAAAAGTTATGGGTTACTCCAGGAGAGACATCCACATGGATTATGTAAGCGTAAAATTCTTGGACATAAAGTTGTGCTGTGCATACGGTGGGTGGGATCAGCGAGGTATAGTATGTTACGGGTTGGTAAAACCGAATGAAAATGTTACTATAGATGTCAACTGAACAAATAGAACGATCTGTTGTAGCAAAAGAGATTACCAGTAGCGGCAAAGGGACGCAAAGTCATCTTCTTGCATAACAACGTTCGGCCACACTTTGCAAAAGTTGTTAAGGATGCATTGTTCCAGCTCGAATGTAAAGTTTTTCTGCTCCAAATGAAGTCATCATCAGACATAGCTTAGAAGTGCGAGAAAGGGGGGTCGATAATTGAATCGATGAGAAAACCAAGTTGCCAGAAAGATGGTAAAAACTTGTAGAATATCATGGATTGCATTACTTTTTCTTAATAAATGCCTTTTTCCAAGTGGAAAAATGATCAGGATACATGCAAGCACCTATATGTCCGTTGTTTTTTTGTAGGACACATCCACCTTGCTAGAATAATTAAGATAGGACGACAAAAGAAAAGGAAACAAAAGTGAAGTGTACTGTTGACGATTAAAGATATCGTTGTTAAAATCGAACGTAGTGTTGCTTTTTATAAGACTATCACGTAATCGACGACAGCTTTTCGCACATATTTTCTCCCTATTGCTTTTTATCTAGCAATTAAATCAAGCAAATTTCTTGGTTTTCTCGCGGATTACGTTGACTTGTATCGTCATAAACACACGCTTTTTCTTGTCCATTCTTTTTGACTTGAATGAAATTTGATAATTGTAATGTGAATTTACACCGTTCGTTAAAGAAAATTCAAGTGACTTACTTAATTCCACGTCAAATAGTTTAATGCAATGTGAGTTCGTAAAGGGCGATCTATTACTATGCAGTTTATCAACGCAGAGTTAATGCGTGCTTACTTTCATCGCAGAATGTGTTCATGTCGTTTTGTTTGTAATAAGATATTTAAAGTTATGCGTAAGTTTGAACAAAGATTTGGTAAATTTTCGTGGGTAAACATTACTCATGGCTCTTCATACAATTGTTCAATATTTAGGTTTTTTACGTGGCCAAGTGGCGGGAATAGGCAAAGGATCTCAACAAACAACTCAATGATCGTAGATTCAAGTCTCAAGTGCGGTAGAGTTTTCAATTAAGTCGATAGCCTTGGTTGTTAATACTTTAAGACTTTAGTCTTCTCAATTTATTTATAACAATAATAATAATAATATTCAGATTTTGCCCTATAACGGTATACCATCAAACAACAACAACGACGACAACAACAACAATGACAAAGCTACAAAAAAGACAACAGCGACGAAAAAGCTACAACAAAAACGATAACGACAATAACGACAACAACGACGACAACAATAACGAAAATGACAAAAAGGCTACAACAAACACAACGGCAACAAGAAAAAGCAACAAACAACAAACTAAAATCTACTACAACGACAAAGCTGCGACAACGGCAACAACGAGGACTACACCGATCAAACTACAACGATGGCAACAACATCGAAGCTACAAAGATGGCAGCAACGAAGGTCACAACGAAAAAGCTGCAGCAAAGACAATAGCAACAATGAAAATGCTAGAACAATGACGAAAACAATGGAAACGTTAGAGAAAAGAAAAGGCTACAGCAAGGATAAAGCTACAACAACGACAAGGCTACAGCGATAACAAAGCTACAACAAGAAGGAAAACGAGAACAACAACGGGAAACAAAAAAGCTACACCAAGGACGAAATTACCACAACGGAGACAACGGCGGGAACGACGAAAAAACGAAGGCAACGACAAACTTACAACGACGACCACAGCGAGAAAGTTACAGCGGCGGCAAAGCTACAACAATGCCAACGAGAAAGACACCGACGACAAACCTACAGTAACGATAACGGCGCCAAAGTTGCAACAATGACAACGAGGACGACAACGATATCAACGAACAGGATACAAACACACAAAAAAAAAACGTAAAAGCTATGACAACGACAATGACAACAAGGACAAAGCTGCTGGATAAAGCTGAATTTTTTTCTATAATATTGTGGCATTTATTTTTAAACCTATTCTTTGTCACAACATCGCCTGTCCTCTCTTTTCGGGAAACATTGGACGATGTTTGGTTATATCTACGACGGATATCGTTGATACGGTGGCGAGTTTCAGTTACGCCTCCCATCACATATTTGCATAAAGACTTCACGGTGCATGAAATTGAGATTAGAGTTAGGGAGTTAGTTAAAAAGTTAGGAGTTAGTAAGGTAGTGTTATTTTAAGTAATGCATTCTTCAGAGATGAGATTAGCAACTTAGATTTCCCCATTTGGCGCTTAACTAATTTTTAATTTCAATTTTCTTAATGTGTTTTAGTTGAACTACGAAATCCTTGTTTATTATTTGTATTTAACTTTTAGCTCTCAATGATAATCACTTATTTCCAGATATTGGAAAAAACATTTGTTGGTCACAAGTTATATTTTTTAGATAGCACTCGTGCATATATATAATCAATTCGTCTTATAAAAGTTGAAAGGAATGAAAAACTTTTTCTTTCTTTTCTTAGCACAAACGCACGTAAACCATTTACTTTTGCACGCAACAAACAAGAATTGAAATTTCTAGAGAACAAATTCAAAAACAAAAAAAAGAAAAAAAAACTTCATATTATTATTAAACCTTAGTCAAGTCTTAAGGAAATCGTACATGCAAACGTACAAGTATTTATGTAAATAAGTTTTGCAATTTAAATAAATCATAATAGAAAATAGAAAACAGAAAACACATAAAATTTTTCAACTGACCATGTAATTGTTTTCAGTTTTTAGTTAACATTCATTTTGCCTTTGCCTTTGAAAGGATAACAAGGAAATAGAAATGTATGTGAAGAGAAGAGGAAATGCTTAAAATGTTACAAAACTAACACTTATATGATTGTTGTGGTTGTTGTTATTATTGTTGTTGTTGTTATTGTTATTGTGGCTGTGCAGTATATATGGTGATTGTAGTTTTATGTATTTGTGTTTCTTCCTTTACCATGGAATACTCTAAAGTAAGTTTTGAAAACCGACCAAACATTGCTAACATGCTTATAATGTATTTTATGATTTCCTTTTGTTACAATTGCCGAGAATAATACAGTCATAACAAAACATCCAGATAATAACCTTACGAAATGTTAATTGCAAAGAAGTTTCCATTTACTGTACTGTTCCATAGACATATGTACGTAGATGTCGGAATATCGTGTTGAGTCTGTTTTAAAAAGAAAATTCCATAATAATTGTTTTATTTAGACTCTCTATCGTATTCGTGATATCTACCATAATAATGAACAACTCATTAAATAAGAAATAAAAAATAGGAAAAAGGTGTAAATTGCATATTATTGCCAATCCACTCTATTGGGTCGTAAGAAATGTTGTAACGCCTTTTAACAACAACCGTAAATTCATTTTGAAGACATGTGACCGACTTACTCCAAAGTAAAGTAGGGTGACGAAGAAAATGACTGTTTAATGGCCAACTTACAATAGAAATTAGAAAAAAAAAAAACCCTTTTTGCCAACTATCGCATTATCCTTAAACAGTACTCTTGTAGATATTTCAATGCCGCTCCTTTCCCCATCATGTTATAATTGGAAAGATTTCTTTAAGTATAATTTTTTATTTAAAAGCAAGTAAGAAGAGATAAATTACAGTCGGGCAACGCCAACTATTAGGTACCCTACACCACTTCGCCTTATGCAGTCATTCATTCGTTTTGCTAACAATGCACCAAAAGCCCACAAATGGGGAAATCTTGGCCGTAGATTGATTGATATCTTTTTATTATACAAAGATTCAATTTTCGTGGGAATGCTTATATGAGAGAGGGTTCAAACAATTGCCGCAGGGAGTTTTGTTTTGAAACTTTGAAAACTGCAATTTTTTTCCCCTGTCGTCTTTTCTTTTCGTCTTTTAAAAATAGGGCGTTATATGGTGAGTAGTCGAAAAAGTTGACCTATTCGCATCATTTTCAATAGCGTTCTTCTTTGGATCTACACACGTCAGTGTATCAATTTTCATTGAAATATCTAAAATACACGCAGATAAATTAATAGATGGACACCCGGACGGAAAGGTTTATCGATCGATATAATAAAAGGTGGGTCTATCTTAAGCCCTTCTGCGTGTTGCAGACATTCTCACAAACTTAATATACCCAGTAATATAAGTGATGTAGGGTGTACAAAGTATTCAAAAAAATAAAAAAATGAAATTAGTTAAGCAGATAACATACGTTATTAGATTAACATTCTAGTTTTTTTTTTCTTTTCTTAAATAGAGCCAATAGTCTTGGCTGCTTGCGCTCCTCTTACTTTAGTTAAAGCATTTACTTCTTTGGGATAAAGCCAACACAATAATAATATTTATAATAATAACATTACATATTACAAATAAAACTCGAAAAATGTGGGATCGAACAATTCTAACTAAAGAATTGATTGTCCCTAACAGACCGGGTAGACTGATGGTCGACAAAAAAGAGACAAGTGTGTATCTTATCGATGTATCATTATCATATGGTGAAAATATAACTGAAAAATTAAAGTATTAATTAATATGGTCTAGAGGCATTATGTCCAAAACACGAAAAAGCTACACATCTGTGGAATTGTCAGACTTTGATTAAACAAATCAGTACCAAAATTTAAATATTATATATATGCTATAAGTATACATAAGAAGTGAGATACATAAAGAAAATTCAAAAAGCTTACAAAGTACTTTTCGAAATATATTTCTGCTCGTAATGATTTCTAATGTTTTCTAAGGTTTCGTCTGAATACCATCGCCGCATTTATGTTTATAACCTAATCCTTATGTGGTTGTGTGGATGCACGTTTCGTCATACCGATCAATTCAGAAAAACTTTGCTAAATAAATTTACGCTTGTCTATGCGTCTGTCCGTTTGTCCGGCTTGTTTTTTTGTGTTCAATCTATAGCCCGAAATTGTTGAGATATTCTGATGAAATTGTGTTTCGCCCACAAAGTCTTATTTTGTGCAAAAAGTCTTATTTTGAAAAGTCTATATATAAAAATAGCCCCTGAGTAATCTAGCATATTTAATGATGTGGCGAGGCCCACTGTAGCTATTTTACTTGTTTAAGTTTAAAGTAAAAATATTAATTTCGGAAATAGCTTCATTTTTCGGAGAACATCATTTTCCATATGTCTTTGCTTGTATTGTTTGTTGTTCTTTCTATAAAAATCCTTCTGCATTGCGTTAAAGTCGTTAACGGCGTATGTATACGATAATGACGTGAAAAACAAAGATACACAATATTACGCACATAAAATAATAATAATATCTCTATATATAGGCTATATGTATACCACAGTTTTTTGAAGCAACACGAAGTAACGATAACAATACTTAACGGCCAGCATGTGCTGGAAAAATATTGTTTAACTAACGTTAGCAATTGTCAAAACACCAACTCGCATACAAATGCACTAATAAAACTTCCAATATAAATAGCTTTCATAGGCAAAACCATTTGTTTATCAACTTACATGCATACATTAACGTGCACCACATACTTGTGCATGTGAATACAACGTAACAAAATGTCAACTGTCACTGAAATAAACAAGCGCAGACTGAACAGACTGATAGACAAACAGTTAGGTTGACAGAGCGAAAGAGGGGTCTAGGGACGGACACGAGACCGGCAAACTAAAAAGGAAGAGAAGAGAGAAAATGAGAACTCGTCAATGTCAGCTAAGAGTTGTACATAAAACAAATAAACAAATAAAGAATTTTTAGATTTTAGAATTCATTCTCAAATATTACATTTAGAACTTCAAGAAATTAGACACGTTTTTTTTTTTTTCAATTCAGACATGTTGTGAACCCGCAACCTGGCGAATTTATACCCGGCCATGCCAGCCAGCCAACCACCATCCTATCCCAGATTGCTAGATTTGTATGGCAGCTTTTCACAAAAAAACAAATGAAAAAAAATAACATAACTGTTATCATAAACTCATAAAAAACTAAACGCAACCGTTTGTTTGTGTTTGATTTTATTGAAAACCACTTGTTGCAGTACAAGCAATGTTCTTAACATTCCGTTTAACGTTAGTTAAAACGCAAATGTAAAATATCTTAAGAGAGACAGAAAGCGAGAGAGAGAGAGAGGCATACAGAGAGTCTGAACAGAACATAGAATGTGTTTACATACTGTGGTGAATTTTTCAAACATTTGAATTCTCTTTCAAGTGAGCTCGAGAGAGAGGAGAAGAAAGTGAGAGCTAAAGACTATCTCCGTTTAAAACTCTATATAATATAAATAATGAGAATTTACTCACTCTGTACTCTGCTTGTGATTATGATTATTTTCATATTAACCGACATTAACAAAAAAAAAAAAAAAAAATATGTATATACATTCATGTACATATCTAACAAGAAAAAAGAAAATCTTTTATTTCTTTAGAGTGGACTTCTGGATAATCCATATTTAATTTCTTCTATCTATCCATTTAGTTTTTTCTTATTAAGTCTATGAGGTGGCGAGGAAATATATATTGTCCTAAAAAAGACAAATTACAAATAAATATTTATGAATTGGATTTGAAATTGTCGGCAAGTTTTAATAAGGCTTAAAAGTACTGAAGGACTTATAGACAAATAATCGTTGATAGAAAACTCGGCTGAAATCATTTAAAAGCCTGCGATTAACACGTGCATATGTGTTTGCATATGTGCATACGAAGTACTTTCGTGAATTATGTGATTGAGTAGAACCGGTCCTGAAGCATCTACCACGACACGAGCAGGTGGCAGACCGGAAGGTTTTGAGCCGTCTGTGTATAAAAGATTCCAATCGGTACTCTCCAGTACTTGGGTTTTTCAATTCATTTAATAACTTTAACAAAAAAAAAAAAAAACTTCAAGTTTGAATAATCGTTCGTACTTTCCTTATATGCCATCAAAAAACGGACCAAAATTGCGTTATATAAAATACAAATTATGGTACATGGGTATATTAAACTTGTACTTGTGTACGTGTGTATGTAACAAGCAGAAAGACTTGCGACAGACCCATCTTTTATCATGCCGGTCTATTCAAAATAAGATTCCAAAGGGATTTAAGCTTGTTTGTCCATCTGCCCCGTCTTTTTACTTCCGTTCATCGTACAGGTCGCATCTTTTTAACATATTTTGATGAATTTTGGTACACTGTCGTGATTTGGCCCAAGAACGAAAATTATTGCAAATGGTTCGTGAGGTGGTCTAGGGCCGCAATCCAATCTTGGTCCTTTTACTTGTTTTAGAAGAATATTTTTAAAAAATATCTTTTTTTCTATTAGAAAGTGTTACTAAGAAACTTCAATTGAAATCTTGAGACAATCAATGTGTGTGTTAAGGATATGATCAAGGGGCTGTTATAAAACAAAGTATTTTTTATTTATTTATCAAGAAGAAAAGTCTTCTCAGTATGTTGACAAACACACTCTTCTCTTATTGATAAGCGTGTCGTGAGAATGACCTTTAATTTTGCGCCCACAGGATAGCCTTAAATCTTGTATATCTTATTTAGTAACCTCACTGCATACATGAGAATTGTTTCGTTGGTATAAGACAAGCATTCTTGCATGTTTGAGTGAATTTTGGATTATTACCCAGTAGGCTTATATCGGCAAATTTCGGCGCAAAGTCATTTAGAGATACAAGAATTTTGAAGTTTGTATGTATATCTACAAAAACTTTATGCTATATGTAACCGGTTATAACCCTTTACTTTAACTTTGAAGACTACGATAATGTAAACTCACTAATAATTCAAACAAAATACATTTTCTTAATTAAAACTTTCGCTTTGGAGAGAAGAAGAACATCCTAGACTTTATGCTTTGCATCATTATGATAATTTTAGCTAATAAGTTAATAATAATCATAATAAAAAAACGAAGAACGAAATCATATTAATCACTTTTAACAGCGCCAAAGGAATTCTAATGATAAAATTACGAAAGGTTTCGTTTATTTTCTTTAAAAATTTAGCGTTTCCATGAATTTGCGTTTTTAATAAAGGTATGAAAACATTTTAAATATGAAATAAAACTAAAAAGAAAAAGAAAAAAGCAAAAAAAAAAATCATTGCCATCTAATAGAAGGTAGCTTTGTGTGGATGCACTTAAGCTGGTATTGGCTTTTTGAAAATGAACAATCAATGTCAAAAATCATTCTAAAATAATAGATGACAGATAGTAGCAGGCAGATATATATATTTACATATGTATGTGCACGTGTATTCATATACATAAGTCAAAGCTTATAGGATAGTGAGATATCAAGACATACCTTTATTAAGCGTTTTAAATAAAGCCCGAACTAAACTAATACACTTGTACTTTAACTAACTTAGATGCATATATGAATGCGTGTGCACTTGTCAGAATGTTATGTATACAATCTGTACACAGAAATGCATAAGTGCACTACAGTTTGAACTTTTGAGCGTATCCAGCTGTCAAAGCTCAAGCAAGTCATCGACACCGAATACCCAAATGACAAAAAGCGAAAATAACAATTTGTATGTCTCCATTTGTTTGATACACATACACATATATGTACATGTGTATGTGTTACATCAAGTATAACAACCTTGGATGAAATTTCTTCTACCCTTGCATGCATTCAAAGCAACATTGATAGTTACTCAACTATGTTTTTTTTTTTTTCTATTCGTTTGAATAGGAGAGTTTACTGCGTTGACGTTTAAAATTGTTTGTATTGTTGTTGTATATTGTTGTATTTAGAAAAGCGAAACTATCCATATATGTATATATATATATAGAAAATATGAAACATATATAAGAAAAAACAAGGGTGCTGACGTATTGTTACACAACGTACCTTTTAAACCAAGTAAACAAACTTAAATAAAATTAGAAAAATAAAATATCAATGAAATAAAAGTGATACAAATTTGTCAAGATGGAAGATAGACAACATCCCAAGAAGAGATGTTGTACGATATTTTTGTTTCAGAAAGTGATATGATTCCACTACGGAGACATTTTTGAAATTTCGCTTGGTGTTAACCTTACCAAATATAATAATTTATTTATATAAGAAAACTCAAAACGAAGTGAAAAGATTGAGATGTGATTAGGTTGTTCAATATAATGAAAGGCATGCGAAGGAGCTTGACTTATCGCCAGCGAGGAAAACAACAAATTATATTTTTGTTATACTTCAGAGCTATAATCGGTATTTTATAGTTTGTAATCTTTGCACTTTTCTGTTCGTGAATTATCTTTTGGAATTGAATCTGGCTAAGATCGGGTGGCCATTGTATTTAACTTTTTAATAGCATAAGGCAAGAATTTGAACTTAGTGTTCCTTCGTGAAACAATTAATATTGGAGGTGAATTATTCACGCGCATGATCTCTATCTGAAGTAAAATAATTTCGCGGGGACTTCTTCCAATCGCTACCTGAAACAATTTGATAAAAATTATATTAACATCTGCTCTGGACGGTAAGTTACATTTCTTTGTCTATTGAGATTGCAAGATTTTCAAAACTGTGCACCTCGGGTAAAGCAATATATCTGGCAAGTTTCAGGCTTCCATCTCGATCATTGCAATAGCCAGCGTTCTAAAAACAATTATGAATTTATATAATTATAAGGGTGAAATTATCTTAAGGCGAGAAATTATTTGATTGGTTTGCGATGGTAATGGCGTCTCCATTTTGTGCTAGAAGCTAGAAAACCTTTTTTTACGTACCTTAAAGGGTTGTCGGAGCTTCTCGAAGGGCAAAAACACATATTACCCCCTTATGTTTTTTCAATGTGACAGGAGATTTGGTTTATTCATACTTTTATCGCCCGTAACTTCTTTTTTATGAAGAGGGGCAACTCAAGATCTTAAAAATTTCTCCTTATTATCCTTTAAATAGCCCCACGATACATGTTGGAACGCTTGCCTGATCCAAACAATCAAGTTCGCTTCCCAGTGATAACGTTCGGAGATCTTTTGAAGAAATGCTCTCATGACTTGCGAGTTATAGTTCTTTTTTTTTTTTTTTTTGTTTACTGCGGCTGTTGTTCTGCTCCTTTTTACTTCAAAGCTTTGGATCATCTTGCGAAACCTTTATGCCAAGTTTTAAATAAAGAGTTCTTCTTGAGGCGTTGTTGGTTGGGTTGTTTGTCTATTTGTCAAGTTATGATCAAACTCCAGCCGAACTATATAAGGTCGCGTTGAGATTTGATTGTTTTCCCTACCATAAATCTTAAGGAATAATGAAATTAAAAAATAAATCTTAAATAGAAAAAAAATTCTGTATTAAGGAAATAGACGGCAACATCCATGCACATGAAAATGAAAGGAAATTTTTCACTAAATTATCAAAAAAACTCTTGTATAGGAGTCTTTAGTAAATTTAATTTCAGATATCATTTTTCGAGTTTATTAGAAGACTCCTAAAAACCACAACACTGTTTGAAGTCATCGTGGATTTACTGTTAATGTGTTGTTCATCTGCAATACCTTTACAAATATATTTTATTTGAAAGTCAAAGAAAATTCAATTATTAAACAATTTAAACACAGTGGGGAAAGAAATAATAGAAAATTGAAAATTTTATACCATTAATGTGCACACACATACATTTGCACATGCGTGACGAAAAGATGAAAAGTTGATTGGAACGGTGACAGAGAAAAGCAATACGAAGAGGCAGGGAGTGGGAGAGTGAGCGCCAGGAAAAAGAAAGGCAGATAAAATGATTATCCGACATTTACTACCGTTGACAGTTATACTGAGCTGACTAATCACACATACAACTCTACAGTTTTATATGGGCATGAGTTTGATATATGAAGAGTATCATGTGGATAAATCAAATTATTTACAAATAAATCAAATAATTTGTAGAAAACAATAGAATACATACACGATGCCCCGAATGCAGTCATATTTCACATGTGGAAAAATGCTTTTAAAGAAAACTAAATAAAAGCAAAGATAGAAAACAACAGCAAACAAAAAAAAAGAAAATTAAATAAAAATAAAAATTGTTTATGTTATTAGAAAGTTTTCATGTTGGTATATATTTTTTTCAATCTTTTTTTTTCCTCCTTTTACATCTTTATACTACATGTTATGTGAAAGTATGTAAATTTTATTTACATGTTTCCTCTTTCGTACATGCAAAGTAAGAAAAATAGAAATTTCTAGGAAAACAAAATCATCATTAGGGAAAAAAACTGAGCTCTTGAATAATACAAATATATAAAGAAGCAGAAAAAAAAAAAAAGAAGGAAATTTATGTCGGATACATCGGCAAATCGTGGCTGCCTTAGATTTAAAATTTCAATGAGTTGAATTAATTTAGACCAGACCAGATGTATCAGATTTACTATTCCATTTATATAAGTGAAAAGTGCATGTTTTTTTTTTTTTTTTGGAATATTTAAGGTCCCGCAAATCGAAATAGAAGACTGATACTTGACATTTGTACTTTTATTCATCTTCGATGATATAATTTTGATAATTGGAATTTGTTCATTTCAAATACTTTTCAAAATAAATTGTTATTAGGGGACTGATCGAAGAAGTTCGGAAAGATCCAACCCATTTTCAATAGTGTTCATCCTAGGGTCGAAACACGTGAGTGTTTCTTTCAAAATATCTTCAAAATTGCGATCTGAAAACAGTTCAAGACAAAACTACATGGGCAGACGGACAGACAAGTTTAGCTCGATTCACAAAATGATTCTGAATCGATCTGTATAAGAAAAGATGGGCCTACTTTAAACCCTTCTGGTCTTGTACTAGAAGTGCTGTGCAGTGTATAAAAAGGTTAAAATAATAACCGACAGAAGCCAAAAAATTCTAAATATGCTAGAATTTCATTGAAGCGCTTTTTGTTTCTTTAGACATTGTATTTTTCGAGGTTTTAATCGTTGAATAATATATACTTCGACTTGCTTTGGCAATTGACTATAGTTTTCAGTAATTGCATGTAGTATAGAGTGAGGTGGCCAGTTAATTGATTACTTCATAATGTTGTCATGTTAATAAAGCGCCGAAGTGCAAAAAGTAGAGAAAAGACCAATGCGATGATATGCGCAAAGTAATAGTTGATGAGCTTTGGATTACTTGCAACACTTCATGGCGATAGCTATCTTTAGATTTGTTGGTCAGTTTAAGTGATAAAAAAACGGAAGAATTCAACGTCTTCGATTAAATCGTTTATCAAGATGCATCAAGTTTCGTACAGCTTTTAAAGCAAAACCGTATGATCTATCTATTTTAGATCTATTTTAGGATAAGACGCAACAATCAGTCTTCAGGTGGTATTTAACAAAAAAAGAAAATTAACTGTGTGTTTAACTCGCTACTTGACATATTTCTAATAAGTTTTTTATTCGGTTTTTTTTTTTTTCGTTTTCCAAGCTTTATCCTTCTTACCTTAGTAGAAGGCATGACGTCATACTGCAATAAGAATAATTGAATAAGTTTATTTCGTCATATTTCTCCAGTGCTGAGGCGGAAATGGCAAGTATCATAACTATATAGATTTAAGCTTAAGCTGAATATCGACCTTTGCATGCTTTATACGATAATTTTACAACTCTATATAAAAGTCCATTATAATGACAATATATATAAAAAACATTTTAAATATCCTTATAATTAATTCTGAGTCTTTACAAATGCAGAGACGAAAATGAGTATTTAACCTTTTAAATGGTTTTACGTGGACACGGATAACACGTAAAACGTTGTTAATTGTTATCGTTGCTTGAGCAAACAATACTTTTTTTTTTTTTAATTTTTACTTTAATGTTCGTTAAATATGTGTATCGGATTAAACACGCATATGTGGATGAGTATATTAGTTTGATGGCACCATTTGTAGAGGTAGAAAATAATTATTGAAAAGAACGCAGAATTCGCTTTGAGAAACTCTGAAATTACAAAGTAACATTTTTATAACCTTGATTAGTAGGGTACGTATCGCGTCAGAAGATAGTGATTTAAATTGGAGACATGGAGGAAAACTTAACCTTGCTATGGCTGTTAACATGATTTAAGCGTGACACACTAGTGGCGCCATTACTTTCTTACTTTAGTTTCTACCATAGCAATAGTCTATGAAAAAGGAAACAACATTTCTTCCAGTGGATCCTTGAGAAAAACCGTTTGCCAAGTATATAGATAGTCAAGCCTTAAACTCTTCTTGGGCCGTGAGTGATCGTTGCTCACGATCATCGCGTCGAGGTGAGAGTTTCGCCATGTCTATGTATCCATTGAACTTGATCCCGGATGGTGTAGTGGTTAGGATACCGGGCATATTTAATTAAAGACTCGAGCTAGATCCCTTGTGCGCTAGAATGTAAATTCGTTCTTTCGGAAGACAATACGAATCGTATCTTTCCTTTGCTAATGATAGCAATTATTTGTCAGGCGAATTATGTAGAAGAAAAAATTGAAAAAATTTTGGACCGGTGTCACCACAAAGTTGTAGATGAATTGATAAAGAAAAATTTTGAAAATCCAATTTTTGATATAAGTTAGAGATTATTAAGCTTATACTTAAGCATTAAAAGAAAATATAATAAAAAGTGGTAGGTCCGCAGTTGTATCGCTTCTTTAATTTCAGAGGTTGTCGACGAGCACGAGTTAATGATGTAAATTTGAGTTAAAAAAAAAAAAGAACAAAAAACAACAACACTTTCCATCTTCATACCTATATCTAATGAAATATAGAGGGATGTTGAAAATGTTGATTTTTGTTTTGATTTTGAAACGTGGCACAGACATATTTTTATTATTAAGATAATTTTCATGTTATTAGTCTTTTTCATGTTCAAATACTTTGCCCTTTCATTCTCTTTGCTTGACAATTTTGCTTTTTTGGTACATCTGTCAAGAATACAATCATATATTTTACACTTCAGGCGTTGCGAAATGACAGAAAAATCGATTAAAAATATATAAATCTACAACTGAGTTCGTAGCGGACTCCAAAAGCTTAATTTCAAATTTTTCAATATCTAGCTCAAGTATTTGAAAGCTTTCAAGCCGGCCCTTGCCTCTTATCTATTCAACGGTCGCCACAATGAAGCTACTTGAACAGGTTTTTGTTTGGAAAGGCTGTCAATAAAGATAAGTACGTGTATTCAAGGTAGCAGAAGTCAACATTCGACTGGCACTACAGATACAGATAGTGCTGCAGGAATGCAAAAAAATTTCTTACAGATATTATATTTTTTTTCCAGATATTCCAAAAGGTTCAAAGAATCTTTTAAGCGAACAAAAAGCATTATTTTTAGAAAAAAATTTACCGACTTATTCCCTGATTACTTCCCTGGAAATCTTCGCAAGACACACAAAATTGGTTATATTTTTCTAGTAGAGTGAATCATCTATTGTTGATTATTCGCTGAATATCAGGAGAAGAAGAAGAAGAAGAATTTTTATGGATTTATATCTTTTATGTATGAGGTGAGTAACTGAAATTCGTTCTAAGGTGACTGTAGGATTCTTATTTAAGCATGGATTATTACGTTTAATCCTCTTAGCTATTTAAGATATACATAAAAATATGTGACATGTTTTTATAAAATTGATAACTGCGGTGATAACAGTTGATTGGATGTTAATGAAAATGAAATACAAAATATCAAATGACAGTCGTTTGTGTGGTGTGCATGTGTTTCAGCTTTTCTTCAAATATATGAATCATTTTTTAAATTTCAAGGATTATTGCTCCGTTATATATATTGCACGTAAACCGCCTTTTGAGCGTTTTATATATTTTATTCAATCCCTTTGGAAATTAAATTCGTAGCAATGAACAGTGATTTCTAGGCTAGTGTAAGGTTTTATTTACAAAGTTACGAGCTCTATTTACAAATTATTTAGCGGAATATTATTTCTACAACACTTTAGCTCTCATTCTTTTTACTCGACTCACCTTACGACTGTCTTTGCTTTCCGCAACTATTCCGCTTATATACCGATTATCTAAATTCATCGGGAAATCCTTAATCCGTTTTCCGCTAAATTTTCTGCCACTTGTTGATAATTGTTCCGCCAGTCGCCAGCTGCATGACACGAATAACACACCATGAATGTATACTTGGTTTTCCCTTTCTTTACAATTTAGATTCTTAGAAAAACGACTAATTCCCATGAAAACTATTATCATCAAATGGGGCATTCTCATAACAATACTTTTCATAATTTCAAGATGTGCATAAGATGTGTAACAATAATACAACAAACAGTTAGTAAGGCTTACCCAGTTCTGCAACGGAGCAAACTCTATAGTTGTTGCCGAGTTAGTGGGTGTCGCGACTGCCAAGTCTCAGTGTTGGCGGGTTCAAAGCTCAACTGCTGCAGAACTGATTGGACATATACCCGCTAGGTTGCGCCCTCTCTTCTTTCCTCTATCTCTTTCCTAAATATCTTTTTGACAGCCGCCGTACTACACATGTATGGAGTATGTGATGATATTCAAAAAACAGAGGAATACTGCTTCCTTCCCACTCTTGCCCTGATTGCCATCAGAGTCAATCTTCTTGCCAATATCCTCCGTAATTAACTTTTGCACATTCATCGACACATGTGCATTTTTCGATTATTAATTATTTAGTTTTTAGAATTATTTTAGCGATTTTCTTAATTCAAGGCGATTTGCGGTTTGGCTGTAGTGCAATGTGACTTTAAGGAAATGTCTGCTGTTTTAGTAGGCTGTCTTTATATAGGTGATGCAGCAAAGTACTTCAAGTTTGACCAACCACCAAGCCACACTTTAGGAGGAACAAGGGAAATTCAAATGAACAATAACAACAAGAAAGCATATTTACATCGCAGATTATTTGCTCCTTAAACAAAATATATTGCATCACAAGTTTTCCAGGTGGCATAAGTTCATCAAATGTAAACAGCAATAGTGTAAATTGTCTTTTCGTAAGTTGCTCATGTCACTATACTGCCTTACAGTCGCCTAAAGTTAAACCTACCTTGATGTTTTACATTTCTGAAAAGTCGAAGTTTTGCACACTATTGAGCAGTGGAGTAAAAGGGTTTTTTTAAAACTTCATTTTCCAAAAATCAATTTTCTGTTAAAGTAACAGTTTTTGACATATTTGATTTTCTTCGTTCGATCTAAGCTCAAGTCAAAATTTAAAAAACAAAAATATAAAAAAAATAAAGAAAAAAATTAAGTAAAATTATAAAAAATTACAACATATTTTAAATCGGCAAATTATAGCAATGAATAAAAAGAAAAGATTAACAGCGCATGACATTCAGTTGAGATTGTTAAAAATGTCTTTAGTGCCTTTACCCTGCCAAGAATGCCAATTAGAGTCTAGCGGCTCTGTGAACTCGGAATCGTTAGATTGGTTACTTGATTTGAAAGATGGGATTCCTGTTTGGAGTCGCTTAATTTCTATAAATACATCAGGTTACACTCGCAACATAGTCTTGTCGATGGCGAAGAAATATCATATAGAAATCGAGGGGCGCCTATGGTCGTTATGGGGCCATACGCATTCAGAAAAACCGCCAATTTGTAATAAATGCTATAAACCATTTTTGGGAGCTACTGTCATGGGTTTATGCGCTGCTCGTATCTTCCGTTTAAATCTTTGGAGGCCCAGTTTGTTGGATAATATTAAAAAAAATGGTGAACAATACTTTAAGGAGAGTCTAAAAAATTGCTTCTGCCCGAACGGTTTCGATTTGTGCAATTTATCGCCAAATTGTTCATTGGAAGGCGTGCGTTTTAATGTGTACTTTAAAACGGCACTCTTGGGTAATTTGTACAGCCCACCGACCGAAGATCGAACCAACTTGGCTTTTGGCTTAATGAAGTTCCTTCGATGCCATCAATTTGGAATTTTGGAATGTTTTAATCGTTACTTAGCTTTTGGTTACATTAGCGGGGCTCCCGCTGGATATTTTATGTATGATGCTCAAAGCATGAATTATCCACTTTTTCCTCCTAACAAGAACACAACCTACATACTGCGTACTAATCATTTGCAAATCTTACTTTATTGCCTAATAATTGCTCTAAACGTAAAACATCAAAACGCACCTTTCGCTCTGCACAGTGTGAGCATTAAAATTGCTTGCGATAACAGTCCACCGCCTATTACTAGAAAGATTTGCATATGCTGCCAGAAGAAAAAACGTATACTGCCTGACAAATATTGGAATATGTCACCGAATACTTCGGAATGTGATATAATTGATGATATAATTGCGAGGAAAGAAGTCGTATTCATTAAACCTCCTAAGAAGGGCAAAGCAAAGTACACACACGTTAAACGGCCAAGTATGATTGATAAATGTTTACAGGAATTCGAAGTCTTCCCATTAGTGGAAACCAAGAAATCGAAAGAGGAATGCCAAGAAGAAGAAGAAGAAGAACCAAAACAAGAGTTCTTACGTTACATTTGTTCCCAAACTGACGTGCAATTAACCGAAGAGGAAAAAGCAGCAAAGATTTCACAATCGTTTTGCACGGATTTAAATACGGTTTTGGCTACTGGTTTGTTTCATTAACGGAATTGTTATAATAAATAGTAAAGTTTTGTGACTCACGACTAAAAACTGAAAGTTAGGTTATGAATTACGAAGCAGCCATGCGCCAATAGTATTGAAATTCAACCTAAGAAAGACTTCATTTAAAGTAAGGAAAAGTAACGCGCGCTAATAAAGTGAAAATTCACGCGAAATTAGTTAACCGAGAGTGAGAAGGAACTCGTTCTCTTTCTTTTAGTTAGTTTACAGCCCCTCCACCGAATGTTACATACGGCAAGTGGAGTTATATATAGTAACGTTTGGCTCAGTTCTGAAGAGAGAAGGAGAGATCGAGTTTGGAACAACGTTGAATAAATGGATTTATTTACTTTTTTGCCTTTAGAAATCAAAAGTTTCTTTATTAAAGAACATCTTTGACTTTTAAAGGATTGATGTATTTATTTTCCCCTTTTTTTCTCCAAAAATTTCTCTACATTTTTCGTCCAATTATAATTTTTTTTGATTTATTGCCTGCTATTAAATCGCTTAACTGATTCACCACAATTACTTTAGGATTTGATGTTTTGTATTTTAAATGTTTTGCTTTTTCCTCATTCTTCACGAGATATATTTTGGGTTTAGTATTATTATTTGAGTCTGCATATTGTGTTCTTAATACTACATTTGCTGGATTAAATGATTTCTTCTCATCAGGTGATTTCGCTCTCGATCTCTTTTCTATTGTTTTTATTTGGCACGTACAATTTGAACGCTTTGTTTGGCCCTTCGAGGATGATGATGGTGCTGTTTTCAATGCTTTCACACTTGAGTTAGTCGCAAATGCGGTATGAATTGTGATTCGTTGATTGTTAGACGCCAAAGAAGGTGTTGGTTTGGGCAAAGGCACTGAAGCAGGGGCCAATGGTATTGTTTTTTTCAGTCCAGTCGCCTTTGCTTTTATTTTGTTTTCCGTTTTGCCTGATATTTGCTTGTTGGCAAAGTGAACTGTTGGTCTGTTAATTGGCTTCAATGCCGAAGCCAATGATATCGTCTTTGTCGATGCAGCGGGCCCTTGCCCAGGTTTTAGGTTGCTCTTGTGTTCAACTAAAGATTGTTTCACTGGTATTCGCATGGGTATCGGTGGGTTCATGACCGGGCCGGCTAGTGTTGGATTGTAGATTATTTTCATTGTTGATGCTGAGGGCAATGGCGCGGGCTTAACTCTTACAAGCTGAACTTTTAGTTTCCTCTCTTGTCCGGTCGTTTCAATATTACTAAGGGTTTCATTCGGTGTTGCTTCATTATTAACTGAAATATTTGACGCCGATGTCCTTGGCAGCGTATACCTCTGTAGTTCATTTTTATCAATTTTAACCGTTTCATTAGGTGCTCCTTTAGACATAACGACAGTAAAATCTTCTCGTACTTGGGCTGCATGATTTTTTATCAATTTCTTTTGAACTTCTTGTTTTGCTATTTCACCGTTTTGTCCTTCGGTTTGCGTTGCCAAGTTCTTTGCTATTCCTGATGTTATTGGTAACGTTGCATCAACAAATTTATTCTCTTTATCCGCATCTTCTTTTACATATCGCTCGTCGTAGTTTAATAGTGCCCCATATTTTTGTAAGGCTTCAGCTCGTTTTCGCTTAGGAATGAAAACTTTTTTTTCTTTTCCCCCAGCAACTTTTGATGTAAACTTTAGATCATGTTTAATAGATTTCGTCAATTTTGCGGACAAGTTTTCATCCGTTTCTATATCCACTGTGTATATATTAAATTTGACATTGTCTTGGATCACGTTTAACGCCACAATTATGCAGTATAGAAGTATTTGTAAGTGACCCGTTCTCAGTATATAAGAATTATGTTCACCTTCTGCCATTAAGGGAGGTCCTTTACTCTGACAATCATACATAAAGAAGCCGTTATTTATGTCGACCGCATAACCGATCGCCAAAACTCGAAAATTGCAATAAACTAAACCAAATTGATAGTTTTTAAAAAACCACACTAAAGCACGGGACATATTGTATTCACCGCGTCCAAACGGTACGTACACATAACCGGTGGCTGCCGGTTGCAATTTAACATTAAAAATTGTATCATCGAAAAGGTATGAAGCTGTTAGAAACTTTTCATTGAACGTTACATCAGTCATATTGTGTTTTTGAATCATTTCCAAGAATATTTCTGAACCTTTTGCAATAATATTATCCAAAAGTCGCGGGGTCCATGAGTTAAGATTGTATCTAAGGGAAACACATAAAGCCAGAATAGAGCTAACTAGCTCGTGACCTTTGACTGTAAGCATATCTCTGCCTATGACCGTTTGTATATCGCTATTGCCCCATAACGACCATAAACGATCCGGTATTTCTATCATGTAATTACGTTCATATAGCAACTCCCGCAAATTGCCGACACAATTAACGATTTTCAAACGACTCCAGATCGGTAACTTGTCATCAAGTTTTAACCAATCCATTTGTTCATTGCAAATAACTTTATCATCATCCATACATAAGTATGATTGCTGACATGGTCGCGGTATATCAGATATGCCGTCCATTTTGAAAATCAGTTCCAAATGCGATTTAGAAAAAATCTTCTTTTCCATCAGAGATTATTCAGGCACTCGCGAAAGTTTTGTATGCGCGTACAGTTTTGCTGGCCAACTCGAGCGGGAAAAATACTAGCCAAAATGGAGAATTTTGTATAATTTTTTTTTTAAATTTAAAGACTGAAAAAAATCTTCTCAATATACTTTAAGACATTTACAGTTTTATGCTTTTCAATTAAAATTCCCTTAAAGCATATTAAAAATATTTTAAATGTAACTTTTAAAATAATATTATAAAATAAACATGTATCCTTAAGTTTTCCAAATTAAGGGATTTTCCTTACAGAGGGGATTAAATAATATCCTATCTTTTAATTTAGATTAGCGAAACGTTTTTCTATTAATGAGATTATAAAGTCTCGTCCAGCATGACTAACATGACAATTGCACAATGAAAAAAAACGCTGATAGCATTTCTAACCCTATTTATATGAACAGTATCTTTGATATTAAAAGGTAGCGAGTTTCATAACTTTACAACGGTGAGAAAATATAGTCTTGATGATCTTAAACATTTATAGTCGGGAAGTATTAAATTCATTATACGTCTGGCTTTGATAAACTGGATCATTTCATATAGGTAGGTTGGGATATAAGATGAATAAGGTTAAGAATAATGATCGCATTTCTGATGTTAAGAAACGTTGGAAGATCAAAATCTCTAACCTTTCGTATTTACACTTATTTTTTATTTATTTATTTATTTTAATTGTATTTATACATGAAACTCAACTAAACAAATAACAGTCGATTTCAATTGGCTCTTAATGCAAAACTTATATTAATTAATAATAAAATTTAGTATAAGCATAATAAAACAAATAAGAAGAAAAAAAAAAAGAAAAAGAAAAAAAAGCATGTACACTATCAGCATAGGGCCACACTTACAACCGGTACAGGACCAAATTGCAAATGAAGCCCTAAGCCATCGTAAACATGCATAAGCCTGGCAACCGATAATAATTAACAATAATTCATTTTCGAATCGTTACGAATTTTTAATGATAAAAGTAAGCTTAAGTACGACATAGGTAAGTCACGCGTATTAAGTAATGTTGCTTTAATGGACTCTAAAGAGTCCGCTAACGAGAATAAGTGACAGACGTCATTTAGGTTCTTGTAAACGACACGGAGCGGATTAAACAACTCATAATTATATTTACACTGAATTATATTTTATTGAAGAGCCGTCTAGCACATTTATTGACAGGCAACTGCAGGTTAGCTTTTGAGACATAGTCAAACGTTGGCGTCACACGATATAAGCGGCGCGAAGAAGCGTTTAATCAATCTCAAAACAAGGCATCAATCAAACAAAAAGTTTTGAAAGCGCATAAATTAAATTATACAAGAAATAAACCATAGTTTTGTTTGTTTTTATTTTATGTTTGCATTTCCTACATCGGAGCTTAGGTTTTATAATAACTTTGTTATTTTTTCAATACCGCGTAATTATCAATTGTCTTAGCAAAGGTCCTAAGGCGCAAAAGCGAAATGCGAAGAAAGAGCACCTTTTAGCAAATACGAAGAACTGGGTTATCTTCATATAAATTATTTGCAGTCCATGGATGAATGAATAAATTGTAAAATGCAACAATTAAGCAAATAAGCTGGAGAGCATTTGATTCTTAGGATAGTAAATAAAGAAAGTAAATAAAATCTAGATAAATAAAATCTAAAAAGTAATTATTATCTCAGTTTTGGCAAGAGGAACGGAAATCTGGAAAAGGATTACCCGGTGGAAGGGTAATTAAATTTTGTCCAAAAGTCCCTGATTCAGTTTGTCACCGAAATCCTATATCTACCTATATCCGAAAAATGTTCATTATATCAGTTTGATTACAACTAACTAAAAATCGATAAAAATCAATGACTATTTAATTTCTTAAAAGCATTGCATTAATAATCAAATGCCGCTTAGTTATAAAATGTATACGCCTTAGTGGCCAAGTCGGCAAGAAATCTCGCCTAACAGCTCATTGCTCGTGGGTTCAAATCTCAAATACGGTAGACTTTTCAAGAAAGCCGACAACATTAGATGCTAATGCTTTCGAATTTATTATGATTGCAATAATATGAAAAGTATCTTAGCAAAGCCATGAATCGGAAATTATTCAAGTAAAGACAAAAGTATGGTCTACAAGCGACGGGATAAAAATACATATGGATTTTATTACAGAAAATGTGTTCAACAGACTTTATTAAAATTTTCTTTTCGCTCTACGCTTTATTAAGAGTACTATGAGTAGGTAAATAAATCAAAAGAAAAAACTTATTAACTTCGTAGTACAGGCAAAATAAATCACTGAACATTCATTAAACTCAAGTAGCCAGTAAATAAATGTTTACAATAGTCGAACGTTGATCAACATGTATATGCGCATTTAAAAGAGATAATAAAATGGACTAAAATTAAACTAGGAATACGTGTAAAAGTGAAAAGTAAGGAGAAAGAAGACATATGCTTTAAAAAATTTATCTCTATATCTAATTATAAGCAATCTGTTCGCTTACCTACCCCATTACTGCCTGACACTTTTCGAAATCCTCTTACCATCTCTCGTGCTTTTTTATGTTTCTTCGTAACAGTAATCAACTACCATGTAATTAATGTAAGTAACACGATTAAAAAATTTTATTCTGAAATAGAGACAAAAGAAAGGTTTTTATTAATTTCAAGCGGAGAGATTTAAAAACAGTATTTTTCTCTTCTCCCCAGAGCTCTTCGCATTATGTCTACTCGTAGTTTCATTACAGTTTAGATTTTATTTGCATACACAATTTTTTATGCATTTATTATGCGATGAAAGTTTTTTATGGTTTTAAAATATTTTTATGAGTGAAGTTAAGCTACAAAAAAAAAAAAAAGAAAAAAAGAGGAAAAAGAAAAAACAAAAAAAAAAAAAAAAAAAAAAAAAACAAAAATGAAAATTAAATAAAAAAATATTTAAAAAAAAAAAAACGATTTCAGCCTCAGTAATAATAAGTATATAAAAAACCTACTTTAAAAAATCATAGTAATTTTTAAAAATTCACTTAAAGGATCACTTATTACCTTCACAAGCATATTAAACAGCTTTTAAATTAATGCAACCAGACCGGATATTCCAAATGGTTAGCAAATATCCTGACAATACGGATGCAAGTGTTAAATGCAGCAACCAGCCAACCAGTGAAGCGGTTTGGTTAGCTAAAGATACTATGATTTAAAAGCATTTTAAAGTAAAAACAAAAAAAAAAAAAAAACAAAAAAAAGGAAAAGGAAAGAAAAATGAAAGTAAAACATTATCTTGGAACTCTAAAAATGAAACGCTCAAATACGGGAAAAAGGAAGGAAGATGTTTTCCAGCCATTATATAAAAAGCGATGAAAAAAGATATATTATTTTATATAAAATTTAATGCAAAATTTAGTGCTTAAATAATACTTTCAAGACACGATTTGTTATCGATATTTACTGAAAGTGCGATAATTAAGGAGCAGGTTAAAGCAAACTATTCTTCTCGTGCTGATTACACCGTCAACCATCAATAATTAAGAAACGAGGAGCACGTTTTTCTGTAGCAAATCTTTTGTCATAAATTAATCGTTAAATTGCAAAAGTTGGCGGTGAGGGGAAGCGATACATCTTTTGATACATCTTTTTACTTCATTTTTTGAGACATCCGTAACAATTTTTCGAATAATCTCTTAAGTAAGTGAAGGATCAGTCTTCAGGTTTAGAATGCTCCTTTCTTTCATTTCTTTTTATAATAATAATAAATTTCAAATATTGTCGTATTCACCGCATCGATTATAATATGTTTAAAAATACGTGTAATGATAATATTTTAAGTATTTGTAATGATAATCCATAAAGAGAGCTATACAAAGTACTTATTTTCTGGGAGAGCGGAGTTCACTCGGAGCTATAGCGGCCAGGCCTCATTTACTTATGTTTACCTACGCTACTGTAACCTATTTGCAAAACAAATAATTTGCCGAACAGAGGTCATCTTAATTATACTGAGAGTTCTATAGTTTTACTTTTCATATTTACAAACTTTGTTGTAATGGACAAAACTCCTTTTAGGTAACGGTTATGTCTGTAAATTCTCCCTGTCTGTCTGTCTGAATACAGAACTACTGACTTTATTATTTTTAGGGCTACTCTTAAGCCACCTGAGGGAGACCCCGGTGGAAAATGAGTTTTTTGCGACAATCCTAGACGAACAAAACCATGGGGTCATCTGGACGATATGAAGCCCAATTAATCAGACTAAGGAGCGCGCTTGAGGTCTTAAGTCCGCTTACGGGCAAAGAAACTTGAAAAGCGATTTTGTTTCATGACAACACAACTAGATTAAATAAAGCATGTAATTAGCTGTATGTCATACAATGAGAATATCATTATACTGATGTACTCATGTAAGTGCTCATGTGGAAAACGCAAAAAACAAGAAAAAAACAAGAAATAGTTGTGATGAAATTAGTTTTTACAAATAATTCTCTGTTAATTGAAGAAGTTAACAATCGAAAAAGTTAGCAACACTTCCAAATTTCACCCAGTTTTAGCTAGAAAAACTTCTAATATCTAATATTCACTTTGTCCAAATATATGCTTTACATTTATAATTCAAATTGATTTGACTACCAATCTCAGATTCTATTGCAGATGTTGAGAATACATGGCTCGGTTGTGAAAAATCTTCAAACGAACGACGAGGGAAAAACTTTTTTTTTTTGTGTTAATTCAATCGTCATTAAGATGGTAGAACTAATTGTTTGCGTTTTGTCCCTCTTGCACATGAATGCCTCTTCTCGATCACAACCGCAAATATATGTCTCGCATATGTAATGCCGTTTAAGTCTTTGCTCTAGTAAAGAATGACTTCAGAATAAGAGGAAAGGTAATGTAATAAATATTTACTACTATCTCGTAAAGATAAACAAGGAACTAACTACTTGAGTGCTTGGGAATCGATTTTGAGTCTTCACGGACATAGTGATATCTTTATTACATATTCATATTGCAGTTTTAGTATATTAATGTGTAGTCTTCTCCCGGAAAAGTGAATTTATCGGCTTAAAGAGTTTAACCTCTCCAGTAATGAATGGGAACTTTTGGTATTATATGCTGACTGTGAAAAGAAGACGAAGAAGTAAACATGTACGTTTTTAGGCCCTAGTCTTTTAAGCCATATTTGTACTTAGATGTTACAAATAGAACAAGGTAATAAATTTGATAAGTCTTCCTTCTGGTATGATAGGTGAAAAGGAATTAAACTGCCGCCCTTTGTTTAATTGTAATTTGTTTGCTCGCTTCTAAAAGCCGCAATTGCTACTCAACTCTTTCATTACGCTCGCATATGTTTTCATTTTTTGTCAATGGGCGGGTGTGCGGGTGAATCTGCTTTATATTGCATTTGTAGTGTTTTAATGTCGCCTACACTTAATTACATTAAGCTGCAATTATGTTTTATACGTTAAAACCTCGTTCTCTTCTTTCTTTTTTTTTTTACCTTTTCATTGTGCTTTGAACTCACGCATGAAAGTTTCTTTGTAAGTTACTAGACAATTCAGGCTAACAAACATGCAAACACATTTAACGTTATTAACATATGAAAGGAAAGGTAATTTTTTGTAAAAAAATAAAACGACCATAATCAAAAACAAAACGAAAGTTATTATGTAATTTATTTACATTATGTTGATAATTGTAGATGTGAACGAGGAATGTTATGCTTTAATTAGTTTCCACTTGAATCTCTCTCACATTTTTCAGTTGTAATTGAAGGAAAACATATTTAACCCAAATGTTTTATAGTGAACTGTCAAAATTCTTAGAATTCAAAGAATTCTGAACAAAGGAAAACGCTTGTTGCTTACGTTCCATTCTCTCTTTTCACAGGATCCCAATTAATACAAAAAGAAAAAAAAACGAATAAAATTCCTATCAATTAAAATTGCACAGAATGCAAAATAAAACTGTATTGCTACACAAGCGTTTTTTGTTTTCCTCATTTCAACATCAGCAATTGTTTTTGGCCTATAGACCAAGCAATAATGGTTAAGTGTGTGGTTGTTAGTATTTTAAGTGATGTTGTCATATTGTGAACAAATGCCGACTGCCAATACAAATTTATTGCTGGTATTCAAGAGTTTGTAACTTTTTCAGTCTACTCACTCGTCTCGCTCACTCATATCATTCATTCTATCGTTCTTTCGATTTTTCTCTCAATTATATCGACATTATGACCTTTTGTGGGCCAACAAACCGCAATAATTAGTAGCAATATCATTTTGACAATTTGTAACTGTTTTTGTTACTATTTTGTTACTATTACCGTTGTTAGTTTAGTGTTATTAGTTTCCTTTGTTTGCTACGAAATGTAAGGAAAAATTTTTCCTCTTTTTTTTTTTTGTTTTTATTTTTTTTTGAAACAAACTGAATATGTTTTCCATAAATGTTAATTGGAGACATTTTTGGTAAAGCAAAAACAAATCATGAATAATATAAATCATACGTTGATAAATGATGTCTACATGAAAAATAAGTTGAAACAATAACCAGTAAACATGTCCTATCATAATTGACTGAGAGTGGAATAATTTACTTTGTAAAATATAAAGAAAAAATAAAAAAAGAATAGGAAATTATTGAACAATGCCAGATTTTTAAATTAGTTTAGCTCTATATGTCTGTTTGTCCAATATTGTTCGACAATACGACACTAAATTTAAATCGATAAAGGTATAAAGGTGGCAACATGTAACTCTAGGAAATTTTTACAAAACACTTTTGCAATTGTAAAGATATCAGTCGAGCAACATGTCCTGAAGCATTCTAAAGAATTTGAAAATATTTTTGATTATTCCCGCGGTGATTAACTTCAGCCAGATCTTAATGTATGCTAATGATGTGAAACTGTTTTCTTCCTTTTCCGTAGCATCGCAATCACATCAGCCTCAAAGTGACCTGAATAATTTGGTTGCATGATGCTCTTTGAATGTTCTGAAAATAAATCTAAATAAATGTAAGAAGCTTTCTTTCTCCAAAAGGAAGTCACTCATTACTCAGTGTTTCATTGATTAGCACAATTTGGAAGACGTCGATTCGTTCAAAGATTTATGCGTTCTATTTGACCATAGGTTACGTTTTAAGTTGCTTATTGAGCTCTCGTTAAGCAAAGCTAACGAAGCGAAAAGGCTGTACATATGTTTGGTTAGACCTATACTTGAGTATGACTCTGTTGTGTGGTCTCCTTCCTATAGATGCTATGTAGATTCAATTGAATCTGTTCAAAAGCAATTCTTAATGTTTACTCTTAGGAATTTGGGTTGGGAACCGATTGTCTCTCTTCTCTCTATGAAAATAGGTTGCTTCTATTATCCCTACCGTGACTTGAGAAACGTAGATTTATTCTTTGGCTCTCCTTCTTAATCAAAGTAATAAATGGTATTGACTAAGATAAGCTTTAATGTCCCTAACCGCTTCTCCAGGCACTTTATCTTGATTAAGAATTAGTCAATGTAAACACAATTATGAGCTGTGTAACCTGCTCAGAGTTGTTTGCAGAAACCTAAATGATGTCCATCACTTATTCATTATTATCGGACTCTTTAAAGCCTATTAAAGCAACTTTGTTTAATATGCTCTATATATCTATGTCTTACTTAAGCTAACATTTCATTCTTAATATCTCATTTTTTTTTTTATTAAAAATGATATTCTGTTGTTAACGTGTCGGTTGCCAAGCTTATGCTTTCTTCGCTCTACACAGCTTGTGGCACATGTATTATAGAGTATACTTATGCGGATATACAGATACAGACAGAAGGGCTTGAGATCGACCCAAGTTTTATTTTTTATTTTTATTTTTATATTTTTTATTATGTCGATCAATTCAGGATCACTTCATAATCGATTTAAGTTTGTCGAGTAAGTTGATCTAAGCTTGTATGTCCGTCAGTCCTTCTTGTATAGTTTTGTTTAACCGAAAGATCTTCATTTTTGAAATATTTTGGTGAAGTTTATTACTCTACCGTCTTTTATCCCAAGGACGGACGCTATTGAAAACCATTCGCATCGGACTACTAGGATCTTATAATGCCTTAGTTTCAAAAACCCATTTTATGATTAATTGTATTAACAAAATTGATGTAATGTATATAACGGTGGGCCGTGGGTCATGCCTCATTATAGTGTTTTTACACTAGTTTTGCCAGCAGCTTTTACGCTGGCCTTTTAGACAGCCCTAGGAGATATTAGTATTGGTAATCAGAAATGTGGTGTTTCGTAGTTAGGGTCGGATAATTCTTACATCAAAAAAAAGTTAAATCAGGTTACAGACATAGGTCTTACCCAGTAATGCCGACCGGCATCAAAACACCATAACTTACAACTTAAGCTTACATATATATATATAATTTTGTGTACAATGATTTATACAGAAGTATCTAATCCTAAGTTATGAATAAGCAAAATTATCCAGAAAAGTGGTTTGTTAAAAATTATTCTCAAACTTGGAACCGTAACTTATACAATCTCCTTGTTTCCAGTTGAGGTTGAAACCTTTTCTTACATTAAATCAAAATCATTGACAATAAAGATGCATGACTGCAAAAATATTTTGCAAAGGTGCGCGAAAGACGGTTAAGAGCAACTAAGTTTTCTTTTGCAGCCTATCCTAATAGTGAAATTTTTCATTCCATGTTATTGCAGAACTTTTATGTTTCTTTGTTAAAAAACGTATGCAATTACAATTTGCTCGTCTTACGTCTGTTTTCTTTTTCTTTAAATGGTTTTTTTTTTATTTTGTTACCTGCGAACATATATTGAATGTGTACTGATTACCTATAGTTCGTGCACGATACGTTATCATGCGAAAAACTTGATTTTCATTTTTGTAAGATTTCTAATACTTTGTACTCTAGAAATGTTGCAACCTCAACAATTTGTTGATTTTCCTTTCAATCATTTGCCAGTGCAACGTCAAATTGCGTTCTAAACGTTAAACACAATTTTATGCTGTCGTTAACACATTTCACTACATGTTCTACTTACCACTGAAGAGTATACTGAAATGCTTATTACATTTTAAGGATTGCAAGAATTTATAATTCCTAGCATATATAGACAGTTATAGACTTTAACGGGAGCCATTTAAAACTTGATTGAAAAACACGCCCACAGTAGAGAGAAAGCTACACTTTATAGGGGACAAAACTTACTAATCTAATAGGTTCAATGAATAAATTTCTTTTAAATCAACTTAAGACGTTGTAGTCGTGCTAAGTCAAGTATTAAGTACCCTACCCTACCTTGCTTAATATAATCCCTTAAATGCATTCGTCATAAAATACCGAAAACTTTACTTTGTAAACCTTATAGGCAGGTCGCATTTTACGAGAACGTTAATCGTGGAAGTGTCCGACAATTTGATTTATACAGTCCACCTTTTTTGCAGAATATTACGAAAGAAATAATAAAAAGCAGAACTTATTGCTATGTAAAGATTTATTTTTATATGAACCTTTATATGGAAGAGAGTTCACGAAATGTTTCCTTCCCATACACAGTTTTCCTAATCTAATATTATGTAATCGACGAGTTTTTTTAGACCACGATTTTTATAAAATGAGAACTTGCATGATTTGTGGCAATAAATATATAATATGGTCCGATCAAAACCATTTTCAATAGGCTATGCCCCTTGGTCGCACTATGGAAACATAATAAGGTTCATGAAAATATCTCAAAAACAGGGACCTGTAGGTTCAACAAAGGCCAATACGGATAGGTAGATGAAGGGCAAGCAAACTTAAATCGATTTGAATAATAGAAAATGGATATACACCAAGTCCTGGAGTTTGCTTTTCAAAGAACACTTATATTATAACTCGAGAGGTTTCATCGAGAGGAGATAAATAAACTTGCTTGTTGAAGGAGGAAAAAACCGTTGTTGACTTCGAAAGGAGGTTAATAGAAATAAATTGCATGCTCTATGTTCATGATCCTTAATGTTCGGGGAAGTCCGTAAAGCCATTTGGAATGTTACTGTCATTAGTATATAGCTTTAATAAGAGAATTGATTATTACTAGTAACGGCAGCAAAATCAAGACGATATATCACAGCCATTAAACTTTATTTAAAAACTGACTGACTAGCCTGTGTAACCTCTAATTGAATTTATAATAAATTTAATAACCTAAAAAAAAAAAACAGAACAAGTCGGACAAGACCGATCCTTAAATGGTCTAAAACATTTTGCCTAATAAAATTCTGCATTTACTCTCGTGATAAAATACTCTTATATTATATGTAGGAGGGTAATTAAAACGTAGGCCGACATAATCCATATTTAGCAAAAGATCTTATTGTTGTTACCCTGTCTTTGTTGTGAAGTAAAAATTATTATTAAGCATTGTCACCACAAAAGGGCCCAATTTTCACAAGAATCTTTATATGGATTCTCGTACAGAGTTAAGGTTTTTCGCTTTTGCGGCTCAAGTTTGGTACAATTAATTTTTACTGGGAGGTTCCGGCTGAGAAACCCAACTGATTTCATATAAAGGCCTTTTGCATCTGCTATATGGGGAGGGCACCCATCCAATCTGCAATCAATGCAGTTCATGCTTGGGCGAAAGCACGTCCCTATATTAAATTTCGTCAAAATTTTCCCAGAATTGCGACCCGTAAGCTTAACACAAAAAACTCATGACCATTTCAGAAAATAATTCTGCATACGATAGAAAGTGGGTCTATTTAAAATTTCTGTGTAATACTTATATTCGCATAGCTTTTTATAGTTTACAGCAAAAGTGGTGTAGGGTATTATAAGCGTGATATAAAGTCGGAATATTTTATAAGCTTGAAGAAATAACTAGAAAGATTTTATCTAGAGAGTTTTGTTCACAAAATTTTTTTCGACTTTTTAAAGGTTCGCAGTATGAATTTAGCGCAGCAAAACTGAAATATGTACACTAAGGTTTTATCTCTAAGCTATGTTTCTATTTTTGTAGTACTAAGTATTACACCTAAGTACATTTCGTCTTTCAACGATGCAACGGAAACTGACAATTTTTCTTTACTTTGCTTTGATTTCGTTTTCTTTTTTACTTTTGCGGGCATAAGAGAAAGCGTTCCTTTATTTGATGTGTTTTTCTATTCAAAAGATCGTAAATTGCAATCCAGAGGTTTACGTTTTTAATAAACAAAACAATCTTTTGTTTAAGCGGCATTTTTTCTAACATTTTTTAATAACACTTGGCCTATAGTGAAGAAAATGAAATGATAATTGCGTTGTTATGATATTTCTTTAGAAGCAAAATGAAATTATTAAGTGGAGTAATAATGCAGATATTTATAAATTATTTAAATATTTCATAACTTTGAGTATAGATTTCAGCTTACATTGGGTAAAGATTTAAGCGGAGATTTTGCTTAACGCACTTTTGTAATACATTTATTATACGATATAATTTTGCATTTTTCTATTTTTCCGTGGATGTCTAAAATAAGTTTATTAAATATTTATAAAATGACAGAGAGAGAACGACAACAGCCAGCATTTACCACAACAACCATATTGACAAACGTTAATCTTATGAATGTTTAGCAGACATATTTTTCTTTTCTTAATACTTGAGTGTAGAACTCAATTTCTGGCAAAATATGCACGAAGCAAATATATTTACCAAGATGCTTATGCTTTTTCTTGTCGAGGTTTTATTAAAAAAATAAAAAAAAACAGACAGCAAGGGAGAAAGAAAGAGAAAGAGAGAGAGAGAGAGATGAAGAAAAGAAAAAATATAATACAAAGTTATGAAGCTACGCATGCATTAGTAAACAAATTTAATATTTAAATAAGTTGTTGAGCTTGCAATCTAAATGAATTCCAAGGATCTCTTGTCTTAGCAAGCAATAACGAGAATGCTGCTGAGCCTAAAACTAACTTAATATAAAAACTGTACGTATATATTATAGAGATTTCATATCGACGAAGGAAAAGCAAAGTGCAGATCTTCGCTCGTTTGTTTGTTGCCTGCAGATATCAGCATGTACAAACGTATTTGTTAGACAACTTTACATATCGGTACATCATAACTTTACCTATTTTATAAAATATGACTGTTCGCCTGTTCGTTCCGTCAATTGACACATTTCATAAGCAATATCTTTTTCTTTTCTTCAAATACTCCGTTGCCGTGCGATACTAATTTGCGTTTCTTATAGTGGCGTTTCGGCACACTCTCAGACATGCATGTCAAGTCAGTTGCATAGCCTAAAAAGAAGAAGAAATTATAGTTAGCTTAGAAAGAATTATCAGTTCGTTCATACGTATTCACTTGAATTTGAATAAATTCACTTGGAAAAGAAAAAAAAAGGGGAATATATATACATATATCACCTATGTCAATACGGTTATAACAGTTACTAAGATATAAAATCAGAAAATTTTGAAGACAACATAAAACTTTACAGTCGCGCAGAACTGGCCATTAAGTGCTCTTCGTAAGTTCGTTTTCTACTGTCTAAGATTATGAATTTAAAAAAAATTAGAAGAATTTTAATTCTCTAAAAATCATTTCTTAAAAAGCTTAACCTTGCGGAAGTCAATTTAGCGCAGTCAGCTTACATTACATATTACTATTCTGTGGTGATCTTCGCCATGAACTCCCACAGATTAAAGTTTGTTGTAATATAAAGACTTTACTTTGTGAAGCATTCCCAGGCCGGAGGAGAACTCCATGAGAACTCCACATTTAATTTTATTTTTCATCGCGACACCGTCGAGAAATATAAAAATACAAGGCGATAGTTGCAAAGCTGAAACCATTCAAGCGTCGCAACATTTTCGTGTATCAATTGTCTTCAAAATAGTTCAAAAACTTCGATCTTTTTAGAAACAAAAACAGGTGGATAGATGTTAAACAACCACTTGAATCGACAGACAGACAGACAGACAGACTCAAATCAATTTGATAAATGGATGTAGCGCATTTCCACATAAACCTTAATTTATTGTTCAATTTATTTCGTACTTAGTGAATCTTCAACATAATAATAATTTAAATTCTAATATTTAATATTACGCTGGCGTAATATCATTCCAACACTCTTATCGCAAACGAGATAGGATGCAATAATATATAAAATAATATTTTGGGTACACAAAATCAGTTGCGCGGAGCTTCACAGGTAATAGAGTCATGGAAAGATTTCCATACTTATTGTAATGCTGATTATGGCAATATTTAATGGAATGTAAACATTCCTACATAGACCGCTTCTCTTTAGTTTTATTTGCACACTTGTTCTCGATAAGAAATCGAAAGCAAAGCGTAAATAATATTTTGCAGAATCTTTTATATTTGCACAGTTAAATGGAACTTTCCAATGTTTAAATTCTCATAAAGTTGGGATAACTCGCACCACGTCTAGTTTAGAGGAGATTGAAAAGAAAGACCGCGAAAGCAAGGCACAACAATTAATAGAAATAAATAATTTAGAAATTCAATTACAGTGATTCGAAAAATATTCTGAGCAGAGGGCCGATGTTATGAGTGGTCCTCATATTAGCACAAACACAAACAGTACTCGATCAGATAAGTCTTCTAAAGTGAATTAAGCTCAATAAGATCAAACGAATCTCATGCAGAAAGTGGACCAATTGAATATTTCCGAGCAACGGTATTCATAAATGTCATAGAAAGCCTAATTTCGATTGGTATAAATTCCAACCAACCAACGCAGTTTTGCGTAAACTAAGCCTTGTATTGCATTAAGAAAAAAAAAAGATTTCTTCAGCAACGACCAATCTTGCATTCAATAACTTCCTTCTTTTTCCTGGCACCAAAAAAAGTGGCCTACGAGACATTCTTTGAAGTTGCAAGAGTCGTCCAAATGTTCAAAGTCCTTGCTTCACTGCATTTACATTGAACAGGACGGACCATAACTTATTTTCAACTTTTTTCGAATTGTGGACAAAGAAATGAATTTACTAAGACAATTATCGAAAAAAGATAAAAATGAAAAGATTTAGAATTTTGTTGGCTTTTCACATAAATTTTAAAGCCTTGCATCCTACTTTAAACTAAGGTAAACTAACGTACATTCCGTAACGAAATCAATAAGTAATCAGTAAGGCCTACAAAACATGTGCTTTAGAGTCGCTCTAGAGTTCTCCTTTAACCTTTTCCGAGTTTTTTATGCATGAATTTCTTCAATTTTCAAATTTAATATATATTTCAGTCATTGTCAATTTAGACAAGCCAAGGCTTTAACTAGCATATGCTGCAAAAGACGGGCATGATTTGTTCACAGTATAATATTGAGCTAGACTCGAAAACAGCAAACAAAACAACAAAATTATTATTATTAGTAGTGTTAATGTAGGGAGAGAATTAAATTCTAGAAATAAAAGTCTAAAAGTACTAGCATTTAAAGCCATCTATCGGCTTTATCGAAAACTATACCGCACTTGAGATTTGAACTCAGAGCCATTAAGTCGTTAGTCGAGTTCCTTTGCCTACTCGGCCTCTCAGGCGGATAACCGAGCAATAGAAAGGTTGTAAAAATTTTATTATTAAAGTGTTGTTTTAAAAAACGGTGTCGGTAATGGAAGAAACAAAGTTGAGAGTGTTATCAAAACTTGTCTACATGTTGCATATGGCAAAACAGTTATTAAAATATTTACGTGTTTATATGATAAGCATAGGCTTACGCAAGATATCAGAGCACTTATTGTTGAAAAGCTGGAAGCGATATCTTTTTTTTTCTGTATCGATTTTATTCCGAAATAATAAATAATATGTAGTGCAATGGCGTTGCAGTCGTTTGAATCTTCGAAATACACAAATATTTTCGTTTATATACAGTGCAGTACAGTACAATTCTTCAAAGAAAATGAATTCAAAAGCCTCAACTCTAAGAACAGATGGCGGCTAATATTTGAAATATCTTCTGTTGAAAATACAAATTTCTTTATAGTATCAATAAATCGCTTTCTTCTTCTTTTTAAGCCATAATTTACTTTATTCGGCTCAGAGAGTCACGCTAGTTAATCAAACTGCCAACATTATCAGAAATTTTTACATAAAAAATTTTTATATATTCCTTAGTCAACCATCAACTCATTTTATCGTTTCTAGCCCATCAGTACTTTAGCTTACTTCGCAAACTCAGTAGTACTACTGTTTACAGCCTCAATACTAACTAATCTTTCTGTTTTTCTCTTCCTTATATGCAATAAAGTATACGAAAATCTATTTCGAAAGAGACGAGACGAGACGAGGTTATTAGCTCCTTGCACTATTAAATAGAATGCGAAACCAGTTTCATGGAAACAGTTTGATCTGCAGATCAATTCCCTACTCGTTGAAAATTGAATACATGAAAATCACAATCGATAGTCGCAGATATAGGGCCCTTTAAGTTCGTGTTTTTTTCATACTCTTCGATTTTAAAGTTATTTCCCTTTTCGCGTAAAAAATATTTTGACATTTGATTGAAATCTCAATAATCCAATTGTCAGTATGCATGAGGGTAAACGAAGAACAAGTGTTGAATATATTTTTCATATATTATTTGAACAAATCCCATGGAGACATACATAAAGCCATAGACATATGTTTATATATTATACGTATATGCTTATCGAAATTTTAAACCACATATATATCTACAAAATAACAAAAATGAAGTGTATAAATAAATTGAATAAATAAAACATGGAAATAAATGGTAATTTGATAGGTTTCAACAGGAAATTATGAAAATCAATTCGCTACGTGAGTGTATGGCGGATCATAAAAATAAAGTCGACAGGGTACATACATATATAAAGTAATAAACAAGTGATAGACCAATTGTAAGCTTACAGCAAATTGAGAGAGCTTTACATCACCTTCCTCGTCGATAAAAGTATTGAAAAACACTGTCTAGTGCAACGTTCACTTTAATTTGGCTTTAAAAATTAAAAATATGACACTATACAATTGCATGATTAATTTATGTCGTAATTCGCTTTTAGGACAAGTTTGTAATAAATAGTCAAATAGCAACTACGTTGTCAGCGCTGCTGGTTTATACTTTCGCGTGAGTACATTTTCAAATATAACAAATAACAAAACCAAAGAAATCTATAGACTAAATAAGCACTTCATTTATATGTATCAACTAAATTACTGCACTCTAAACCGGGTTTCCTAATCTATATAAATTTGAATACAAATTCATAAATAAAATGAAAATACTCAAAAACTCAAAAATAAACTGAATTTAAACCTCAAAGCTAATTACAAAAAAGATATAAAAATATTTTTATAATCATATATAATTATGAATACCTTAGCAATGAGATTGCGTTAAATTTTATTTATCTATCTACAAAATTCACCTCTGAAAATTCATCTAAACGTACTTTAGCAGAGAAGAACTTGTATACTTTCCTTTTTTTTGGTTCGTTGAAGACGTTTTTTGAACAACAGTTTCCTACTACCACGGCATACAAAGATCATCAACCGGGAAGGCATTCAATGAGCAAGCCACAAACTGTCGGCAAAATTAGATTTTACTTACCCATCTTTTTCTACAACGATATAATCAGTTCACCAGATTTCCGTGGAAGAAGCTATTCATATCACAGTTTAGAAGCCTTTTCTTTAGTGGGTCTTAATTTAAATGTATGTGTACGTATCCTAGTTTCATGTGTGTACTTAATATAGCTGTAAGAAACGACATGGAAACGTTCATACCAGCCGACTTCGTGCATGATCTGAAAACTGCTTGTCAATGCAAATCGAGTCGAATATAGGTTTGGAGAAAACGATAATTCCCACTTGCTTTCCTTTTCTTCACCCACACCTATCCTTGAAATAACATTATCTAAAGCGCTGGGCGTTCCAGAAAATTCTGTTGCGACTTCATGACCTTTTATTTAATGTATTTCATTCAATATGTTCAGAGGCAAACGTAGTCGTATAAGTTTCGCACAAATGCATTACATGTGAAGAATACCCGAATAGGTTAGCACCGTAAGTTTGAGCGTATACGCACCTAGTTTTATAACTTTCTAATATAAAATTAATAAGTATATTAAAAATGTAGACCGGCAGGAACAAAAGTAAGTCATTCATTGTATGTGAAATAATAGTGAAGAGAGAAATAACTCAAGTCAATGTTGAGTCGGGAACATCTGGAAAATATCGACAATCTAATTCCAGACATTAGTTAACGAATACTACTTCTGGAAATGTGTTATGGTTCTTGATATCGAGTGCGCACTTGATTCGAGAACCTCTCCCGATAGCATTGCCTCACTTGTAAGTTTATATGAGTGGATTGCCATCGAGTTGAATGAAGATCTTACAACGGAATATATGGTATCTTTGATGTGTGAATAATAATATAATAAGTAAAACAAATTATCTTCAATTTATTAATATGTAAAATGAAACAAGTTGATATATTAAATAGCTTAATTTAATTATAAAACAAAATAACGAATAAATCATTTAATTTCATTTAGTGAAAAAACGATTAACTCTGACATTTTCCTCTTACTTCAGGTAAGTTTTCGTAAAAAAACAACGGCAATCAGAAATCGTGTGAACACTCTAAGCAGAGCGTTGGGAGACAAGAATAATACCAGAGGAAGTTTGTATTAGATATTCATTCACTTTAATGTTCTTTTTGGAATAAAAGATTCTTTTTAGATTTATCCAACTCTTCAGATTAAACAAGAGAGATGACATTACTGCATAAAATCCGTCACAGTTTTTCTTTGTGCAGCCTTTAGTTTTATTTTGTATGCATTTATTAATAGTTAATATATACTAAATGATATGACAGCAATTTTACTATGAACGCTTTCACACTAGATTTGCAGCACCCGTCACATTGATGGATTTGTCTTTTCAACCTGAGAAATTCTGCATTTGAAAGTAGCTATATACGCAGATGTTATGAACGCATTTGTTGGAAGCTATTTATTAATGCAGCAAAAATATATGTCATCTTTTTTTCTGGCACACGCCCACTTTGCTATTTACAGATGTGGTATGCTTATTTTTGTTGAAGCGCGTCAATTTGACAGGTAATTTGCGTGAATCATCATAGTCACGAAAATAAAGATAGGAAACTGAAATTTAGCAGAGACATTTTTTGATTGATTAGAAATATGTGAGTACAAACTTAGCGCGATCTGTTCGCATATACACCCACAATGCAGAAAAAACTTAAACATCCTCGGAAAACGCCGAAAATTCTTTTATATACTTGTCTATAACACAATGCCGATACATTCGAAAAACTGATATTCAAAGAATCGCCAGATTCTGTCACGTATTCGATGCAAAACTAGGTCGGGTCAGTGTAATCGTAGGTCCATAAATAACGATTGAATCGGTAAGGTTACATTTATATATCATTTCATGCTCACTGAGTTCTTTTCGATACCGTCTGTCCAAATGTAAAAATTAAGATCTGGATTATTTGATATCAAGAACCATAATGTGTCATATAGTATTTGAAAAAAAAAAAAAATATATGAAAAAATACTATAGAAATTGGAAGAAGTAAAAATTATCCTAGGCTAGGAGTATTATTTTCGGTTGTGGTCGAATTTTCTGTACGCATCTCCTTCATATTAAAATAGAATATCCGAGTATTTATCTTACTTATGCTGTCGTGTTCTTTGCCCGATTTAGCTCATTTTTAGCAAGAATCCGCGTGCAACTGCTGTCAGTTTTTTTTTATTGAATTTGAAGCCGATATTTTCATTTTTCTGCCCAAATTGGCAAATAAGCAAACGGATAAGAAGGCGACGGATAAACACGCTTAGATCGAATCAAAAATTTGATACTGATCTGTAATATATATACTAAATATGGCCCTTGAACCTTCCTCTGGGGAGTTGCATACATTTTCATTTAGAAAGTTATTAATAAGCACACGTTTTATAGGGACAAAGAGTTTGTATGCTATTTCTGCCAATGTGATACAACAAAATAATTAAATTTCGCAATTGCTTAGCTCATAGACATAAATGCAAAGGACTAATTTTAATGCATAATAGCGACATGCGCTGCTAGAAATATATATAGTAAGTGATTAGAATGCATTGTCCTGGCTTCTTTTTATATACAATTCTAAGGGATGTTGCTAGGAAAATTTAATTAAAGTTCAAATTAAATGGTAATGAAAAAAAATCTGACAATAATTTATTCATTATTACTTGAACACCTTTATGGCAATAAATTACTTGGTACACTCAGCTTTAACGGGAGATGATTTCGAGTTCCCATCTCCGAGTTTATTATTTGCATAAATTTGTTTGCTTTACACAGTCATAATAGATGTAAAGTTTTTAAATTATGCTGAAATGTATTAAATACATACGTTTTAAAAACAACTTTTGCTATAATTCTACAATAATGGAGAACATTCAACAAACTAATAAAAAAAAAAAAAAAAAAGTGCGAAAACAAACTGAAATTATATGAAATCTAAGTTGGAAATATGTGTTGGATTTATACTTAGAGTTAAATATCGATAATAAATCAATGACTTCAATACACATATATGTGTGTACGTGTAAAATATAACGTTAAATTAGTCTACGCAACCACTAGAATTATATAACGAGAAAGTTTCGTTACTATTTGGTATTTGGAGAAAGTTTAATCAACTGTGGAATGCAGAAAATAGCTGAAAACCCGGAAAAGCGTAACGGAAAGGTGTGCGATAGTTTCGTAATACAACAAAAACTAATATTTATGAATTTACATATGTTTATGCGGTTACATAAAGTGGGGTGAAGTAAAACTATTTCTTACCTCCTTTTCTTCCTCTTAACTGCCTTAGAGTATTTATGCGGGGCGTTTATTTCTCTATAACAACAATTTTTGAGGAAATAAACGTATATATGCATATGAAAAACCAACTATTAATTACAATTCTATAATTTTTAAGAAGTATAGCAATATTTATGATTTCATGCATATATATGATTTCGTGCATATGTATGTGCGATTAGAATTGTAGCGTTTATTACATGGCGTTGCTTCAATTAGTAACTGTTTACAATAGAACTAAAATAAATCTTAAACTTTTGATATTATTGTACTACAATATAAAAAGAGCCTTATTAAGTTATATTTGCATTAAGAATGCTTGACAAATGAATTTAGTAAGATTCATTGATTATCGGTACATATTTTTCAAATGCCTCAACTTCTGCTTTGGAAAGGAAAACCAGTAAGTAGTAGTTGAAGAGAAGAATCATTCAGGTCATTGCTTGATTATACCCTACACGACTTGCGTTACAGACGTACGTAATGACCAGAAGGGCTTAAAATAGATCCACTTTTCATTATATCTAAGCTTGCCTCTCCACCTGCCCGTCTAATGTCTGTCCATGTATTTTCTTATTCCACTTACCGCTGTTATATTTGGATGAAATTTGGTCTACTGATGTGCTTCGGAAGTGGATTTCTTGGATTGCACTCATATACACATATAAGAATTTTCACGAAGAGTACGCTCTTCATAAAAAGGATTAATTTTTTGGATCAACATGATTGATGGAATTTTTGGGGAAATTTGGTTCAGATAGGTTTAATTTTTAGACCCCATCGTTGAAAGCCAGCTCTCATGTGGAAAGATGTGAAAGTCTAAATTCTAGTTTTTTATGACGGAAAATGAAAAATAATAAAATTTTTGGGAAGTAATTTAAGCTTACCATATTTGGATTACGCCATGCGATGTTTTAGGCATCCTTTAATATGCGAACTTTCATGAAGAGTATGCCTTTGCATGAAAATAATGTGTAATTGTGGTGGCATTATCACAAAAACGAGTTAACAAGTGTACTAGAACCAGTTGTGTATGGTATCTGGTGGTTGACTTTGCCTGAAGAACAATATCAACTGGATTTTTTCAACGCTTACATTAAAATATTTTAAACGTCCAAAAATTTTATTTTTCGAATATAATCACAATTGATTGCACGACTAATTGCATAAGGCAATTTAAGGTGGATTAAATGGTTCTCCTTAACGCATTGTCGAGAGATGAAGATTTTGTCAAAAGGTTTGTAACATTCAGAAAGGATCTTCAGAGATCCCATGAAATATATATAAAAATTTGACCAGCATTTAATTACAATATATAACTTGAATCTGTCTTACGCAACAGAGCGATTTATCTGTTCTTGATTTGCTGAATTGCAGAATAACAAGAGAAATATGTTATTTCTGAGGTTAGTAAAAATCTGGGGAGTAATCACATAACTGAAAGTTGGGCTACATTTTCGCATTCAGCTGTTTAGCAAGAACACCTGAAAACCTAAGCAAGGGTTAAATTTTTCATACTTGATTAACTCTTGGATTTTTAATTTGTCAAGTGTATCTATCCATTTTTCGTTTCCAAACGCGAAAATCGCCAGTCTCAGAGCAACTCTAAAGCGAATAATATGCAGTCATTAAAGTGTTAATATGAAATTTTATTAATAATGGGATTATTATTATTCTTTATTTTATTATTTAACTTAAAATGATTAATGTCTTGAAACCCATCAGTTGCGCAAATATTGACAATGATCGACTTTACACAACTCTATTAGTTCAGTTTATTTAACTTACAATGCATTTTCATTAATGCATTAACGTATATAAGAGATAGTAAGCTGATGTATCGATTCATTCATTACAAGTTATAATTGTGAAGGCAAACATGAAGTTCATTCCAAATTGCTGGTTCATTCCAATATTGATGTTAACCGTTGTTTTTGTCTTCATGGCATCACAAGTTACAGCGGACCAAGTGGACGATATCCTTAAGGCCATTAAAAATGCAAAACCAGGAGATGGCGTAAACGTAATTCACACCGCTCTGAATTTACCATAGATCGATTTATTGAGTCTTTTAGCTCCGTATAATAATTTTGTGTAAAATTCAATAAGAAACGACTTTTTGGAAACTTAAATCATTAATTCAACATAGGCCAGTGGGGAAGCGCTTTGCAATTATATTAAAAATATAAATAATATGACATAATAAACGAAGTAGTTAGTAATAATTTGTGTTTTCTTCAATATCTCTGACTCGTTTCTCTTGTGCATAAGTTTTTTGAAGATCTATTTCAAGAAAACCTTTTTTCTTGTGACTTTTTGGCTTGCTTTTAAGCTATGTCTCGATGATACGCAATTTTAGCGAAAGTGCCGCGGACGGTGATTTCACAGCTCATCGCATTTAAGATGGGTGTAAAATTGACATATGATAGTCACAATGAACACTACTTTGCGTCTTTGCGAAAAGTTGTGATTCGACCAAAACTTTTTTACGAAATATTCAAATACTCGGAGTGATTGTAGTGATGACTGCTAATTGCAGAATTCCAGTTTGGGCTTGAAATGTTTAAAAAAGTGGAATGGCAATCGTTAATAAAAATGGAGTCATTTGATTTATATAGCAAAAATATCGGTTACAGTTCAAATCCCTTTTTTCTTCTACTAGAAATTCGTAATTGTCTTAATTCATTGTCCGCCTGCCTATCACATTTTCTATATATTTTTTTTTACTGCTCCTCATTGCGATGCACAATCCTTATGAGAGATATGAAATCAATATATTGCACAGTTTCTTTGTCTTTGATGGGTTTCCAGCTGTTTCAGACAGACAGGAAGGTTCTTTCCCGCAAATATTTGCCAAACATATATGTGTGGTGTTTGGTCGCTAACCTTGCGGCATAAAGTTCGTAACACTTATTTACAAGAGAACCAAGAATTCCTTTTTACTTTTACAAAGTAAAAGTTCCTCACACATATAGAAAAGAATTTGCGTTAACTTATGCGGATTTAGAAGAAGAAAGAGGCACATACAAGTCACTTTCCAGGCTGTCAAAACTCTTAAGCTTGGCAAGCAATTGAAGGAACGAGTAGGTCAATTTCTGAACTCAGTATCTCGCATGGGAATTTCTTGCACATGCTTTGATACTTTTTTAAAAATTACATCTGCAGAATAACGAATGCATGCAGTATTTCGAAAGAATTCGATTTATAGGATTTATCGTATCAAAACGAAGAATCCCGATCGACATACCCCGATTTCATTCACATCCAATTCCTAAATATCGATGAACATTTTAAAGCGATTTTGGTGAGATTTTAATCCGGTGTTACTTAAGGCTCTCGGTATGTGGCATTAACTTTTCAATTCCAACCCGAACTCGATTTGCATTTGCCGATTACTGTAGAGAGAGCCTCTAAACTTACAAGGTGTTCTCCCTGATGTTGCTGCAATCATTTATTACTGGCGGGCTTAAGAATATTAACTTGTTGTTCTTGTTGATCTACATTTGATTAAGGAACACTTTAAAATAGGTTTGAGAAGCGTAAGAAAGTCTAAATTACACTGCAATATCTCTTGACACCTAGACTGGTCTTAAAACAGAAGACATGCCTAGTTCAACATGTACAATTATCTATTGCCTGACCTTCACAGTTATACTAGAAAAGCTGAGTCACTTATTTTATGCGTGATATTTATGGTTTCTAAGGGTCTTCTCGCATTAGACAAGTGACCCCTACTTTTTCGACAACATTGTTGATGGGAAGTACGTTATTTTTTAAATTAGATAAAGGGAAGATATGTTGAATGTTTGGCACAGAAATCTTAATGAAAAGGTGAAAAAAGATTTTGAACACTTTTTCAAATTAGACAAATTTTTTCAGTAATTTATTTTAAAATTTAAGAAAGATTTTTAATTTTTTTATTTGTAAAGGAAAAGAGTTTAAATATATTTCGGAACAATTGTGTTCGAATTTTGAGAAAGCACCGCAGTCCTGTGAATGTTATGCTAAGTAAATAAATTTTAGTTAAGAAAATTTGTAAGGAAAGAATTTTTCCACAATTTACATAAAATGTTTTTGTGATTAAATTTTTTAGTTAAATGTTCAGTAAATCAATGTAGATTCAGTTTCTGTTGTCCGCCGTCGGGATTCTGAGGCTTATAGTGTTTGGGTGGCGGAGGAATTAATGGTATTTGACCAACATTTGGTCCAGGAGGTCCATGTGGTTGCTGGTGGAAATGCTGTCCATTCATTGGTGGTTGAAACATATAGTTGTTATTAAAATTATGCGGGTTAGGTGGATTGAGTGGTGTTTGACCATAATTGTAGTCACAGCAAGGGCGTTGACCCGAAGGATGTCCATAATCAGGATAATTAATGCTGTTAGGTGAATTGTAATCAGGAGGCATTTGGATAAATGGGGAACCACAAGGTAGGGAATTGGGACCACAAGGAGGCTGTTCATGTTGCCATGATGGGGGGTAATAGATCTGTTGTCCCTGACCATAGCCGCTAGGAATGAACGGACCTGTTATGGTAATAGGGTAGTCAAACTCAAAACTCTCAAGATTTTGATAATCATTGGTTGGATTAAAATTATGCTTGCTCGGAGAAGGTTGCGGCCATGGATTGGGATAATGTCCTTGAACTTGCCCTGGATTTCCAGGAGTTGGATAACGATTTCCATAATTTGGAGGCAAATTGTAATGAGGATCCGTCGTTGGAGGATGTCCTTTTACTCCATTATTGCTTGGATAATCTGGAATATAATCAAATTAAAATGCCCATTAGAACAGGAAAACTTGTTTTCATTCCAATTGTGAGAATTACTTTCGTGTGCTAAGACAGAATAAAGACGTAATAGAATTATACTAACTACAATTAACTTCATCTTATAAATGAACGTTTAAGTAAAAGTGTTTTACATTTTTTATATGACTTGAAAACAATGAAAAATATAATGTGAAAAGTAAGGCAGTGAGAGAGAGAGTTAAAATGTGAAATGTAGTTTAAATGTTTGTTTTCAATGTCATAATATTTGTGTTTGTTAATAATAAAATGAAAATTATTTATATTAAGTTTTTATTATAATTAAAATAAAAGAGAAGTCTGTAATCACCTTAAGGGGAACATTGGAGTTCAGTTAATTATCGCTTACTGGAATTTGAATTTAAATGTGACTTGTTTGCTATCGCTTGTGATGAATAAGTAACAGATGAAAGTAAAAATTAGTTGAAAAATTGTTTATCATATGTAACGTCTTGGTTGAGCTCTAAACATTATAGATTCTCACAATTTGAATTTCTGTAAATGGCTTAACTCAAGTCTAGGTTACAATCATATACTTACGGCCGTTATGAGCTATGTTTAAAGCTAACGGAAATTGTGCTTTAGACCGATTTTATACGAAATCCTTGACGCTAATAAGAACTGACATCGGCTATAATAAGGAAGTTATTGTGAAAGTTGTTGAAAAGTGTATGGATTCCTTCGAAGTTCTTTCAGTTTTTAGTAATCGTAGGCAGGCTTGATCAGTAAAAATCTATTTAAGTTATTTTAAAAACAAGATGAAGTTTTGTTTAAAAAAAACCTTATTTTTTAATCCGTGCGAGTGTCAAACCGATAGCCTAAGATGCGAGTGCTTTAAGACTTGAGTCTTAGGATGTATTTTTCAGCCTAAATTAATTACAATAATAATAATGATATCTTAAATCTTTCGATTTCGAGAGTGTTAATGCTTTTGTTAAGACCAAAAACTTTTATGCTATTTAACGAAATTTTTGTTTTCTGTAGTCATCACTCGGTCATGTTACGGTTGTAGATAAAAGTTAGATACAATTCACAAGGGTAGAGAAAGGGGGCGCTCTGATTGCGTTATTATGTGAAATAATAAAAGAAGTTGCTTGTCATTACTTATACGAATTATTAATAATTGATAGATTATGCAACGAGATGTCAATGGCAGGAGGTATTACATATTTTACATTTATATAGCGTTCCAATTAAACGCACGTGTAAAGGTAAGGCATTTAATTGTTGCATAAGGCAGAAGTTCTTTATTTCTATTCTTTTTTTTTTTAAATCACTCAACACGTAATCAAAGCTGCGCACTTCTTGCGTAATACAACATGACGAAGTTCTGCTCAGAATGTCTATTAAGTTAAATTATTTCCTGTTATCGCAGGTATGAAAATTGCAATACTTAACTGAACTATATCAGCATTATTGCTGAAATAATAAAAAACACCGCCGTCATCATTATCCTAAGCACTATTTACCTCATTTTTATCTAGTGGTTATGTTATTAGTAGCAAACATATTTGAAACGCATTAAAAGTGTATGCGGGTATGTATTAATTGCAATATCGAAATATGATAATTGTATTCTCTTTTGGTCGATTTAATGAATTTTCCGTTTACTGCTAACGTTTACAAAATTTCCTAGTTTAATAAAACCGCTAATCAACGAGGCAACCAATGAAAGTCTTCGTTAGAGAAGAGATTTAATTATTTCTTTCTGGATGCGTTTTACTTTTATTTTACTTGTAAGATGTAGGAGTAAATTAGATTTTACGTTTTTGTCTGTAGATTACGAATAAAGTAGAATCATGAAAAGCAAATACACTCCTCCGAATATAATATCAGGTACCTGTGTATATGTTAAAAGCGTAATCCTCTAACACAGCGAAGCTTGCCTCTAGCCTTTTTGCTATTCTTCTAACCTAATACTATTTCCGGTTGCGTTAACCTCCCACATGACCTAAAGAGTTCACTTCATGCTTCCAATATAGATACGATGATCAGAAGTCAGTCGGTTTATGCCTACACATCTCTTAGAGATTTTTAACCAAATTCTCCATTTGAATCAACCCTAGACATATCTAAGGATGATAGCATTCTAAATCCAGTTGGTACTAATCGCGCACGCTTGCTATCAAGTAGCGTTGAATAGTTGGGAAATTGATTTACATGTGTTGTATGTACTTCTGGACTAAATTTTCATTGTAAGCTTATTTGAATTGTGCCACATGCCGTATGTATTTTTTACACGAATTTCTAAGGAACGCATCTATCCTGTAGAGAAAGCGTAGCGAGTACTTGTTTCATAGTCGACATAGCTTTATTTGTATAACGTTTTGTTGTTTCTCATTTCCTTTGGTTAGTTTTTTCTTTCCTTATTCACAACTAAGTTGGCGAACGGCGATTCAAGCAGAAACTCAAACATCTTCCGAATTTGTTTGTGCCCTTCACTTCGGAATGGAAGTTGCGTTAATTAGGGAAGAATGAGTTTTCAAAATCCGGATGAACAGTTTGAAGTTTTTAGAACATGTGTATAAATAAAAATGCTCCGTTGCCGTTTTCTTAATTGTCCTTATCTTAAATGCATTCGAAAATGCAGTCATAACCTGAAAAAGCTTATTTCTGTTAGTCTTTCATTTTTTTTTTTTTATATATTTAGCTTTGCAAATTTTCATCCAATCCTCGTACTATCTCTTCAACGTCTAACTTATTAGAGTTGATTACAAATTTCTCTCTTGATTGTAATTTTTACTCCAAAGTTACGCCAAATAGTTATAGAAAGGATTTCGTTTTTCGATTCATCGCAGTTTATTACCATTACCAAAGATTCAGGAATAAACACATATTGAGACAACATACACACTTAATCTACTTTTGTAAAAAATAAATTTGATGATTTCCTTTTTAAAAGTTCTGCCTTCCACCTCCAGCTGCGGTTTACGAGTCGAGATTGTTTAAATTCTATATACAGCTTGACTATTCAATTCTGTTTTCAGAATTCATGTTATATTTTGAAGCTATTTGTTTATTTTGCTTTTCTGAGTTTTCTCTTTTAATTAGTGTTTTTAAAGCGTTCTTTATCCAATACCGTAACGCTACAACGTCAGTGTAAACATCGGGAAAATTTTGGGCTCCACAACCAGCACCCCACGATGCTATACCCACCAGCTCGCCTTTTACTACTAAAGGACTACCGGAATCACCAGCACAAGCAGCTTGATCTAAGGTTTCAGCGCAAATCATAGTTTCAGTTATGAAGACCCTATAAATATTCCGGCCGAATGACGCACAATCTTTACTATCTATATAGCGTACGGTAGCTTTTCGAAGATGTGCAGATGTACCGTTCGCTCCAAAAACTGTTGTACCCCAACCAGACACCACCGCTCGAGCGCCTGTGCGTGGTCTCTTTTTAGCCAATTTTATATAGCGTACGTTTTTCGTTTGATAAACAGGTTTGCTTATTTTTAATATAGCGATATCGTAAATTGGTACTATTGAAAACTTGTACCTATAGTGCAGGGTAAAATTTTTAACTCCTACTAAACGACCTCCCTTCGAGTAATAGGTAGAACCTAAGCGGACTTTTGTTTCATGGGGTTCTATGTCATCAAAGCAATGAGCCGCAGTTAAAACGATAAATTTATTTATTATACATCCACCACAAATATGTTCGTTTGCTTTAGTTTGAATGGATACTTGATAAGGATGCGATCTAATGAAAGTCTCTTCACCACTAATTATTCGTTTCGTCCATTGCCAAGCATGTGTTTCAACAAAGGCAACGCATAGCAATGTTACTATTACAGTTAAATGAAACATAAGCTAATCATATAACTATTTTTTAGTTTTGCATATACTTTTCGTTCACTAAGCAATTTTTTTTTCTTTTAATATTCATTAAGAGCAGGAAAAAAATTTTTTTATGTTTTTGAGTATGATAAGTAAACATTAAAAACAATTTTGCACTTAAAACAAAAACTTACTTCAATTTTAAAATACTTAACGAGTTTGTTTCACAGGGTATATGAAAAGAAAATTTATTCGTCAATGTCATGCTTTCAAAGGTATTTAACTGCTAATGAAGTTGTTTGGTATGCTTCTTTTTTCTGTTAAAAACTTGTACTGCATCATCTTTTCATAATAACTTCTGCATTTTTCAAAGCGAATGTATTTTGAAATTAAATTTTTTTTTGCTCAATTAGTTTTTGATGTGTTTCTCTAAGAAAACATCCTCTCTGTGGCCCTATAATCAAAAATTTTGGGTAACAGAAGTTGTAGGCCCTGATAAAATAACTACTCAGAGAACTATTAGAACCAATTAGGAGACTACAGCTGGATGAAACGTCCGCATGGCTAACGTCCATCAACTTAACTGTGGCGTATTGTACATGAGCTTTTCACCGCTTCCGCAACATTTATTATCGCTAAGTTCCCAATTTCCTTTAAAGTTGAATTTATCTTGCGATTTACACAAGATCGATAAGATCGATGAGAATACCGTCTTTATCGATTTAAAACGTAATTTAAAAGTGTGCGGTAGAAATGCATCGCTGAGGAGGTAACTGCAATATAAACAAACATTAGCGAACGACATGGAATATGTGACACTATCATTGGAAATTGTTACAATCATATATTTGTCTATTTATTCCGCCTATTAGATTCCGCCATATTAAGCGCCAATCTTAAGGCTGAAGGGCCTAAATTACATCATTATAAAGAGGATTATCAAAGCACAGCAAAGTTAACAGGTTTCAGTTTCAAAGTACAAGTTGTAGTAGTTTGCTTAGAATATTTTTATGCTTAAGTAAAGTCGAACTATGACATTGTATATCAAGCAAAAAAGTACTAAAGGCTTAACTGTCTATGCAAAGTATTAAAGGCGGACATAAGTCTACGTCCTACTACTACGTAACTATCTTATTATAATTACTTATAATGTCTGGTCCACAGCAAAGAGATTCGAACCCGCGATGGCAGTCGCAAGCCTGTCCATTGCATTATGCTTTGCCCATTTGTAATAATCAGGAAAGTTAAGTGATATGTGATGAACAATTAGCCAACTATCTTGGATGAAAGGAGTTTTACTTTACACTGATGAAAATTGCATGAATGCCAGAGATATAAAACAATTTTCTCTCTGTATGCAGTGATGTGAAAAGCCCTTTAGAAAACCTAATTTAAGTTCCCTTTAGCTGCATAACTTCATTTTGAGTGGAATTATTCGCTAAGTACTTTTAAAGTAAAGGAGTTGCAATAATATTCTCTTATTATTGTTTAATTAATTTGTAAGTATTCAATAAATAAAATTGCTTTCGCATTCTAAAAAATTGACGGCGCGAACTTTCGAGGTGATGCTGACAGCTTGAGGATTGAAGAGACTATCCATATCAATAGTCTTCTCATACTCAAAACATCCGTTAAGAGATTATTTGCTGTTCGATCTGATATGCGTAAGGCTTCGAATAAACCATTTTAAATTATGCGGAATTTTTCCATTACAATGCCTCGTTTAGTAATAATTCTTCTTGAACGTCCAGAGTGGGTCTTCATTTGATATGCCTGCATCGGTCATTTTATATCGTGTTTGTACATTTTTATATGGGTTGACTTGGTAATGGACTTTACATCTTAAATATATAAAAGAAAAATGGAATTGGCCCCAAGCGACTGCCTTAAGGGACGCTTGATAACACAAGAAGTTTAAGCGCGTGAAAAGAGTCAAAAATCACTCCAAACGATGAAAGCAAACGGGATGACCGCAGCATCGTACCACAGAATATCGTCGTCGTATTTTTCATGGTATTTCAAAGCTTTGACACCCACGACTATTCCACCTTTGTTCTTTTACGTAGAGCCCAAGCTCACCTTCAATTCAGAAGGGTGTCTATCAGTTACACAATGAGCGGCCGTCACTACAATGTCCTCACTGATGATGCTACCACCGCAGAAGTGACTTCCACTGTTGGC
>NW_023998482.1:0-4751 GCF_014805625.2 Glossina fuscipes
TTGCATATTTAGAAAGGTAACGAACTTTAATTTAATCCTTGCGTAAATCTGCCAGCTAGTAAAAATTTCAAAAATTTTTTTGAATATTGTTAATTATAAATTAAAAAAAAAAATAAATAAAAAGTTAAGAAAATTCACAAGGCAATTCTTATATCTAATAAGCTTTTATTCTCTTACGCTTCTAATTTTGCAAATTATTTACCTATTGAAGATTGTAGCTGTACCATTGTAATATTTCTGATTCTTCAATTAACATTTCAACATTTAACTCATCTCGACGTTATCGGTATTTTTGCCTGATCCAAGTATGCTTCCGAAATTTGTGTCTCGAAAGCGATGAAATTTGTATGCCTCCTAGCAAAAGCAACCACCCAGGAAGCGATTTTCACCTTCGGCTGGGCGTTACAAACTCGATGCAATTATATCTGGAAAAACAGCGGTTGTGCGAAGAGACAGAAGAAGAGATAGCGGCCGTTAGCTGCCCGAAAAGAAGCGAAAGATCTAAGATAGCGACGGTAAATATTTGTAACAAGCATATTTTAAGTAAATTTTAATCTTAGCAAAGAATTTATTTCTACATATTGAGCTGAACTTACTACGCTGTGTTGTATATCAGTTCTAATTATATAAGTACTATCTGTTATGCATGCAGAAAAATGAAAAGCAACAATTTGAATGCAGAAAACTATTCTGGCAACAAATTCTTCGATTGAAAAGAAAAAACCAGATAACAGTTTTGTCTAGACTGAAACGCACATTTTTACGAGTGAAGAGGTTCATGCAAAAGTTTGTCCCTCTATACCTAAACCAGCAATATTTACTGTGTCAGTAGACAAATAACCAGAACCGTAATGTATAGCGAATTGAGTGCCGTTCTTCTGATAACTGCTAGATTCTTTAGCTTCGTAATTGTTGTGCATTAAACACGCAATGTTGGTAAAATAGCATTGCTTTGAAGGAACCCATAAATTTGAAGAACCAGTATCAAAGACCGCTTTGAATTTATTTATTAATTTTTTTTCTTTTGATTTTTTTGGAAATGGATTGGACCAGTTAAGTAAAAATTAGATTCATAATCCAGTAACGTAGTTGAAAGCCATTGATGATAATTTTGAGCATTGGTAGAGACTGATGTGACAGAGTGTTCAATATGAGAAGCTCTGTTCAGCTGTCAACCCATAAATCACCGTACTTGGTACTGTACAGTCCAAACTCCGGCTAGAAATGCCGACAAAAGAAAAAAGTGTAGGGGATTCGTGATTGTAAGAGATATTATGAATGCAAAATTAGAACGAAAAATCAGCTGCTTTGATAAAGGCAGTCCGTTACTTCAAATGCCTAAAGTTACCAGCACGAAAAATTTCATATAAATTGTTATACAAGCTAAATATACTGAAATAGTGTCTAAGGATGTCAAACTTCCTGCATTCAAAAATAAGGTGCTCGGCAGCCTCAGTAATATTGCATTCTTCACAAATATCAGAGGAGGAGACTTTGATCATTTTAAAATATACCTTGTCGTAGGTGTGATTACTCACAAGACGGTGAAGAACCTTAAATTCCCATGTTGTAAATTTGCCTTTAGGTAGATGTGTGGGTGTCAAAAAAGGGTAAATTTTGTAGAAAAGCCGGTCACATTTTTCTCTAGCTAAAACATGATACTCGTCTTTTCCTTCTTTTACGACAAGTTTTTTGATTAACAGGAGGGCCCCACTGGGGAGTAGTTAATGAACAAAGCCGTGCCATCAAACCGTCCTTCAGGTCTGAATAACGTCAGAGCCGATATGCCGTCTGAGAAGCAAGCAAATTTTTTCAGTTTATTCTCAATTGCAAAGAGGATTGCCTGTCTGATGGCTAGAAGTTCAATGAAAGTGGATGAAAGTTCTTGCAGAACTTTGAATTTTCCTAAGAGTAAATTTGGATATTTTATAATTGAAAAACTGGAAATGTCCGAATTGACAGATCCATCCGTTGCGTACATTTTGAAGTTATTTTCAATGAAGTGGTTAAGTTTTTGCAGACATGCAGTTCGAAGACAAGACTTGGACCGATTATTTTTTGAATTGGTGATCGAATTAAGTAAGTTTAATTCCACTACGCGGGACAAACCAGTACAGCGTCTTAGAATTGAGTGTTGAGAGGTTTGTATTTTTTTTAATGTACACGCAGGGGCATTGCACGATGTGGATATATTTTTTAATTGTAAAAATGATGAAATTAATTGATTTGCCTTTAGACCGTTATAACAATTGTGGAGCAACATCAGGTTGCTCGTAAACTTGTTGGATGAATTTATGAAAATTCGCCCTTTAAATTTTAGTGGAAGCAATTAAGCTAAATTAAATCCACTTAAATTAAAGTGGGAGAGGGAGATTGAAGACCACATTTAGGCTGGCGCGAGATAAAATTAATTATTTATTGGTGAAGTTGAAATTATTATAGATTTATTATTACATTTGCTTAAATATAAGTTTGAATTATCCGTCTTAGTATGTATATCCTTTGTCTACAATGCAATGGGAATTGAATCAACATGCAATTTAAATGCAAACTATGAACTCCACTGTAAAGAGCCAACTTATCTTGGGCATTTATACACAAATTCAATATTACCACTAAAGTCGTGTCAATCATACAGTAGCTTAATTGCTAGAATATTTTCTATAGTTAGGTTTTTATTAGATCTGGAATTATCTCAACCGAAGGTTTTCTTCTTTTATTAAAAAAGACAAACATCGCAGAAACATACAGAATTGTTACTGATACTTGACTCATTACCATTAATTCACTTTCAACGTAAGGCTTGAGACATATGGAGTGGGGTGACCATCAAGGCTAATTCGACATCTTTGAGATTTTCCTCTTGCAAATCACTACCCGGCAGATTACAACGCTCTAAATCGGCTCCGGCCAAAATTGCGGCCCGAAGATTACAATTCTTCATGTTTGCGTCTTTATAATTGGCTACTCGTAGATTGACGCCAGCCATATTAGAGCTTTCTAGGCAAGCTCCTTTAGACTAACACCCTCCAAATTAGTTCTTAAGCCCGAAGGATCTTCGAAATTACAACCACGGAGATTGGCACCTTCCATATTTGCACATAAATCTTTCACCTATACCAGCTGAGAATATTCTAGTTTAGCAAATGCTAATGCACTTCCGCAATGAAAACGTTCCTCCGGACGGTAATCAGCCCAACGAACCAAGCCTTTGAGGACTTTATCGTCAGAATGCATAAGCAATTGATCTTAACCTCCAAGACAGCAATGTCTACGCCGCCACCCTCGATGGGTGATCACTTTTACAACAAACATAGCCAGGAAGGTTAGCAGTAGGATCAGAAATATTACAGTCCCTTAAAATTATTCCTATCTTGTCCAGCTTAACAGAGTTTATGGACTTATGCTCCGACAATTTAGGTGACCATTCTTGACTCTGTTGAAATAAGGTCTCCAAATAAGAGCTATCACTGACAATAGCCACATATTCCTACTAAAACAAACGTCAAAACAAGCAGCCAATGAATGACAAGACCTGGCAGAGAAAAATACATATCTGATAAAATCATAGTGAGTTAACGCAGCAAAGTATCCATAAATTACAACAATAAGCTTGATAATAAGGCTGCTGGTATATATAAAACAAAGAAAAGATAAAAAAATTAAATTCTTTACCATAAAATAACAAAAGAGAGTGACAGTATAAACATCAACAACTTATCCCCTTAGTAGCTCAAACAATTTCTTTACATAAAACGTTACAGTCAGCGAACAAGCTCGCATCCCAATGACCGCACGCAAGCACCAAGACACTACTGTTAGATGCCCAACAATAACACGTCTATTTTATAATCTTTATAACGCATATTTTTGACCGTTCCAGATGAAATATCAATTGTATAGGATATAGGTATAACAGGAGCCTATAAGCGATTTAGAGAAACCAACAACAAAAGTCTCCGCGAATTCAATGAAAAAAAATGTACTCCTTTAAATCATTTTGTGAACTAAGAAAGAGCCCGCAATAGCTTCTATTAACAAATCAACATTTTTAACTTGGCACAATTCGCTATAGAATTTTTGCCAATATTTTCCACATTTTATGAAAATATTTCCAATGCCGTCAATGAAAACAAGTTTAGGAAATTAAAAACTATTTCGAATTGTGCAACAAAAAATCGTCAAAATTTCTTAAACACAAATATTGAAATCATTCTCAACTCGATTTAATCCAGCAGCTGCTATGTCGTTTTTTAATATATTGCAAAGAATTGAGACTATTTCACTTAAATAAGTTAAAACTGTAATCAATTAAAAGCAAAAAAATTTATTGGTCCTCCTGATTAATTTTTGGTAATTTTCTTAAAATTATTGAACGAATCGAACGAGGGAAATGATTAAAGCCACATTTCGGTGCTTATGAGTAAGACTGAATAAGATTTTTAGATAAAAAGTTTAATCAATTAAGGGCGCAATACTTTTTAAACTATTTATGTAATTGATATCATCCTAAATTAATATGAATTTAAATGTAATAAAATAACATATATATAATTAAAATTATGAAAGATTTTAAATTTGGGTTCTTAAACAACAACAAAATATACCTTATGTATGTAATGACCAATTTCCTAATTAGACTGAGTTGATATTATTATTGTAAAATTTTGATTTTATATGTTTACGGAATAATTACAACAAAACAATAATTAATAGAAAATTAAAGAAAGTTTTCGAAATGAAAAAAAAAA
>NW_023998482.1:4851-5953 GCF_014805625.2 Glossina fuscipes
ACATACGAATGGGGTACAAATGTCAGACCTGTTGAATTATTGAGAACGAATATGCGCTTATTCTCGAAAGTGGCACAATACATGCAAAATTCTTGATAATTGTATACGCTTATTCTCGAAAGTGACACAATACATGTAAAGAAATTTGTTCAAACATTCTCAATTGTATGGAATTTGTATTTTCTCAGATGGTTGGAATTTGTATACAAATTATTGAGTACGAATATACACATTATATATATATATATATATATATATACACATTAATCTCACATCGATCGCACTTTGTACTTGCACTTTGTCATAGGTTAGGTGCTAAAGCATATAATCTTTCTTTTTCTGTACAAGTTTTGATGTATATTGCAGTTGTATCGTTTACGTGTTTAACTTCTAATCCCTTTTTCCACTTAATGTCATAACTTTAGAAAAAGGTTATCAATAAGCAAATTATGAGTTCAATATTCATGTAATTATTTAATGTTAAGTTAAATGTCGAGCAGTTTACAAGTCGATTAATGATAAATTTTAGCGGCCATCTCCCAGCAAATAATTTAATTACACTAATAATGCAAGATAAGTAAGTAAGTAGCTAAAAAAAACAATTCAATAAATAAACGGGAAAATATTTTATTTCAATTAGTTTTTGAATATATATTTCTCATCCGTATATTTAGTTCAATAATTAGTTTTGTAATATATTCATTTATTTATTTATTCTACTTATTAAAACTAGAATTTGTCATACAATTTGTTATTAGTGTTATTGTATGGGAGTCTGTCAAATGCTTTTGTTATTTATTTAGTTTTATTTATTTATTTTATATATTCCACTTATACTAGAAACTCATCTAAACAAATAACAGCCGAGTTGAATTGGCTCTTAATGCAAAACTTATATTAATTAACAATAAAATTGAGTATAAGCATAATAAAACAAATAAGAAGAAAAAAAAAGAAAAAGAAAAAAGCATGTACACTATCAGCATAGGAGCACACTTACAACCGGTACAGGACCAAATTGCAAATAAACCCCTAAGCCATCGCAAACATGCATAAGCCTGGCAACCGATAATAAATTGACAATAATTCACTTTCGAAACGT
>NW_023998483.1:0-5946 GCF_014805625.2 Glossina fuscipes
AGAATTATGAAAAGAGAACAAACTTCAAATGCCGTCTAAATAGCATAACATCTGAGCCTTTTGTTCGTATATCTTCGAGAATGCCCAAGCCAGAGTTTTATTATTTTTTGTATTTATTATTATTCTCACACACTTGTTGCGTTACAGTTGCTTCTTATAAATTTGGCGACTTCAGAGAGTAATCAAATGAGCGAGTGTGCTACATACAATTCCTTCTTATAAATTTGGCGTCTTATGAGAGTAATTTTTTTTGTTTTTTTGGTACAAGGAAAACTCTTTAACTATCAAAACGTAACAAGAGACTTAAACTTCTTTCTGTTTTTAGTTTGCCATGGACTTTGAACAAATCTATCCTATCAAAATGTCAACATATCAATATCATTGGCTTGTCTTTAAGGAAAAAGTTGTGCATTTAATGGAAATTGAGATTAAAGACAGTACATGTGTCGATTTGCTGAAACTATATGAAGCCAAGAAACTAAACCTGAATGATGGTATGGAATTTGGCTACTTCATCGACAAAACAATTTAAAGCAGCAAACAAAGCATTATCTTTACAGATAGCATTGCCTGTACCTTAATTCATTTCTTAATTCAGTTCGCATATACGGGGACTACAAGTGGCTAAGTTTATTATTCATGTTAGGGCTATTGTACAGGTGCACTCACAACAGCACAAGGCTAACTGTTCGTTCTACTTATATCTAGTATTGTTTTGCTTTTTTATTACATTATTATATGTAAACACTGTCTATTCCATGTTCCGTAAGAGGAATTATCGCGATATGTATGAGACAGTTAGTGTATGCGAAATGATCTCTATAAGCACACGTTCTTTCGTTTATCTATATTAGTAAAATACAAATCTAATGATAATGTTGTGAAATGAATTTGTGGTGTTAGTCCTTTAAGCGGTCAAAGTAATAATAATACCTAATCACTGAATGCCTGCAATCTACCGGCGAGTTACAATTTTCGATTAGTGAGGGTAATGTGCAGTATTTTCTTTACGTTTACTGGGTAATCATCACCTTTCTGCATTGCTTTCAGCTTCATTGCTCAACAAACCAACGGCAAGCTATTGTTTTCATTGGGAAAGATTTTTCAAGTCATTGCTGGCCTTGAGCGGTACTTTTTCCTGCCCCAGCACATTTTGAAAAGAACAAAAATAGTGTCCTTAAAATCACTGTATGAGTCGTAAACAAATAATATTATTCTCAATTGTAAATGACCTTCCTTTGAGGACGATGAGAACTTTCAAAAAGCAATGTGTTAATTTTTTTGTTAGAGATGATCACATCTCATTTCGTGTTATGTTATTTAACTTGTAAATGAAGAAGACATTTTGTAAACTTATTCAATCTGCTTAAGATAAGGATGCCTGGAAAGGCAAACACATGCATACAAAAAAAAGGAACAGTTTCAAAGCCACTATTAAATTCTAATCGTTTCATAGCTAGGGAAAAACTCCGATTTTTTTATGTTCCAAAGGTGATGACGTAAGGATTACGAATCTCTCAGTTCATGGCATTTTTCCATCATATTAATTTTTGCAAAAAAAAAAAAAAACAAATCCGTAAAATCTTTTTCATTGCTTGCTTGTCTCAGCAAATGTTCAACTAATTGCTCTAAAGAATAAAAACATTCGATCCGTCTCATTTACTTGCATTTGCATTCTTTTATTCTGCGTGCTTGCCTACTCGCACACAATTTACTTCGAAGTTTTCGCATTAATAAGTGCAAACTTTTCCGGTTACAGACACTTTGTTAACAAATTCGGACTGACTCTTTGAATTATTCTCAATTTTAAACAAATACAAACTGAATTTTGATATTATTCTCAATTTTTTTTTTTTTTTTGTTTCTGTGTTATATTTCGGTGGATATTTATTTATTTATTTATTTTAATTCTACTTATACGTGAAACTCAACTAAACAAATAACAGTCGAGTTCAACTGGCACTTAAAGCAAAACTTATATTAAAATAATAATAAAACTTAGTATAAGTACAATAAAACAAATCAGAAGGAAAAGAAAAGAAAAAAAGCATGTACACAACCAGCATAGAGCCACACTTACAACCGGTACAGGACCAAATTGCAAATGAACCCCTAAGCCATCGCAAACATGCATAAGCCTGGCAACCGATAATACTTAACAACAATTCGTTTTCGAATCGTAACGACTTTTAAGGAAAAAAGCTAGTTTAAGTACGACATAGGTAAATCACGTGTATTAAGCAATGTTGCTTTAATGGACTTTAAACGAGAATAAGTGATAGACGTCATTGAGGTTTTTGCAAACTACTCTGAGCGGAGTAAGCAAGAATTGCCTTTGAACAGATTCAATTGAATCTACATAGCACCTATATGAAGGAGACCACACAACAGGGGCATACTCGAGTGTGGGTCTAACCAAGCACATGTAAAGCCTTTTCGTAATATGAGATCATCAAGCACCTTTTTATAAAACCAAGCGCATACCTTGCTTTGCTTATCGAGAGCTCAATATGCAAGTTAAAACGTAACCTATGGTCAAATAGAACGCCTAAATCTGTAATCGAATCGACGTCCTCCAACTTATGCGAATCTATGAAATACTGATTAATAAAAGACTTTCTTCTTGAGAAAGAAAACTTCTTACATTTACTCAGATTTAGTTTCAGAAGATTCACAGAGCACCATGCAACAAAATTATCCAAGTCACCTTGAAGCTGATGTGATTGCGATTCAACAGAGAAGGAAGAAAAAAGTTTCACATCATCAGCATACATTAAGATCTGGCTGGAATTAACCACCGATGGAAGATCGTTAATGTATAAACTAAATAAAATGGGACCTAAGTGACTTCGTTGAGGTACGCCAGACCTAACGTGGAATTAATCTGAGGTGATGAAGTTGAACAAAACCCTGAAGGATCTATTGTGCAGATAAGAGCTTATCCATTTCACTAAATAGAAAGGGAAGCCAAAGATAAGTAAGAGTTTAAAGATAAGTAAGTTATGGTTAACCATATCAAACGCTTTACTTAAATCAGTGTATATAACATATGTGCGAGAGCCACTAGAAAAAGCCTTGAAAATATGACAAGTAAACTCTAACCAGTTTGTGACTGTAGCTCGCCCTTTCCGAAAGTCGTGCTGGTGCGGAGAAATATACTAATTAATGGCAAAAGCCAAATGCTGAGTCACAATTCGTTCGAACAAGTTGGGCAAGCCACTCAACTTGGCTATGCCTCTGTAGTTCTCAACAAATTGTCTACTTTCACTCTTGTGGAAAGGAATAAGGAAACTATTCTTCCAACACGAAGGGAAAACACCTAAATTCAAGGACAGGTTAAAAATCTTTGAGATCACACCACATAACTCGACAGCGCAAGATTTAAGTACACATGATGGAATTCCATCAGGTCCTGGCGCACAACAATATTTTAGAGGACTCAACCCTTTTAAACCGTCATCTTCCGAAATTACCAAATTAGGGATAAAGACAGAGTTAGTTATAGGATATGGGTAGTTTGCTGATAAGTCAAAATTAGCAATCGAAAAGTTTCGTCGCAAATACTCAGCAAACAGATTTGAGATTTCAAGATCATCCGAGGACTCAGAGCCATTAAAAGAAACATGAGAGGGATATGTGGAAATTTTTCCTTTGGAGTTAACAAATTCAAAAAAGTATTTAGGATTAGCCAATAGAGAGGATTTAATGAACTTAAGGTATCTGTAGTAATAATGGTGGTTGAGGAAGTTAAATCTATGCCTCGCCACCGAGTAAGCCAAATAGTCGAGCGCAGAGCCACTTTTCGAATATTTTTTGAATAGCGCGTTTTTTCTATTCTTGTAATACTTAATTGTCTTATTAAACCTCGGGGGACACCTGCTTCTAGGTCGGCACTGCTTGATCGGAGCAGATGCACCAATAGCTAGATTTAATGTATTGTAGAACGATGACAGTAAGCTTTCAATACTTTTGGTTGAGAAATCAAGCCAATGCTAAAGCGCTTTAAGTTGACTAATGGGACTTTCGCCGCCAGATAACTTTTTATGCTATCGACCGATGTTTCAGGCGCCAGTCTTGACACAAATATTGCTTTTCTGGGAGTAACTGCCGTCAAGCAAATGTCATTATTTGGAACAGGAGGGGGGTTCACAGTAGGAGAGTTTCGAGTTGGGGAAAATATAGATGGGGTTATCGCCCTTGTACCGGTAGCTTGTGAGACTTGCCCAGTCTGGTGACCAGCATTCACACGCGAACAGCCAGGAGGAGAGGATGACTTATTTTTCTCTTCATTACTTTTAGGCGATGGCGCTTGATTAGAGTAGCATAAAACAGAAGGACTAGCCGATTCCGAGAAACCATTTCGCGTGTCTGTGAAAAGTTTGTAAAAATCAATGTCGCGCTGCCCACAGTCAGGATATGACCATCTTAAGCCTTTAGAATGGTCAGCGACTGCGTAAGCAGCACGGCCGAGAATACCGGCACACTTTGCATGACCAAAGCGCTCGCAGAGCCAACAAGAAACGAATCTATCCGATTCCGGGCCTGTTTTTGAGCGACATGGTGTATATAAGCACTCCATGTCAAGTCAACGAAAAGAAGGAAGTGAATTATTAAGACAAAAAAGAAAAAAATTCAAAAGAATCCGCAACACTAAGTTTATCTACAAATTTAAGAAATTTAATAAAACTTCTCCGTTACGTTGTCACTGTAACAAGAGAGCCAAAGAACAAGAGAAAGCAAAACCAAACTGGAAGCACGAAAAAAAAAATAAAAAATAAAAATCAGAAAATTTTCTCTTAAATTACACGTAAAATTTACACTACTGAAGCAACGGTAAGCAAGCCAAGAGAAAAGCTATTAACACCAAAGGAAGAAAATAAAAAGAAAAAAAACTTGAAAGAAAAAACTAGAAAAGACTCGAAAGAGATTTACTATTGCGAGCACAAGTGCTAATCGCAAGAACCAAAATGAAAATTACAAAATTTTAATGTAATTAAAGTAATTCTTACCCTTTTACACCTTTAATCCCTTTATACTTTTACAAATACCCAACTTTAAACACGTATGAAACGATAATAAAAAAAAATTTTAAGCAATAAAACTAACAAAAGCGTACGATCTCGTGCGCGTCAGTTGCCAGACAACAAAAACAGACGCCTACCCTCAGATGTTATGAAATATAGACGCTTACTCTCAGATGTTTGCAATTTTTTTTGAATTACTCTCAGATGTTTGGAATTTATAGACGTTTTTTCAATGCAACAGCTGTTAACAAATTCGGACTGACTCTTTGAATTATTCTCAATTTTAAACAAATACAAACTGACTTTTACAATTATTCAATTAAAAATATAAACAGACGAGTCGACTTGTGTTCAGTGTAGTGCGTGTTTTCTTTTCGTCTGCGTTTTTTCAATTGTTTCGGTGTTTTTCGGTGTTTTTGTGTATTTAATTTCTGTCTTTTCAGTGTTATTGCTTAAACTGGTTAACGCGGACATCGCGTATGTGCTTTTGTTTCGTCTATATATAATAAAAAATAGAAAACAAAAAAACAAAATAAAAAAAATTAAAAACATTTGACACTTTTCTTTAGTACTTCCCAACCTTCTTGCACAGTTCCCAAACCTTTTCAAGTGAGTGGTTATTTCAAAAATAATAATAAATAGACAACCATAAGGCATAATGGCCCCGGGGCCGCCAGATAAAAACCCGAATAGATTTCATCTTCTAGGTGACACATCCCCCCAAAGAAAAAAAAGTAAAAATTCCGATTTTCCGGTGTTGCCAATCAGTGACATAACCCCTATTGATAAAAAATATATTGTTATTTCTTCAACCGATGCTAGAATAACAAGTTCCCAAATTAGCCCGTTTGCTATAAAGAAAGCTCTAGATAGCATTACAACATACATCGACTCCATCTCGATTCTACGCGATGGGAATTTA
>NW_023998484.1:0-2555 GCF_014805625.2 Glossina fuscipes
CAATCATATTAAATTGACATCAAAATATTCGTAGGCATAATAACGAAGCAAAACTTCCCCAGCCAGTATAACATGCACCCTGCCAAGTGGTGCAGGATTTTTGAAAATAGGGTAAAATCGAACGCCACGCCTATAAAAATTGTATAAAACTATTCAGAAGATGTACAAGGGGATATGAATCCTTATTTTTGATACATTTATATAATAAAGAATATATATTACATTTCAACCAAACCATTTGTTTGAATATACATGGAAAGAGAATATTCTTTTTTTTTTTGAAAATAGGATAAAATCGAATGCCACGCCTATAAAAATTGTATAAACCTATTCAGGAGACGTACAAGGGGAGATGAATTTATATTTTTGATACATTTATATAAAAAAGATTATATATTACATTTCAACCAAACCATTTGTTTGAATATATATGGAAAGAGAATATTCTTTTTTTTTTTGAAAATAGTAAAAATCGAATGCCACGCTTATAAAAATTGTATAAAACTATTCAGGAGATGTACAAGGGGATATGAATGCATATTTTTGATACATTTATATAATAAAGAATATATATATTTTGATATAGTTAATCCTGCTAAACCGCATCCGTTACCAGTGACATTCATAACGGAAAATCTGCGTCTCCTCCCCATATTTTCTTCCATTATAAACACTATTTTGTTTTCCAAAACTCGTGTATTAAATCCATCAAAAGGCACCTTTCTGGTTGCTACCAGTGATGATCAATCTGAGACACTGATCTTAACTCCCTCTCTTCGTTCTTTTTCGATAACCATTATCCAAACTCCATAGTTGGAGATGAATCTGTATCACTATGATATGTCGGGTGACAACTATATTTTCATTGAAACATACACGAATAGCCAGAATCGACAAGTCCTGATCTCCTCCGATCTATAATTTTACGAATACGTCGAGAATTTTAATTTAACTCGTCTAAGAGTCATGAAAACAACCAGCATTTGTAAGTCTAAGCTCCTTTTTAATTCGCCATCCAATGCCAACAATTTTATTCTAAATAACGACTTTGCACAGAACAGCTTAGAGGCATACATTGCCAGATCCATCACTGAAAAATTTGGCATTGTGTGCCTGATTTCATTAAGAAAAATACTTCCTCATCGATTCCGATTCGTTCGGTAACGAGGCTACATCGCAAATCAACATGACAATAGTACGACTTATGTACCAACCACGAGTGTCACAATCGGTTTTAAAGGAAAATCAATTCTAAAAACCATCACTTTCAACTACTGCATTCTACAAGTCAGCTTTTTTATACTGACGTTGAGCCATTGTTTATATGTGGTCGCTTTGGCTACATAGCGAAGTTCTGAAAAATTAAAAAATCAAGTTGTGTTAAATATGGAAGCCCCCAGCATGAAAGATTACACGAAAGATTACAACGCAATCACGTGTATCCTGCGTGGCTCTTCCACCCACACTCCCAACTCCCAACACTCTGGTCGCCAAGGAAGAAAGAAGAAGAGGCCAATAAGATAGAGATTATTGAAAACATTTCATTCAACAACGTCGGAAAAAGACACTCTGGTTCTGACGAAGTGGTATCAAACTTAAAATTGTTCAATTATGCAGCTGTCATTAAATGCAGAGACGATACCTTAGTACTTAGCACTGTGACGCTATGAAGAGCTCTTGTTACTTCCCTGTCGATTAGATAACGTATATTATTCAGTAACCAGTCCATTATTATTTTCTTTACCTTCTTTTTTTTGGATGAAAGGGACATCTTTTAGCATGGTGGCTACGTACTGTATTACTTTAACAATTCTATCTAACATGTTTTCAAAGGTATCATCGGGAATTACTTGAGCGCATAAATCGAGAACAAATCTGGTGTTTGTGGGTTATTTAACGCTATTCTTCCAAGTATCAACGGCAGAAGAAGAATTTCAAACTCCTCTCTCTTGTTTCGTCCATAAACATAACAGTATCGTAGGCTAAAGATTGCCCCTTAATAATATCCGAATTTTTTGCTAGAGAAGTTCTTCATAAGAAGGTTTTCGAAATTCTGCCATTATGTAGTCGTTATCACGTAACCCTTAACATTATGCTCTGCGAGCATATGACTGTGCAGAGCAGTACAATTCTTGGCCTCTAATTTGCACTGATCACAATGTAACGACATAAACTTAGCTATCTCTCCATCAACAGCCAGACAAGCGTTTTTATGAGAACAGTTAGTGTAATATTAAAAAGGGGAAAAACACTCTTTGTCTTATTTTTAATCCTGTGATTCGTTAGCAACAAAATTATTCATTGGATATTTCATATTTTATTTCATATCTTAAAAATTGAATTCAACATTTTTTTTTTTTTAAATATCTTGGCACGCACAATCAATATAGCTTCCAAACGAACTTTCCTTCTTTTGTTTTTTAATCACGAAATTATTCGAAATTACTAGAAACAACGGAGAGAAGAAGAGATTTCCAGGGAAAATATGTGAATCTCGGAAGGGTTTCCTTCTCAATATATGAAATATATTTTAAGTAAAGGAAATGAATGCATTT
>NW_023998485.1:0-20510 GCF_014805625.2 Glossina fuscipes
GAAGCAATCACTCAATGCAATCACTCAATGTAAATGTAGTTCTAAGCTAAACCTTATATATCTCTTGAAAAATAAAAAATAGTTTCTTCAATTGCATTTATACTTTATTTTTTTACTTTACAACGTTCTCTTAAATTTAAACTTGCTGGAGTTTTGTAATTTTTGCGCCTTTTATCCGTACCGCATTGAAGGTCACAATGCCGGATGATGCTTAAAAAACTGCTTGACGGTTGAAATCGCTTGAAATAACTCGCTAAATTGAAATTTACCCTAAGACATCGAAATCTCGAGTTATGTTTTTCCTTAATTTATCTTGAAATAAGCTCAATCGTCAACATCCGATCGTATTTCTCTCTTTGATAAGATAAAATTTTTAATTTTCTTGTCATCGTTTTCAATGCCTTCCATTATTGCGCTTCGCTTGCAGGATTACGTTTTCACGCACTTTCTTGTAATGTGTAGTGTTAAGAAATTTGTTTTTCTTCTCTATATAGCTGAGCAAGTAATGCTTCCAAAAAATTCTATTCAAGATTCATTGGAAAGTTTTGTGAATAATAATAATATTGAAGCTGTATAGCTTCTTAAGTAATAATTAGATGTTTAAGGGCAATAATTCACAAAATCACATTTTGATTATTAGGTGTTTAAATTTCCCCGGGATTGTTGGATGAATTGACAAAAGCTATATTAACACAAATCGACCGATTTCGCCTATCGTGAATATTTTTACTTTCTTTAAATTCCGTTTTTCTAAACTCCCTCCGAATCACTCCACGAGGACCGCACATTCCTCCGCCTCGTTTGCATAAGCAAACTTTTCACTATTTTATTAATGAAAATACTTTTCGAATGTATGTATACTATTTTTTGTACTGTTGTGCAGCGATGTATTATTTTTGTTGCAATTACAGATGCAATAGACGTCTTGGCAATTACCCATATTTGTAGATTTAAAGATGTACGAAATTAAACCATACCAATACTCATAAGATCTAAACTGATTAATCTTCCGACGATTGTTATTTCGTGAGTCTAAAGCCATTGACAAACTGCCAGCTAATAAACTCTCAGCTGATTGGTTTAATTTAGGTGCATTGCAAATACCAGTTACAGAACACACCAATATCACTGTATAGCACCATAATGTATATAACCTTCACGAACATTAAAATCTTCCATTTCTGATTCATTATCGTCCAGTATATGAATGGTAAAGGCTGCCCATTGCGTCGAAGACGCATGAAAATGACCATTTTCAACATGCAGGTAACGTGTGGATACCGTTTGTGAGCGTAAACGATTAAATAGAGCCACATTTGTACGGCTAGCTATACATAAGTCAGCACTTTTTAATGACTGTTTCTTTTTCGAAGATTTCGAAATCACCTTAATGCGCTTTGAATTGAAAACTCCAATATCGTGACCGTTACCATAAAACATTTTTAACTATAACATAAAATGGTTTCGCTTATCTGAGTCCGAAATGAATGACGTGCCGGTCGAGTGCAACCTGGCATTTATTATAATCTGTTTACGAGGTTAGTAGAGAAAAAACGATCAAGCAAGAAAAATCAAATAACATTTCACATTTTGTTAGAGCTCGTGAACAGCAAATGTTGGATGAACCCATTCCCGAAATTAGGCGCAGCAGACTGGAAACAGTTATTTTAAATTTGAAGCTACTTCATGTAAGTGATCTGTATGATGTCTTGAAGTCTCTAATTAGAGCAACCGAGCCAATGGCCATACAAAATGGGATTAATCTGCTCAAAAGATACTTTGTATGTTTTGATTACGGTTTTATTTAATAATACCTTCGCTTGCCACGCAGGATTGGAGCTTTGGATTATCATCATGATTTGACACCTTTGGGAGTGCACTTAGCTCGCCTGCCTTTAGATCCCCAAATAGGTAAAATGATTCTGATGGCTGGCTTATTCCGTTGCGCAGACCCGATAACTTCTACTGCTGCATGGATATCATTTAAGAGCCCCTTTTATACGCCTTTAGGTTTCGAGCAGACCGTTGACCGCGTAAAGCGCGAGTTATCCGATAGAATCAGAAGCGATCATTTGCTTACACATAAAGCTTTAAGGGGATTTCGTGAGGCTCGCGAGAGTGGTCGCCTTTCAGAATATTGTTATCGGAAATTCTTAAGCAATTCCATTCTTACGCAATTGGAGAACATGAAAAAACAGTTTACCGATCATCTGAGACTGGCGAGGTAACACAACACACAATGATGATAAATTTATGAAAAATCATATAATATAACAAAAAATTAAATAAAATCATATAACAGGGATCTGATGCAAATCGAAATATGTCCGCCTGCCTGGTTATATGAATTTTTGATTAGCATGTACAGGAAGCATTGTTTTAACAAAATTTTCAAGTCCTCAATTTCACCAACATTTCAAACGTTCTTAATGCAAATTATTTTTCACGAAAATATTTTTGTCGTGTTTAATTATGTTGGCTATATGACATCATTTCATCATTTAAGCCTAGATCAAAGACTGTTTATGTATATATTTCTGAAGAAAATAAAGGGTGAGAAGTGTCACCGAGCTAATTGAGTAACTTTTGAGTTTTAATCGTAACTATGGATTAACTTATCCTTATTTAGAGGGCAACAAATTTGTTATATTATATGGTTTATGTCAACATTAAGATCAACGATTTTACTTTAACACCCAAAAACAGTTTTACAGAATCTGCGGATGTAACGGCTGCATCTTTGAATGTTAATTTTAATAATTTGCCCTTGTTAAGAGCCATAATCGCTTCCGGCATCGAAAGTACCTCATATTTCCTTACTTGAAAAATTTTGCGATGTCAAGTTTAAAATTTAAAAATTAAAAAAATTCTCTCGAAATAACCCGTGGGAGCTTTACTTTTCAACTACTGATGAATGCCACAAATGCAACTGATACTCTTTGATTGGCAATGTCTGCTCACTTTTTCGTATTTTTTCAAGAACCTTCTTACTGTCTTCTGGGAACATTGTTCAAAATACCGTCGAAGAAAGCAAAGTCAAAATTATTCGTATCTTTACGGCTTTGTAGTTGCATCGCTTCAAATGTCGTTGGGCCCAAACACGCCGCTGTATTAAATTTCAACAAAACACCTCCAAAAGTAGCACCTTGACAACACCTTGACGCTCACTTTAAAATTAAAATATAGGACTGCTACGTTTGCATATACAAGCATGCGCAATGGGCGTATATAGATTAAACAGACAGACAAGCTAAGATCGATTCAGAAAGTGATTCTACAACGATCGGTATAATAAAACGTGGATCTTCTCCTTCTAAGTGTTGTATTCACCTGCAACAAAGTTTATATGCCTTTTTCCCTTCCTTATCAACTTCTTCCGCTTAAAAGCGATAATCAATTGCCGCTCGCAGCGTATAATTTTTGTTTTTGTATCTATCAGCGAAGATGAGGGGTATATTCAATTTTTCAAAACGTTTCGGAAGGAAGCTTCAGAGATATATGTATTCTTGATCAGCGTGAAATCTTGAGTCGCTGTAAGTATATCTGGTTGTCCGTTAGAAATATTCTTCTGGCTGCAAAAATGAAACGATTACCTTTAAATTTGGCAAAACATTGGAAACATTGGAAATTTTGGCGCGCAGGTTGGTATTTAAAATGACAAATGTAGAAAAAATTGACCGCATATTCTTTGGGCGATACTGTAGCACCTGTATAAAAATGGGAAAAATTGACCACGCCTACTCATTATTATAGTGTATCAAAATATAAATTCTTTTGAAAATCTTTATAAGGCGCAAAAGAAAGCTTCAAAAAATCTCATAAAGTATATAAATTCTTGGCATGAGTCTATTAATGTCCGTCCGTTCGTCTGTTTGTCTGCGCAACTAAATTTGTGGTAAACCATCTCCCGTTAACGAAAATGAAGATATTACCTATAAATTTGCAAAAGGATCTGGAAATCACTTAAACCTTTCCAAGAACTCGCCTACAACGTCCACAACGCCCATCGGACAAACGCTTTTATTTTGAAAATAGAAAAAATCAGCCGAGCCCAACCGATATTATATAGAGTACGAAAAGGTAATTCTTTTACTTCTTTTGTTTATATTTAAATAAGGGTAATGGGTGTAAAAGATTCGGTCACTACCGAATAAGGGCTTCTTACTTGCCTTTACTCATTTAGTATCAAAATTGCAGAGCTTTAACATGAATAGTTTCTTATTGTCTCGAAGCGAGAAGCGGCTTAACCGTAGACTACCTTTTTCAATATTTTCTCAGATATGACCAAATTCGGGCTCGCTCAGTTAATTACTCTCAGATGTTAACTAGACGGTCGAGTTACGAATAATTATTAAAACAAATAGGCTGGAATATGTAAATATGGTTTTTAATTTGTTTTCCTATATAACAAAATACTACTAAGTTAAAGTTACTATATTTATTAAAAAATAATACAAATATTAAATATTCTACTAATATACTATATACTAAGTAATTATTACTAAAATTGTGATCATGAAAGAAAATTAATTGTTGTAATAAGATAAGTATAGTGTAATAATATATCTATATATATGTAAAATTAAATAAATATTTTTCGAATATCAATTCAAATGAAAGAAAAAAGTTTGTTTGTTAAAAAACATATTTGCTTTATTTCATTGTTATTGTTATGAAGACTTAAGACAGTCTTGAAGCATCAGCATCAGCAGCTACGAGCATCGGCTATATTGAAAAATCTGCCGCATTTGAGATTTTAACTCACCTACATTGAGTTATTAGTTCAGACACTTGGCCTACTCGGAAAATGAAAGGAGTAAACGTACAGAGGGCATAGAAAGATTCAAATATATTTTTGTTTATCTGTAAATTATGTTAAAAAAAAAATATTGTTTGTTACACATTGTCATAACATTTTGCAAAAAAAAAACATTCTTATCATAAGTTCAGTCCAGCCATGGGCTTGCCAAGTATTTCCACGTCTAAAGGGACCTGAACATCAAAGTAGAATTTATTTCATAAAAGTGGCAACTAGTTCTAATACCCGCGTTGTCATCATCATATTGAAAGGTGCAGTTTTCGAATTAACCGTTTTGCCTCATTGACAGTATATTTGATGAATAAAATTGCACCGTGAATTCGAGATCTCCGACTTTATTCATTTCAAAAGACGACAAAGCAACCTGCTACTCACACATTAGGTGGCAGTCCATGATTTGGGTTTCATATATCATATATATTCTATATATATATAGATATGTATTGATTACGTAAATCTCTTTTGATTATTAAGAGCAGAGCTGCTTTGCTGTCCGAAGAAACAATAAATTTGCTAGGACCATTTAAAAATTTACATAATAAAAATCGAAATGTTCCTCCAGAGACATTTTACTATCATTTAAATTCTTTCGGTTTTTTTTTTAATTAAATTTTTTATTAAAAATTTAATGAATATGTATGCTTTTCACATGTATGTTTTAAAACATTATAACATGAAATAATCACAATGATAAAGTTTTTAACTATTTTTTTTTTCAACTTTTTTTTTAAAAATAATTTTCATTTGTTTTATACCTTCCACCGAAATATTTAGAGAAAGTTAGTTTTTCCATTAGGTTCATAAATTCCGAAAATGAGTGTCAAATCAATGTAAGGTGATTGCGAGACGATTTAGCCAAATTCACTTTATGATTTATTGAAATTTTGAAAACTTTGTAGATTTGTAATTACTTCATATTCACGGATCAAGTTGCAAAGTGCACGCATTTTCCAGCGAATGCGTACGTCGCGATTGCCAGGTGCAAAAAAGCAAGGAACTACAATTTTATGTCATTATTTATTTTAATAATTCATTCTTACACGCCCACACAAACAAACAAACAAACAAAACCGCTATAATTCATTTTTGCTTGAGGTGGTCGGCATCCGAAAACCGCTTAAAAACGAATTTAACTTTATTACTTATTATATCCTCAGCGGGCAACGTAACATTTCTAGAATTCTTCGCGTTCACAATATCTTTGCCCTGTTTATTTTTAGTATTCCTCTCAGGGTGATCGTGATAGCTGCAGGATATAAAGTTAATTTTGTATTATCTTTTGTATTCAAACAAGACGTGAAACTTACGCAAGTAATGTTCCCATTTCACCACGTAATAGAGCGACTAGCAATGGCGTACTCAAACAAGTTGGTACCAAAAGCAATCTTGCTGGCTGAACCTTTTCAAACACAATACGATGGATAATTGTAGCCGTTAAACCTATAAAGTAGGCTATCAAAGTGGAATGGAAATAGATATCACTTTTGCGGTCAGTGCTATGGTCGAAACTCAGTAATAGGGCTATAAACATATGTCTAGACATTGTACAACAACAGCATTAACTTAGCCTGTGACTGCCTTTACACTTATAAATAAATTGGCGAACATTACTAAATTCGACGACGAATCAATATAGCAAAGATTCGACCTCTAAGTAAGCGTCATGTAAACAATAATTAACATAATTTCTATGTGGTTTAAACTATACTGCAGGTAGTAAATTAGAACTTTGCTTCTAAATGAATGGATTCCCTTTACAATCTGAATATAAAGCAGAGACGCATTTCTACTTTCGATGGTCCCAAAAGGCATTCTGTATATATATAGGCATTGTTTGGGTTGCTGAGTGGTGCTTTACCAAAACTCACTTCGGAGCAGCATGAATTAGTTAGTAAGGCGAAAAAATATGCTATGGAACAAAGCATAAAGATGGTTCTAATGAAACAAACACTCGCTCATCAACAGAAATGTTGTTCTGTAATGCTAATATAGGAAATGCTGGTGCGCTACGTCAAGTAAATTTTCAACGTACATCTTATAATTTAATTGGGTGACATCGCTTAGAAACTTTGAAAAATATTCTCTATGATTCTAATGGTTTAGTAGATAATCCCGACAAGACTTTTTCTTTTCGAAATAAACTTAGAAATCATATTCTTGATGTGTATAGAAAAATTCAAAACTAAGTGAAAAAAAAATTGTGAAGAAATGTGTGTCCCGAAATATCTTCGAAGAATCGAAACTTATAGACGAAAATATGATAAATTATCGTTTTTTTCGGGGTTGTTTCAGTTCCTCATTTATGGTGGACGTGTTGCAATCATTTTTTAACGTTGAATTCCTAACTTCTAACTTCTTATGGCAAGTCGACGAAAATAGCAAATGAAGATAATCCTTTTGATAGAAATAAGTTATGCCAAAGGTTTGTTCTTCTAGAGTTGATAAAATTATTTAATTAATCAACTTCTTAGTTGAGAGTTGTCTGCTGCTTGTACATCATATGCTACAAGTTACAGGTTGATCTTATTTGGTTGGGATTGGGCAAATGTAAGACCTGTTTTTAGGTAAATTTGTCTGACCCATCAAAGCTAGCCGAAGGAACAGTTAACAATCAAGATAATTAAATTACTTTTGGCCTTAAAATTCATTTTTCATTTTTTAATTAATAACATTAATTAATAAATAAAAATAAGACTATTTTCCCAGAAAATATTTTTTTTAAATATGGATTCAAACGAACAACGATTAAGTTTGTATGTGCAGGTCTTCTTCTTGTTGCTCTGCGAAAATTTGTTTTGCTAGCAAGCGTTCTGCAGTAGATCCGAGTAAACGACAAATGATGCTGAAAACTATTAATTTAATATTTTGTCGACACATATTGATATTGTTGCAGAAGCGAAATGATGAATGCCATATATAAATGAATATGAGTAAATTGCAATATGTCTTCTTTTCCTTTCGTTACAGGATATATCTATACTTATACCAGAACACTCGCGCTATATAACAAATTTCAGTTAAAGTTTTTTTGGGCTTTATATCTCATTATTTTCTGAAAATTAGAGTTTTGTACATATGTATGTAAGTTGAAAAACCAACAAGCAAATATTGCTATTAAAAAAAATTTGGAGAATATATCAAGTGAATGGAGCTTCGCTCTACTTTATGGTCAAGTAAATATATTTTACAGGTCATCATCATTTGACTTGGTCGCTTTTGCTCTTTTTCCATCGATTTTTTTATCTGTTTGGAGATGCCTTCAGATAATACAGCATTGCTTCTAAAAAAGGAAAAGTATACTCTCAATACAATACAATTTCCAGATATTTTCAAAATACTTCATAAAATGCTTGACATTTATTGTTCTTTGATCGATTAAAAATATGTTGTTTAAAAATGTGTGTGATCCTTTGACTTCTCCGGCACTTTCTAAGCCAAAAAGAAAAATACAACTCGAAATTCTGTTAGAAAGCCTTCTTTAGTTAGAACCATCTATTTTTTATTTTGTATACTTATACTGGGAAACATAATAAAAAAAGTATGCACGCATACGAAAAAGTTTATGTCTATTTATGTCATTACGGTCTTACTTACTTTGAAACTGAAAGTTTCGCTTCAACGCACTGTAGATTGAACGAAATGTAACGTTGGATCGTATGTAATACAAATCATACCTACAAATTTCACAGAGGTTTATTGAAGCGTTTGGAGAATACAAAATGTAGAATGCTTTAATATAAACAGCGAAACGAGATCCAACGTCATTTGGTTTTTTTTACGTATATATACCTTATGTACACGCTATACATAGCTAATATGCACTTAGAGTTCGAAATTGTACATGCTTTGGCTTTGCAAACGTTTGTTACAGTGTGAGATCCGATTCTTCTTCCTTGACTTGGTCGCTTTTGCTCTTCTTCATTTGCTGCAGCTTTAGAAAATTGTAAAGAAATTCCAATTCATATTTTGTTGATGAACAGCTGTCGCATGTATTTTGTATTTTCTCAGATGGTTTGAATTTGTTGCTTTTTTACAAAGGCCTGTTGAATTATTGAGAACGAATATGCGCTTATTCTCGAAAGCGGCACAATACATGTAAAGAAATTTATTCAAACATTCTCAATTGCATGAAATTTGTATTTGTAAGAAACTTTAATTCCATGTCGCAGATTCTTACTTTTACTGGAAAAGAAAGTTAGTTATGTAATCTGCTTTTGAGCGAGCAATCTATATATGCATTATTGAAGGGATATCGATGTTTGAGATTCAGTAAAATTTCTAAGCGGCCTTTCGGGACCTAAATGACAAGTTTTCTAATTGACATTTAGAAATTGCAAGATATCTAAAATTTAACCAAAAAGCTAGACGTACCCTAAGTAAAACAAAAAGCAAAGAATTACTAAAAAAATATGTTTTTGTTTGTAGCAAAATCCTTTGAATCAAAAGTACCCTACATTTCGCAGCCAATATATGATCTTAAACAGAATGGTGATGTGAAATTTGGACCAGGCACCAGATCAGCATCGTTGGGATTCTCCCTTTTGTGGAATTCCCACAGTGGCAGAAGGTGAAATTTGGTCCAGTATTTCTTAATCGATTGAGTATCGAACGTTTTAAAATGGTTGCCCACATACACGCCCAGGACGGATAAAAAACCCAACCATCCTAGAAGAACATCGGCAGAGATCTTTTCTTGAAATTTGGTACACTGGCGGGATAGGACACGAAACGTAATTGACGCATTACATTGCTAAGAAGATAGCTCGCGCCATTGTTGACACACGCTCGGCTCTACATCCTATAGAAACTCCTAAACAATTAGCCGACTTGGTAGCCAGCTGCCTGCATGAAACTCATTTTCGTTTAGATAAATTGCAGCGACCCACACATGTGGCCACTAAAACGTTTCAAGCTTTACGTATGTTCGTTAACAATGAGTTAAATGAAATTAACTACGGCATGGTCCTGGCAAATGATTATAGTCAAACGTCGTCTTTACGGGAATGTCACTGACGGCTTAGTAAATCCAGTAGCAGTAAAGCTGTTGTGGAGTGCCGCGCAAACGGTTGCGAATTTGCCCATTTTTAGCGCATTGTATCTGGTTGAAGCGAACTTTCGAGATAAGAACAACAAACGTACAAAGTGAGTAGAGAAATTCAAATTTTCATTTATATGTTGTCTCCTTGTTTTTTATTTTTATAGATTGCTTTTTTTTCAAAAATTTCAGTTTTTCCTTGTTTTACTTATTTCCGAATTCTTTGTTTTTTTTTCTGATGAATTTTTCAAGTATATCCTCAAAATCATCCTTTGATCGCAACCAAAAGCCACAATACGATCGCTCAGATTCGCTGCTGGCGGGTTCTTTGCGTACCGTTATCATACCACAAACAATGGAGGTGTTTCTTAAATTGGCGCAGAGGAGTACAGATAAATATATAGAGACTTGCAGTATATTGGCCGGTCGTCTATGTTACTCTATGCAGTGTAAAGCTGCTAAGAATAACGAAGCTCAAATGCTTCAATTTCCGCACTGTTAGATTATTGCGAAATATATCTGGCACAATAAACTTAATGCAATTAAAGCATATTTTTGTGAGAAAAGCATTAAAAGGTCATCGCTCTTATATGCGGTTTGCAGATCCTTCTAGCCGTGACAAATTTCGCATTGAAAACCAACTACTTGCGAGGGCACATACTTGCGTTCTATTCTATTAGTGTGACAAAAGCTTTAATATGATATTTTCTATCTGCATAAAGTGTATACATAATGTATAAATAAAAATTCCGTACAACTGGGAATGTTTGAATACGTTTGTTTACAATTCTTGATAATTTCGCATGCATTGTTGTCTACATTCTTGGCATACACCATATTCGGAATACGATTAAGCAAGTCCGTCTGTCCGTCCATCTCTAATAAACGATATCAGTAAGAAGTTGTAGTACGCTTACACCACATTCAACGAATTCTGCGAGTACATCATCTTTAAAGCACCATTAAATAGAAAAATAGAAAAAAAAGAAATTATTTGTGAAAAAAAGCAAAGCGTATAATAACCAGAGTAAAATTGGTTAAACTACATTTCTTATTTGATCGAAGAAGTAAAAACAAATGAATCGAAAAGAGGACTTGTTCTGAGACAAATTTTAAACATTACGCAACTTCCATAGCATAGAATGCAGAATATACAAATAATGTAATGGACGCAGTTACGAAAAAATTGACGAAGTTTGCTTTCAATATAAAAAATTTGAAAAAAAATTTAAAACATTTAAATTTTATTCACATTACTTAAGTTTAACCGCGGCTCTAAGTTTTGCCGAACGACTGCGACTATTGTGCTTTATCTCTTCTTCGCCTGGTAAAATAACATGTCTATGTAGTTGTTTCCAATTACTCGAATTAATTGATTGCATTATCCCCTCATCGTGGACGACATCATACCCGCAATACTTTAAAGGTACTGGATTAGCTAAGCCGTCAATGACATTTCCGTAAAGATGACGTTTAACTATGGTATCTTCCAGCGAATGGAAAGTGAGAGCTACTAATCGACCTTGCGGACGTAGATAATCATTTGCCAGGACCATGCCGTAGTTAACTTCATTTAACTCATTGTTAACGAAAATACGTAAAGCTTGAAACGTTTTAGTGGCCACATGTGTGGGTCGCTGTAATTTATCTAAACGAAAAGGAGTTTCATGCAGGCAATTGGCTACCAAGTCGGCTAATTGTTTAGTAGTTTCTATAGGATGTAGAGCCGAGCGTGTGTCAACAATGGCGCGAGCTATCTTCTTAGCAGCTTTTTCTTCGCCATATATGCGTAGGATTTTCACCAGATCTAGTTCATCAGCACGAGCCAAGACATCAGCTGCCGTCACTTGATCATTATTCATGCCTGGAGCACAATCCATACGCATATCCAAAGGACCGTTTTTCGAAACTGAAAAACCACGTTCAGGTTCATCGAATTGCATAGATGAACATCCGAAATCGAAAAGTATACCATCCACGCTGCGACGTATCACGTGCTGTTCTTTCAGAAGATGAGGCATGTCCGAAAATCTTCCAAGTAAAGGGGTCAAACGTCCTTCATACTCTTTGCTCATTTGTTGAGCTAATTTATAAGCCACCGGGTCACGATCTAAGGCATAAACTTTTATATCTTTACAGCTGTCAAGCAATTTTTTGCAATGACCGCCTGCGCCAAAAGTCATATCAATGTAGATTTTTTGTGGTCCAGGATTTAGATAGCTAATGGCCTCTGCACATAAAACAGGTATATGGGAAGGGTTCGATTCAAAGCCAACATTCGAAGAGTAACATTTTGCCAATATTGGTCTTGAACATTTTAATACAGTTTTGTTGAAAATCATTTCCCCGAGCCTTCGTTGAGATATTGTAGAAAGTCCGATGATAACACTTGACTGCATTGTTCAACACTCAAACCAGTAGCTGTGGAATCGCGTAGACGTACGTATTTCTTACCGTATATGTTGTTAGCCAATCTTTCCAACGAGTCGATTTTTGTAGTTATTTTACTGGTTTCCTCAGTAGTCAAACTAGCCGGATTAGTTAAGATATTTATATGTTTACGTATCTGCTCACCTAGATCTCTATTTGGTTTCGTTTTATCAACAGGCCACTTTTCGAGAACTTTAAGAAATCGTTGATATTGACTCGACATATTAGAAGGAAATGCTCGCCAAAAAGTTCATGAATCTTTTTGATTTTATAACAATTCTTTAAATAAAACAAATATATGCTAAAAAAAGTTTCGTAATATTTAGCGATTTGGTGTTGTCATATCCGTCATCCGTCGATTTGGTGTTGCCAGTGCACAGTGATGGCAATTACTACACTACAAATATCATTGGTATTAGTCATAATAATTATAAAATGTGACAGCATTCAGCATCATTTATGGTTTCCATTTTTTCACGTTTGCACAACAGCTGCTACATACGCTCACTTATAATTGTCAAATGAAGTGAAAGCTAAATGGCCCAAGTTTTCAGTCGACATGAATGATAGCAACGAAAGTAACGCGAATGTCTTATGTGTAGCAAAATTGAAACGTCTATCAACAACCGCCCTCGCAGCGAACGAGAACTAACTTCCAGAGAAGTGATTACCCTCTGATTTTTTACATTTTACACGCCTGGCAGCAAAATATAGGTAAGTATTGGAATCAGTGCCATAGCCACTAGTAGATTTTGGTTTCTGCAATGGTTGATTGTTGGAATATAATCCGCTTACCAAAAATGTTGCATGCACAGTTTGAAAGGCGGTCGAATTACATTACGTGTTGATAAAGTGGTGAGGTAAGCAGATCAGCAAAAGCTTCTCTTTTTCACACAGTGATTTAGTAATCATATTTGCAAATTTTTACGATATCCCCTTCCCATTGACGACACTTTCGAAAATTTCTGTCTTTTTTATTATGTGTTTGCAAAAATTTTGATCAGTGGCTTCTACAGGTAAAAATGATTTTAAAAAATGGGAAATACCGGTGTACATAATGATTGAATTCGATAGTTTTGACTTTCTTCTAAATAAAATAACAATTCTTAATTTAATATTATTGATTTATTCAGCCTAATCCGGCAACCAAATTTGAGTTGAAAATGAATTACTGCGTTCTTTTATATAACTTTATAAACAAATACGTAAATACTGTTTAATGCAAACAAAATATATAGTAGCGTTGATTTATTACAAATAGTAAATTTTTAAACACTCTAAGAAATTCTTTCGAAACATCATTCCGCTTCTCATTCAGCAAAATTGTTTAAGTTTAATAGAATTGTTTAGGTATTTTTTTACCACCTTTTCTTATTTAGCAGAATTGTTTAGGTATTTTTCCACCAGTTGTTGAAAGCAACTATGTTCTCTCCCTCTATTCACAACACATGGTACTTTTCTTTTATAAACCGTGTAAAGGAAAAAACCAGCTAACGGCTTTTAGCAAAAAATCTAAACCGTTTCACAAGTGCAGAAAGAAGTTTCACAATGTGAAATAAGGCGAAAAAAAATTAAAAAAAGGAATTAAAAAGTTTAAAAATTTGAAAAAGTTTGTGAAAAATTTATATAAAACTAAATTAAAAAAAAACCAAAGAATTATAAAATTATGAAAAAAATTTAGTCTCTAAGAAAAGTTTATAGAAAAAAAAGTTTATTAGGACATATATCATTTAATAAGTTAGATAAGTGTAAGGAATTTAATAACAAAAGTTGAATAAATATAAATAATTCAAACAAATAAAAGTTTATAGAATAAGTATAAAAAAGTGTAACTTCAAGTAATATAAGAGCATTGGCGATAAGTGCATTTATTTATAATTATTTCATTTTTTGCCAAGGAGACCCACCTGAGACTCACATAGTTTTCCTGGGAATCTCCTTGGTGTCTTCTTATTTGCTAGTAATTATTAGCATTAACATACGATCACTTTTCAACTATTTCACTGCAAGATAAAATATTTTTCAAATATTTATATATTCATTGGAACTAATTTTCTTTTTTAAATTAAAATAATGAATGCGCGAATAAATAAATGAATGAACAAATGAGTGAATGGGAGAATGAGTGAATGAGTGGATAAAATAAGTATAGTGAACACCACCTCAACTGATGGTTTACTTTTTCGCGATAATACCAGCGATATGGGTATTAAATGGAAGGACCAGGAACGTAGAATGCGACAAGTTAAGTGTGTTATACATTTTTACCACATTGCTACCAATATGTATATATTGACAACTCATATTGGCGGCATTACAACAATAAGTATATGTGCCGCCATATTAATTTCAACGCTTTTACGTGCTAACGCGTCGAAATATATAAAATTCTTCCGAAATTTAAAAAATGAAAATGCATTCTATCGTAATAATTTTGTTTTTTTTTTTTTAACTATGACGTTATTTACATTGATGTCATTTATAATGCCTTTTTGAAGAGGCATTAATTTAAAGTTTTATAGCACTTCGATCATCTGAAGTTTACTTTGCTTTTCTTAAACTCTATGTTGGACAAGAATACAATTTTTTTTCTTTATTTGTCACGTAAAGGATACATATATATTGTATAAAAGATATGAAAATAGGTTGCTTCTGTTATCCTTACCGTCACTCGAGAAACGTAGATTTGTTCTTGGGGTTTCCTTCGTAATCAAATTGATAAATGGTACAATTGACTCGCATTACTTCGTGAGATAGGCTTTAATGTCCCTAACCGCTTCTCTAGGCACTTAATCTGGATAAAGCTTAGTTAATGCAAATATAATTAGGAACAGTTTAACCCGCTCAGAGTTGTTTGCAAGGACGTCTATCACTTATTCTCATTAACGGACTCTTTAAAGTCTATTAAAGCAACGTTGCTTAATACGCGCGATTTACCTATGTCGTACTTGAACTAAATTTTAACTTTAAAAAGTGATTATGAGTCGTAAATTAATTGTATTATCGGTTGCCAAGCTTAGGCATGTTTGCGATGGCATAGGGTTTTACTTGCAATTTGGTCCTGTACCGGTTGTGGGTGTGGCTCTATACTAGTTGTGTACATGCTTTTTTCTTTTTTTTTCTTATTTGTTTTATTGTGCTTTTGTTTCGTCTATATATAATAAAAAATAGAAAACAAAAAAAACATCTGACTTTTTATTCAGTAGTTTCCCAAACCTTTTGAAGTGAGTGGTTATTTCAAAAATAATAAGTAATAGACAACAATAAGGCATAATGGCCCCGGGGCCGCCAGACAAAAACTCGAATAGATTTCATCTATTAATTGATACATCCCCCAAATTAGCCCTTTGCTATAAAAAAAGCTCTAGATAGCATTACAACATACATCGACTCCATCTCGATTCTACGCGATGGGAATTTACTGGTCCTCGCTGGGAACCCGCGCGCAACCGAAAAACTCATAGAGGCCAAATCTTTAGCTAATCTATGTGCTATTTCAGCTAAACTACATGAGAAACTTAACTCGGTTCGAGGCGTAACTTATGCCCCTTGCTTAAAGCATGTGCCGGAAGATGAAATTGTTCGCGAAATGGGCATTCAAGGAGTGACTGAAGCATATAAATTAACCAAACTGAATGATGACGGAAAAACACGCTCTCCTACAGGAAGGATTATTTTAACTTTTGATCGCTATCGATTACCGCGAACAGTTGATGTGGCGTGGTATAAATGTAAAGTAGAACTATACATCCCAAATCCTATGAGGTGTAAAACTGAAAGCTGTACCCGTAGTTTCTGCATAAATTGCAATGATCAACACTCAGCTTTAGACAAACAATGCCCACGTTTTGTACAGATGCGTGAAATATTAAAAATCAAAACAGAAAATTACTGTAGCATGGGCGAAGCGCGACGCACATACCGGGAAAGAAATCCATCTGTAGCCCATGGAATTGGCAAAAGTAATACCTATGCTGCTGTTGCCTCACAAATCGAGCCTAGTAAGACTTTAACTGCAACTGCTTCCAATGAAAAACCTGTTCCACCATTAACCAAAAATTATATTGCGAAACCAGTTACATCACTTGCCAAAGATAATATTGAAAAAACCAAAGCAACTGCAAATATTGAAAAAATCAAAACAACAACAAATATGCTAAAATCTAATATACCAAATTCTCCAGAATCTCCAGCTCTCAACTTTACTCAACATATAACAAGTGGTAATGAATCCATTCTTTCATCCATTAATCAACCTTCGAAAACCAAAGCAACTGCAAATATTGAAAAAATTAAAACAACAACACATTTGCTAAAATCTAATATACCAAATTCTCCAGAATCTCCAGATCTCAACTTTACTCAACAAATCACAAGTGTTAATGAATCCATTCTTTCATCCATTAATCAACCTTCAATTTCAAATTATTCACGTGCGCCAACCCGTTGCGCTCTAAATGTACCAAATCATCTAAATACAGATTATTCTGCTAGTAAGAATAAATCATTCACGAAAAATTCCTATAGCGACCTTCTCGACGGAGACGCTGACATGTCAACTTAACCCTCCCTCCACTCTGCTTACATGTCATTACAATTAAATAAAGTTTTTAAAATTCTACAATGGAACATTAAGGGACTTATTAATAATTTTGATGAACTCCGTACACTCATAAGTGATTTTAATCCAACCTTTTTATCGCTTCAAGAAACCCATTGTAGAAGCTCTTTTAATCCTATTCCACCCAAATCATATACTGGATATTTCACGAATGCTAATCAAAACTCATATTCCAAACAAGGAGTAGGTATTTTTATAAAATCAAGTATACCTCACAAACGCATAAATTTAAACTCAAATATACAAGCCGTGGCGATACAAATAATGTTAAATATAAAATTTACAGTGCTTTCGCTCTATATTCCATCTTCGCAATCGTTTTCTCAGCAAGAACTCTACAGCTTATTCTCCGAAATCCTATTTCTTTGTTTAGTATATATATGTTTATAAATATGTGTCTGTATTTTAAATTTTATTTACAACTATATGCCGCTTCTTAATCTAAATTTATAGATACATATATAAATACATATCCTTAGTTATTAGTTGAAAACTATTATGTTCAGCTCTTACCTTGTATAAATTTTTATTTTACATGATGGATTGTTAATAAATAAGTCTAGTCTATGATAAAACTTTGCGAAGTAAGATGGTTTTGTATTAATTAATTCCAGATCGAAAGCATATACAATCTTATTAAACAGTCTTAAGCAGACATTGTGTCAAGTTCTTATATAAGCGAACCAAGTAATAATCATTCCCTGCTCCATCACGTGCTGATCCATCGCTGCGTAAAACAGTTCATACGCTTGATCGAACGCTCTTCCGTCATGTCACGCAAGCAGTGGTGGATATCTGCAAACTCCTCTCCATCGGGTCCGAATGGTGTGTACTCTTCTTCGGGCTGTTGCCCAATTTCGCACTTCATTTCATTGATGAGGAGGTAATCATCGGTTGTTTGTAGTCCTTTTTTGTATTTGAAAACCTGGAAGTTCTTAGGCGGTTGCACAATTGAACGATTTCGGCGGCGGATCTGGTATTTTTGCTATTAAACATTATTAAATAATCTTAAATACTTCTTAACACTTGGAAAAAATAGCGGAATTCAACATCGAAACCACACCCTCCATACAAAACCAAAGCCGAAAATTTAAAGAATGAAATATGAGAAAATCGATTTATAAACTAAGCGCTTATTTGACCTCAGGAAATGTAGCCTGGCTTTTGATGTATAGATTTCAATGCATATGACTTATCATTTAAACAAAGTCGACCAACAATAATCTAAACAATTGTCCTTTATTTCTAGGATAAATAATAAACTAATAACATCTTAGTAAGGGGCCTTTGTTGCGTGTATCAACAAAAAAATTTTTGGGATTGCATGCATTTATCACAAATATCAAATAATATCAAAATATAAAAAACAATGTATTACAATTCGTTTTTCTAAGAGAGGGATATTGCGGCAGTTAGAGGCACCGTTCACCCAGTCCCAGCTCCATTTTCCACTATACTTGTCATTAAAAGAAGGGATAAAGCAGGAGGTAATAGTCAAAATTTTATATTATTTATTCGGGGATATGCTGTATCAAGAGCTTCTATTATTAAAGAAACTAATCAATTTCCAAATCCTCCAATTATAATAGAAAATTGAAATGAAGAAAATTATAATAAATGCATGAGCTGTTACGATTACATTATAAATTTAAGAGTGTCCTAATTCTGCTCGTACTAAAATTTTTAAAGAAATTGCTGCCCATGTACCAAAAATAAAATGTAATGCTCCAATATGTTTACGACTAATCATGGAGCGCTCAATATTCGTCTTCTTTCAAATTCATTGTTTTTGTTTTTTATTCAAAGAAATCTGCTGTAGAAGTCCACCAAATACGTTCAGAAGCTTATGAAGATGGTACTCCGTCATATTCCAATTGTTGGATTTGGTTTAAAAGTGATGACACACACTGACTGAAAATGCAATTTTCTTGGCACTTCTTGCAGGAGTTGTCCAGGATACACTGTTGCAGCTTGAATGGGAACTCCTGCCACACCCAGACACGACACCTTCTGATTCCCACCTGTTCAGGTCAGTGCGGCATGGCATCGCCCACAGCAAGGGCAATTTAACGACGTAGCCTTATCGTCACCCAACACCTTCTACGGTTCCAGCACCGATATGGAGCGTACGAGCGATGCAGCGAAACGAGCATACATCTGGCACAATCAAGCAGATAAATGGTTACCGCTGCACGAGGGTGACAAAATTCCAAACCGTTGCAGCACAAGTATAGGGCGGTGAGCCGTCTAGCGACGAAAAGCAGCAAAAAAAAAAAAAAAAAAAGGAAAAAAAAATTAAGAAAATCCACGAGAATACAAGAACAAAGAAAAAAAACACTGAGAAAACCAACGAGAACACAAAAGCAGCAATAAAAAAAGAAAAAAAAGAAATACAGAAGAAAAGAATATTGAAAAAAATACTAAGAAAATCCACGAGAATACAAGATCATGAAAAAAAACAACAAAAATAAATACGAAGAACATTGCCAAAAAAGAAGAACACTAAGAAAACCAAAAAAAAAAGAAGACAAAAAGAAAAGGACATTGTAAAAAAAAAAGAACAAGGAAAAGATACCAACAGAAGAAAATCAACAAAAAAAATCAACAGAAAAACCAACACAGAAGAAAAATCAACAGAAAACAGGAATCAACAAAAGAAGACCAGCAGAAGGAAATCAACACAGAAACAAAGAAGAATCAACAAGAGAAAACAAAGGATCAGCAGAGAAACCCCAACTGGAAAAAAATCATCGAAAAAAACAAAACAACAAAAAAGCAACGAGTATACACGAACATCAAAAAAAAGGTGAGGTAATCCCCTGGGATGCATGGTGGAAACAGGAAATAGATCAACGGCAATCATCAGCAGCAGGTGCAGCCTCAAAACCGCACATCACTCACAGCAAATAACCCATCAGCCGCATGTACAGTGCGGAACTTCAAAACTCCCGCAGCAACGGAAATCATCAGCAGCATGTGCAGCCCGAAAACTTCACATTGCCCACAGCAGATAACTCATCAGCCGCAGGTGCAGCCTCCACACATCCCCGAAAGCAGGTAAATCTTCGACAGCAGCAATTGCAGCAGCAGTAACGTCAACGCCGCGATCAGCACATTATCACGAGCCATGGCCAACCCAACAGCGGCAGCAGCAGCATCATCGGCCGACACCCACCGCTGGGGAGAAGTAATAGAGATACCTCTCAGAGGCAAAACATAGAAAAGTATTCGGTGCAGTCCGTGTCTTTTTTTTCCTCGCCCGAAGTGAGGGGGGGATGTAAGGAAGCGTTTTTGCTTCCTTACGAAGTGCAAGTCCGTCAGCCTAAGACAACCATCTACAATAAGCAACTAGCCAGTCCGTTCCGTCCGCGCACGTCCGCTTAGGGGCCGAATAAGAGATGAACAACCCTCTCCGCTGTAAATAAGTATGTAAATATAAATAAATAACTACGCAAATGTGAGTAAGCCTGCAACTGTAAAGAACTACCCCAAATGCGAATAGGTATTCCCAATGTAATAATTGCTCGGTTGTAAATAAGTATGTGTGAAAGACGAAGTAAATATGGCTGCTACCTTCAGTGGTGGGTATAAAAACAATGCATAAC
>NW_023998485.1:35510-128764 GCF_014805625.2 Glossina fuscipes
CTTGATTACAAGCGAATTGTATTATGTAAGAAAATTTCTACTTTTATACGTTGGCTTTAAAGGGAGCCTTCAAAGGTTGATGATAGTTCTGAAGTGTTCCTTTTAAAGCAAAAATTTAAAAATAAAGAAAAAACTTAAACAAGAAATACAAACAAATAAATAAAAAACGCAGCTTATATCATTTAGTTTATAGTTATTTCTAATTTGAAATTTATATTTATTTATTTATTTATTTATTTATTTATTTATTCCACTTATACAAGAAACTCAACTTAAATAAAATGGCAGTCGAGTTCAATTGACTCTTAAGTAAATCTTAAAATTAATTAATAATAAAACTTAGTATAAGTACAATAAAACAAATAAGGAGGAAAAAAAAGAAAGAAAAAAAAAAAGCATGTACACAATTAGCATAGAGCCACACTTACAACCCGATACAGGACCAAATTGCAAGTGAACCCCTAAGCCATCGCAAACATGCATAAGCTTGGCAACCGATAATTGTTAACAATAAATTATTTTTCGACTCATAATGACAAAATCTAAGGTTAAATCAGTTTAAGTACGACATAGGTAAATCGCGCATATTAAGCAATGTTGCTTTAATGGACTTTAAAGAGTCCGTTAATGAGAATAGATGATAGACATCATTTAGGTTCTTGCAAACAACTCTGAGCGGGTTAAACAGTTCAAAGTTATATTTGCATTGACTAAGCTTTATCAACATAAAGTGCCTAGAGAAACGGTTAGGGACATTAAAGCCTATCTCACGAAGTAATGCGGGCGAGTCAGTTGCACCATTTATTAATTTGATTAAGAAGGAAACCCCAAGAACAAATCTACGTTTCTCGAGTGACGGTAAGGATAACAGAAGCAACCTATTTTCATAGGGTGGAAGAGGGGAAATCGGGTCCCAACCCAAATTCCTAAGGGCAAACAGCAAGAATTGCTTTTGTATGGATTCAATTGAATCTACGTAGCACCTATATGAAGGAGACCACACAACGGAGGCATACTCAAGTATAGGTCTAACCAAACACGTGTAAAGCCTTTTCGTAATATAAGGATCATCAAGCTCTTTGGACCACCTCTTTATAAAACCAAGCGCGGACCTAGCTTTGCTTAACGAGGACTCAATATGCAAATTGAAACGTAACCTATAATCGAATAGAACGCCTAAATCTATGAACGAAGCGACGTCTTCCAACGACTTCCTTCTCAAGAAAGAAAGCTTCTTACATTTATTTAGATTTAGTTTCAGAAGATTGAGAGAGCACCATACAACCAAATTGTTCAAACCACTGTGAAGATGATGTGATTGCGATTCCACGGAAAAAGAAGAAAACAGTTTCACATCATCAGCATACATTAAAATCTCACTGAATTTAATCACGGAGGGCAAATCATTGAGGTATAAATTAAATAAAATAGGTCCCAAGTGGCTACCGTGAGGTACGCCAGAAGTCACGGGGAATTCATCCGAGGTAATGAGGTTAAACAAAACCCTGAATGATCTACCATACAGATAAAAGCTTAACCATTCCACTAAGAAGAGAGGAAAGCCGGAGGTCTGGAGTTTAAATCTAAGAAGTCTATGATTAACCATATCAAACGCTTTGCTAAAGTCAGTGTAAATGACATCAGTGCGAGAACCACTAGAAAAGCCTTGAAAACATGAGAAGTAAACTCCAACAGATTGGTCACCGTAGATCTTCCCTTTCGAAAACCATGCTGGAAAGGAGAAATATACAATTTCATGGAAAAGGCTATATGCTGAGCCACAATTCGCTCGAACAGTTTAGGTAAGACACTCAACTTGGCGATGCCTCTGTAGTTCTCTACAAGTTGCCTACTACCATTTTTGTGAATAGGAATAAGGAAAGAAGTCTTCCAACACAAAGGGAAAACACTTAAATTCAAAGACTTATTAAAAATCTTTGAGATAACATCACAAAGCTCGCCAGCACAAGATATAAGTACACATGAGGGGATCCCATCAGGTCCAGGCGAACAATTATATTTCAGAGAGCTCAATCCTTCAAAAACGTCATTTTCAGATATAACAAAGTTAGGAATTGAAATCGAATTAGAAATCGGATATGGATAATTTACCGATAAATCAAAATTGGCAGTTGAAAAGTTCTGTCGGAAGTATTCTGCAAAGAGATTTGAGGTTTCAAAATCATCCGCGGACTCGGAGCCATTAAAAGACACAAACGACGGATTTATGCAGATTTTTCTTTTGGAATTAACGAACTTGAAAAAGTATTTAGGGTTAGCAAACAAGGAGGATTTAACAAACTGAAGGTAACTGCAGTAGTATTGGCGGTTGAGGGAATTAAATTTATGCCTTGCAACAGAGTAAGCGAAATAGTCGAGAGAAGAACCACTTTTCGAAAATTTTTTGAAAAGCTTGTTTTTCCTATTCTTGTAGTAGTTAATTGTTTTATTAAACCACGGGGGAACCTTGCTTCGAGGACGGGACTGCTTGATCGGCACGGATGCAGAAATAGCTTGATTTAATATATTGTAGAACGACGACAGTAAGCCATCAATGCTTCCCTCTGAGAAATCGAGCACAAAATGAGAAAGATGTGATTTTAGTATGGAAACATTGATTTTATGGAAATCATAAAGTTGATATGAAAAATTTGAATTTTGAACGTTATAGAAGTTCAACGAACCAACATACTTGTAATGAAAGGAAACACCCAATGCTGGATGATATGGATCCTCAGGTAAACTAAACGGAAGACAACGATTAACGCAAACCTCAGGAAAATTTGCAAAGCAGAGATCAAGAAATCTCCCATTACAATTAGGGGTACCATTGTATTGAACTAAATTATTATCAAATAATTCATTGAAGAACACAACGGCTTTATCAGATGTTGAGGAAGGGATCAAACAGCCAGAACTATCACAGTAAAACCAATTGACTTGAGGCAAATTGAAGTCACCCAACGCAAGGACTATATCGGTAAGTTAATTTATTATTTAATTTATTTATAATTTGAAATTAGTATTATTGTACAAACATGTAAAAACTATGAAATTTTTCCATTAATAAATTCAATTGAAAAAATAAGATCGTTGTTTCATTTCTATTTAATTTGACAATAATTTATTCGTTTAATATTTGCTATTTATTTTTAGTTGATACATTTTATTTCTCATTTATTTTCAGGTTCTAGAATTGTTATTATATCATAAGTATTATATATTATCGTATTTTATTATCTTATACGTATTTGATATTATCGTATTTTGTTATCTTTTTTACGAATATTATACCGTTGTGAAAATTTCGGACAGAGTATTTAGTCAGCTTCTGAAGGCATATCCAGGCTTGTGGATTAACGACACGATGTAAAGTACTGCGTAGCATGTTAGACGACCGACTGACGGAAGAAAATGGTCACTTAGTCACTGCACAGGACGTTATTAGGAAAATGTATAGATGTATAGATTAGATAAAGCTGAAGAATGCTAGATAGAAAACGGGGCGTTGAGACTAGAATGAGTGGGCCGTAAAAACCATGACGGGACATGTACGTAGCAGCAAAAAGTTACATATTGAGACTGACAGCGAGGGCGAGGTAGGTTTTTTGGGCTGAGAAAGAGAGGAAGAGGTAGTACAAATAGAAGATAGGGTAGCAGGGGAAGAAAGAGAGGAAGAGGTAGTACAATTAGAAAATAGTGTAGCAGGGAAAGAAAGAGAGGAAAGTGGTGGCACAAATAGGAGGTATACAAATGACAAACGATCTGACTAGGGCGCCATGTGGCTACGTGTAGATGTAGTAAGTAAATATCTAAAAATAATTTTTTGGATGAAGATGACACCAGCGGCCCGTTAACGTCGGGACATGCTAGCCTTATGAAGTAGTTGGAGAGGATTGAAGCGGAAAAAAAAGAGTTGAAGGGGCGGCTAACGAAATATGAAGGTCAGCAGGTAGAACGGGAGGCTGACAGCGTGGTGCCGGACGTGGAGACATTCCGGGAGGTCGTGAGGAAATTGAGTCCTCTCGACAATCAGGTGCTTTATTGGTGGGCGAACGATGCAAATGGTTGCAACTACCTCGACGAGCGCAAGAAGAATACCCGTGCCTACTCCGTACTCGTGTTCTCTGTAAGAAGCCTGGCGACGCCGTTTAACACGATTATAAGCAGCCACCCTTTGACACGTTCAAATTTAGTATCAAAAGTGCTACTAGACAACATCAACATGATTAAAGACAATGGGTTCAATGTGTGAGCAATAGTTTGCGATGGGAATACCACATTTAAAGAAGCTTTACACGCATTACCGGCTGGAGTCGTATTAATATATGATTACCTGCACCTCTTAAAAAGATATAAAGCAATAATAGAAAAACCAAAGAAAAATATGACCTCAACATAATTACAAAATTATACAAACAATTCGAGCTCACTATTAAGTTTTGGGCCCAACGAGGCGCCGTTTTAACGGTCTCAGCACGGTCTCGGTACAGTGGCGAATCCTTCAATGACGCCACGCCAGCCACTTAACTGATTATAGAAACCACACCCACCTACGCGTGCAAAGAACGTCAATTACTTTTTGCTTTTAGACAAATGCACCTTTCCTTCCTATGACTGCTTATTTCAATTGTCCATGCTTCTAATATTCTAATTGTACCTCGGCTAGAATATCGTAGAGAATAAAACTCTTATTATTTTTAGGGGTTTTGTGAAACAGTAAAGGATAAGATTTGAGAACGCCAAGCGAGAGTAGCACGCCCATTATTAAACCATTTATTCCGGATAGAAACGTTCGGCTTAATGTAAAAGTTCAGCGATCGAACGCATAAGTTTCAATTCTCTTCACTTAAGTTCAGGTCTTCGGGATTATCATTCGATCAAACTAAACAGACTCTGCTGCCAAGTCAAAACAGAAGCAAAGTAGATATAGATATGGCTCCTTTCCTGCTCTTGATATCTTTTGGTGAAATTTTGCTGCATTAATCTGGTCTAAAAAGGGTTAGTCTTCTTTCAGTCACGACTGGCGAAACATCTTATAAACTTGTTTTCCTCAATGCGGTCAGGAGCGAGCATAAGGATTTCTGTGGTCATCTTGCACTAAGAAGTGTTAGAAAATATTCGGGTACTTCTATGTAACACTATTGGTTAAACTTAATGCTTCCTTGCAAAAAAAAAAAAAAAAAAAAATGGTGTCATTGGCTGAGAAGTCTGCATTTTAGCAAGAATAAGAAAAAATGAACACCAATCCCCACCCACGCAGCAGTGAGCAGACCGCGTTACACAACGTTACTGCAGTTGAGAAAATGATCTTGAAATCAGATTTTTTCTTTGTCTTCCTCTTTTGCCATCTCTAAATGTAAATATTCCTATTAATTTTGAACCAACTTTCATCGTCTGTTTCAACCAACCTCGTATTCACTAAGGAAGCATTTGCGTTCGTATTTGCCTGTACATAATGTTATATGCAGAACAAGTTATTAAGCTTTCCTTCGTACTTTTACATAAACCGTACTAAAATTCAACAGAAGTTGGGAATTAGGAAACTTTTTCAATTTTCTATATTTTTATGATTTTTTAATTTAATTAATAGTCAGAAGTCATATTAAATTTATCAAAAGGTTAAAATCACACCGATAAATTGTGTGCATTCGTTGTTAATTACAAATGTTTGGCTATTAATTGAACACTTAATTACGAATTCGTTAACTACACCACAAAGGTTGGAGAGTTTGAAAAATTAATATTTAAAAAAGGCAAAAACTGCAGACGGTTAGCAAACGAAACCTTTAACTGAAGAGGATGAGAGGGTCGGGTTTATTATGCATAATAAACTTCGTTTATATAAACGAAAGAAGAGATATATCAAAATATTCTGGCACATAGTTGCATTTATAACTCTTAATGCTTTATTCACATAAAAAAACATGAGTTTTTACTTCCTATGTTCTTTCGCCACGCACCTGCTTGCAAACCAAAAGCCGACCTTTGTAGAGATAAAAGGTTTGCTTTACATTTGTTCACACTTACAAAACCGAATCACGAGAGAAATTATAATATTCCACACACAAAATTTTAACTCTAGCAAATTACCGTAATTAGCAAGTGGCCATTTATGAATTTCTCCCTATCAGTAGTTATAAGATTAGACCCAGTCTCCATAAGGAGTGAATTTTCGATCAAGTGTAGGTAAATAAGAAAACTTTATAGTTTTTTATTTATCATGTGTCATTTCTTGAAATAAATACCGAAATATATAAAAGGTATATTTTGTTTCTGTTGTATGCTGCCATGCTGTGAAAATTAACCCATCAGAATTCATGCAAAATGTGGTGAGATTTCTTTCACCCTTTTTTCAGATATATTGAAAGCTACTCTGTGTTCTCTCCATTTTTTAATTTTGACTTTAACATTAACAGATAAGTGAATTTTATTTATTGCCGAGGAGACCCTTCAGATATTGGTATTTCGTTGGTGTCTAGATTGAAATCACACGGAAAGTTCGGTAACCCTTGAAATGTCACCACGGATGGGCGGATAGGTGGGCTGTTAGGTTACTCAGGCTACACGTCGGTCAAGGATATATAGCATCTGAAAGCGCGCAACAAAGTTTATGAAACGCGCCAGCTAGAACGATCAATACATGAACATCGATCAATTTCCGATTGTTGAGCATCGTCGTGAACATACTGCCTAACTGTTATCAATTGACTGTTGTATGCCAGAAAGGCGTATTTGCCATCAACAAAATCTTTGCATAACGGGTACGTAAATGCGGCAACAATACACATTCGGATACGTTGAGATTTTTATAAAAATTAAAACACATTTTAATTAAACGCAATATGGTAATTAATAGAAGCCAGCAAATAGTAGTAATTGATGATCAATTAATAAACAAATTTAATTCGAATAAGAAAATTTCAATCATTCTAAGTAAATTTACGAGGTCGTCAGATGTTTCCGCTTATGCCCCATTTAGTAGTACAAAAACAGTGTAAAAATGTTAAAACATGGGTTAAAATGAAGTTTTTGAAATTTTGACTTAAAAATGGTTACAAAGATTTTTTAATGCCATTTGTTAATATAATCAGTTTTTCTAATTTTCAGATCGAAAAAGTCATGTTTGTGATAAATTTCAGCTTCCTATGATAATTTTAGCTTTCATATCTATCTATCAGAGGAGTTTACATTGAATTTATTCTAATTTCCGGAAAGTTTCGTTCGAAATCCTTAGCGACTTCTTAAGTTGTTTTGAAATATATGCGTTTTCTTTAAAGCATAAGCAAATCATTTAAAAGACACCTTCGGTAGCAGTCAGCCTCACTTGGATTTAATAATATAATGAAGTGAATAATTAAATGAATAAACTAAATTGAACAATAATGCAAAATATTTCTAAGGAACCAAAAGTGTTTTTTGATCGATCTGTTTGTTATAAGAGGTTAGGATATAATTTTGGTACTTTATGACCCAAATATTTCAAGAATTCCATTAAGTGAGTATGGTATTTGCGCGAGTAATGTTTTAAGTCGTTTTCAAAATAGATTCTTCTATTCACTTTCAATAAGACCCGTATTTGGACAAAAACGTGTCCTTATATCAAATTTCCTTAGAATTCTTCGAATGCTGAGACTTACAGGTTGAAAACAGGCACATGAAAACGGTGAAGACGATTTAAATTTGATCCATTTCGTATAAAAGAAGATAGATGTCGAGATCGTTTTGGGTATTGTATACATGTGCCCAAACTTAAATTGCCACAATTAATGTAGAGTGTAAAAAACATTTTTGGGTTAGTAAAAATATTTTGACATTCCAGGCACATTACTCTGGTGGGAAAGATAATTTTTTAAAAGGGTCGCTCCAAATAGACGACTGTCGCTGCTAGATATTCTATATATCTCTGGCAGCTCTACATTACGATCATATATCCACGAGCGGTTTCCCTGATCATGAGAAGTGATTTGTCGCTTATAATATCTTCTACACCAAAAAGCTGGAGTAACGGGTAGCATTTGCCTGATAACCGAGTGATATTGTTGGGAGAGCTATTTGAAGATATACCAGCAACAACAGTGAGTTCGCCCTTCAGAGAAACGCAGAGCCATCCCGCTTATCACGAATGAGTGCCACGACCACGATGGATACCAGCAGAAGTATCTGTCTCCATTGTGCTCAACCAAGCTCGGCGGTTCGAATAAAACGTGGAAAATAATCTCTCGGGAGGGACAAACACGTGGAACGTTTCGAACAAGAGTCGGGTCGCTATCTGTATCTAACTGTAAATTCCTCGTAAGTAATAAATATATAAGAACGAAAATCCGAAGGTCCAAGAGTTTTTTTTTATATAAATTTTCTTGGAAAGGGACTTCCTGGGTAACCCTGAGTATACCCAGAGAAAAAGACCCGTTACAAGGGGCTTTTCGCTAAAATAAGCTTAAGAAATATGACGACAAAAGATCATTTTCTACCCCTTATGACGGAAATAAATGAAAAGAACGGTATCGAACGAGGTCATAACATATAAAATATATGCAAAACAAAAAGAACTGGCACGCTTTACTTCTGCACACTTTGCAACTGGCACGCTTTACTTCTGCACGCTGAATCATATGTTGTTAATTTGCTGAATTGAAGAAAAAGAAGAAAAAGACTTGCTTCAGAATTTTGTTTTCAATTCATTTAATATCAAAGAAAACGATTTTCTTCTATAATATCTTTGATAAGCTTTATTGGCTTGGTCCATTTTAATTCAACATCTGAAAAGAAAAAAATACCCTTTAACAAGCAAGCAAAAATCTCTTTCTTTCTGATGGAGGAGGTGGGCGAGTTATTTAGTTGCTTTAATGAGACAGCAGATATTAATATTACTGAGGAACTAATTTCGCTGGAAGAATTAGCCATGATCAAATCATTAAATGCTAAACAGCGGGTGATCTGAACAACACCAACGCAGCTTTATCCAATCAAAAATATCAGAAATTTAATGAAGAGTTCAAAGACGTAGATTGGTAACGGTTGACGTGACAATTAACCCTTCGTCGTCCTCCTTAACTATGACGACTGAGATTTTGCGAAATATGTTGTACCGTGGCAGTGAAATTTTGCGTGAAGTGGGATGGGCATTGTTCGATGAAATTCACTATATGCGTGACAAGGAATGCGGCGTAATTTGGGAAGAAACATTGATATTGCAGATGGGAAGAAACTGGTCAATGAGGCTTTCAACGATGCTTTAGACGTCCTATCGGAGGAAGATAGACAGTTGCCACAAGTTGAAAACGTGTTGCCGTTCCTACAGCGTGGTATTGGTATACATCGTGGTGGATTGTTACTGATAAAAATAATTGAACTTTTATTTAAAACACGTTTTCCCAAGGGCCCTCCACTTCCTCAATCCAATTACAGAAATGCATATTAAAGATGCAGGGTTTAAAAATATTGTCGACTCGATTTATAAATTCGAAGGAATACTTTTTGCTCATCCTCTACACAGATCTTTCAATTTGGACTGCGTGTACACCCTTTACAAAGGAAAGCTGAATGTGCTAGTGCAATTGAAAATTGTTAAAACCAAGTTAAAAGAGGCTCGCAGCCTATTACAAATGGACAGGTTAAAACACCATGAACGGGTTCTGCGACGCATGGAATATTGTTCTGAAGCTGACGTTATTGAATTCAAAGGGCGCGTGGCTTGCGAACTTAGCTCAGCGGACGAGCTATTAGTAACTGAAATGATATTCAACGGTGTTTTCAATGACTTGACACTCCGTAGACAGTGACATTGCTGTCGTGTTTATGCGATGAGAAATCTGTTGGAACCGTAAAATGTGCAAAAGAACTTTCCAGCCTTTTGCATTCTATGCAAGAGTTGGCTAAAAGACTCGCTAAAATCTCAACTGAATGCAAGTTGGAATTAGATGAAGAACCTTATATAGAGAAATTTAAACCATTTCTGTGGATGTGGTTTTGGCTTGGAGTAAAGGCGCACCTTTTCTTAGTGTATGTAAAATGACTGACATATTCGAAGGATCTATAATACGATGTATGCGTCATCTTGAAGAATTCTTGTGACAAATGTGTCACAAATGTGGCTTTATTATTTGACATCCAATCTGCTAAAGGTGTTCTATGAACATAATCCTAATGTGTTTTGTTAAACACTCCACTGCGGTTCACCGCGGAAAATTATGAAACGATTAAAGACCGCGACAGGCACTATAAAACATGTAAAACCAGTTAAAATGCTGTCAGTTGATAGGTTTCCCGTAAAATGCATGGGATCATATTCTCTGTGCTGGGACTTCAGTTTGCTAGAAAATTGATTTCGCTTGCAGTACGAATCATACTATCAATTTGCTTGTTAGATATAGAGAGAAATCCAGTCTAATTCCGAATATAGCTTTTACTCTCTTCTTCTTTTCGTTTATAACGTTCAATTAAATTTTGATCATTCTTTCTTTTTGATTTTATGCATTTTATTAATAATTTATTACTTTTCAATGTTTTTTATTTTCAAATCTAAATTATTTTTTGGTTTTGCTAAATTTAGATTTTATTTCCTATTTGATCTCATTGTCGGCGATATTTCTTTATATACATGTTTATAAAATTAAAATAAATTAATAAATTACGCTAGATAGAACGAAGAACGTATTTTTCCCTTAATTGTCGCATTTTTTTTTTGTTTTGGTTTTTTTCACTATGAAATTCATAAAAACTCTAATATTTTTTATATTACCCTTTTGATGACATAAGTAAAGAGTAAGGATAGATTTCATCTGTTCGGTTTCTTTTTTTTTTTTTAAATATGATTGCATTGGTTTTGAAGAAGGGAAGCTAAGAATATAGTTGTTTGGAAAGGGTTTCAAAGTGGTTCTGTTCAGTTTCACATAAAGATCTGGAGAAGTTTAAGATGTGGTCTGTGATGATTCATTTCACTAAATATAGAAATTTGCTGATGCACTTCAAATAACTTGCCCTTTTCTAATTTTCCTGACTATGTTTACAATGCTTTATAAATTTATATCATTATGCTTAGTGTGAATGCGTTAAGTAAATGCTACAACAAAAGAAAATTGCGTCTTTAAATGATTTTTACTCATTTCCTTTTTTCTTTGTAATGTAATTTTAATAGTTTTTGGTTCTTTTTTCTGGTTGATTGTTCTTCTACATAAACGAGAATATTTATTTTTAAATATTACTTTATTATTATATTTCTTTTTCTATATATATTTTCATTTAATTTTATCCAGTTTTATTGGATTCTTAAGAAATTGTCTACAAGTTTTCTACTAATTTTCATTTTGGTTTTTTATTAATATTTTATTTATTAAAAAGTAATAATAAATAAATTAAATTATATTTATAATAACAAAACAATTAATTTTTTAGAATATTTGTTTAAAATATGCATCAAATTATTATTAAAGAAAATTTTTCTAAAATAAATGAAATCAAATAATTGCGTAAAAGCTGACCAGAGATAGTTCAAAAGAAATTATTTTTAATTGCAAACAAGTAGATTACATTCGATATAGACCGAATCTTTTAATGTAGAGAACTTGCTTATTTCTTTCGTTAAGTAAATATCATTTTTAATGGGGGGTGACTATACTCAATTATGCCACCATAAAGATAGTGGCACCCTTTAGCTAAAAAAATATACGCGAATACATCTCATACAGTAAAATAGCGGCACGATTCTTTTTCTAAGAGTTAATCAATACATTTCTAATATTTGCATCCAAATTTTTAGTAGAGACCTCTTAGGCATGTGAGGGATTGTGAACTTGAATTTAATAGAAAGAATTTGAAAAAAACAGACAAACTTTCCTTTGATGAAATACATGTATATAAGACTTTTTTTTTTTAAGCATATGCAAGTCTAATATATCTAATGTTACGCCTATAATTGTGTAAAAGTGTAAAACAAATATATAATATCAACAAACAAATAAATAATTCTTTTATAAAATAGACACATAACGTTGATATAAAATGCACACGAAAAATCTAAAAACAATTCAACAAAAATATTTTTATGAAGAAAAACATACACGATACTTAGCAAAGTAATTAAAATTAAAAGTTAAATTTCTTTCTTAGAAAAAAGGAACGAATATTAAAATACAATTACAAATTAAACCTGATTTCTTATGAAACACACGAAGTTAAAAAACGCAATTATATCTAAGAATTTTAAAAAATATAAGTTCACTTAATGAGCGTATTTTCCCTTTTTTGCGTTTCTGAAGAAAGAAAAGCTAAGCGTAAAAGAACTATACCTCACTCTCAAAATCAAATGTTGCTTTATTTCTTTTAAACTTTAAATTACTCCGGACACCGTTTTCTCATAAGGTGTACCTAAGGTATCACGACGTCGTGGCAGAGTACCACTGGCTGTTAATGGAGCTGAATCTGGGCAACCTAGGCCAGTTAATAATTCTACTAGAGCTGTGGTCTCTTCAACGCTGTAGTGTGGGGCGGGTATGCCGCCATTAGTTGAAGAAGAACTTCCAGACACTGGTGGCGGGCCACCCATGCTGCTGTTAGTGGTAGTATTACTAATGGTAGCTGAGGATGATGCATTCGAAACAGATGATGAGGAGGATGATGTATTACTGGCGCTAGAATTGTTAGATGTAGCGTTGGACGCAGCTACCGCGGCAGCGGCGACTGCGGCTGCCTTTAATGACTTTGCTGTGGCCAACGATTGCGCAGCTTTAGCATAAGCCAAGCAAGTGCGTCCCTCATGATCAGTATGTTTTATATTGGCTCCGTTCTGTCGATTAGGAATGCCATGAGGATACTACTTTCTTTTTTTTAAACAATTTTCTTACCCATATTAACAATTGAGCTATTGCCAAGTTTCCAATTGCACAAGCCAGTAATAACGGCGTTCTTACATCCCGAGGACTGACGCTAGCGTTAGTGACATCGGCCGTGGCATTAGCCAGTACTAATACGATTGATTTCATATCCGATCTAAAACGAGGAAAGAAGGGTTTTAAGAAAACGTAATGAATCCCTATATTATAAAATAAATTTCAAACCTTATCACAGCTTCTATTAATTGCTGGCCTGGTGTAGCATTAAGACCGCCAGACGGTGGTAAAAATTCTTTTAACTCATATTTACTACGTATCCATACTTCCTTTTCTTCTCTCGATGAATTTGGTTTCGGTTTTTGGCGTTGCCTGGTATTCGATTCCCAAACGGAATTGGCCAAACTATTACCTATAGCTAACATAACACTCAAATGGCCAGGTCTAGACGCAAAAAAATTCAAATTATAGGGAAAAGATATTAAAAATAGTCTTCTATAATAAATAATATAATGAAATTTCACTATATTGCTTCGCTGTTTTAGAAAGGAAAGACAAAATCGTGTTAGTAAAGCAGAGAGAGAAAGTCCATAGTAAGTTAACTTAGACTGACTGCATGTCAGGGGTCAGATGTCTTTTCTAAAGATACAGAAAGTCCACATTAAGTTAGACAAGAACAAACACGTTCCCATTTCTAAGAGGTCGACAGGTCCGATGTCCCTTCTATCAATACAAGTTTTCAAACATAAATAACGTCCTGTCAAGAAGCTTACATTTTCTTCAATTTAAATTAGTACAGATCCGAAGTGGTTGGGTAGGTGGATTTCATCTTCGAGATGATTGCAAGACAAGTATAATGGCTTAAATGGTAACAAGGGTTTCTACTTTGGAATATATTTTGAGAAAAATGTAAATCCCTTTGTTTACTATTCACTTGGGATTAGATTCGTTTCGTATGACAACTCCCCCCACTTACGAGTGGTTGTCAATTATAACATCAGTTTTCTTTATTATGCGTTTGTATTTTTATATACTATATTTTTCGGACTATAAGATGCAACTTTTTGCATAGAAGAACGGACTCAAATTTTAGGTGCGTCTTATCGTCCGAAGATAACATTAAAATATGTTTTCAATAAATCGCCTCTAAATTTGGGAGTGACAACAATAGTCCAGATGAAAGTAATACGAACGGTGACATTAACGAGATGAGTGACAGTACCGGGAGTGAAGATAAACCGAATATTGCTAGTACGAGTTTTGTTAACAATAATCAATATGATCCGAAAGTAAGATTGAAATATATTTTTCTGGAAATCATTTTGAAAATATGCAGTGCGTCTTATAATCCGAAAAATACTGTAAATGTTAATTTAGGACAGAGAGCTATTTGTAAGAGTTCAAAAAAAATGTCGGTCTATTACAGCTCGATGCAAAGTAATGGTAATTATGCCAGAGACTGAGGAGACGAGTCACAGTACATACATTCTGCTTTTTATTTCATTCGTGCCTTTTTATAAATAAACGATCGCTCAACTTTGATATTTACATTCCCCATTCCTTCACTACGTGTTTATTTATTCGGTCGAAAGAAATTATGTTTTGTAAGTGAGCCAAAATTCTGAAAAAATAATTTACATCATTTCTTAGAAAACGTGGTAATGTTTCATATATTTGGGAAAACTTTCGTGGTTTTCGCTATGTAAAGTGGATGCGGCGATATAAAATGTAATGGTGCATTGTGGTCTTTTCGAATCTAACAAGACGATTGGCCTTAATTTCTACTGTCAAAACCAAATGGATTTAAGCACGCAATTGTTTAAAGTTGACCAGTCAAAAGGCTGCCCCCTTTCATCATGCCGCTGCTAAACTACACATATTTTAAAAATTAAGAGAACTTGGCTTGGAAGAAGAGCCTAGTCAGGACTTGGATTATAATTTGTTTCGATCTATGTGGAAACTTCTACTATGTGTAGTTCACTTAAAAGAAGCCTGTGGAAATGACTTGGTTCAGGTTTTCGTTCAGGATTCCAAGAAGTTCTATAGTGCTGGCATAATGGCAGACAAATGACAAAAAATTCGATCAAAATAGCATCTACCAGATTTGACAAAGTTACTTGAAAGCATGGGAAAAATATCTAGTCCGAAAGAGCTACGGAGTTTCCCCCTTATCTAATGTTTACTTGAAAAGTATAAAAAAAATTTGTTGCGTTTGAATTTTAAACAATACTTACGGCCAATCATCTAAGCCCAATGAACGAACTTTGGATATATGCGAACCCAAGTTGCGATGAATTCCTGAACACTCAATGCACATTAAGACACCCAAATTTAAACTGGCCCACTCCGGATCTGCAGGTGAAAATTAAATGACATTGAAGTTTTTCCTTTTTTAAATAAAATTTTACCTCAAAAATAATTAAAACTGAAAAATAAACTGACACGTTTTACTCACTTGGGGCATCACAGTCTACACAAAAACCATTGCCTGGCACACGTGTACGTATCGTTACCATTGAAGCCAACTCGCTAGTAGTAGCCGGTTTCATTTTCGTGCTTTCTATGCTTTGCAGACTTTTGAATATCTCCTGTTCAATAGCGGCCACCCATTCGTCACGTTCTTCAGAGTTTGCCGCCTCAAAATGCCATTGTTTCGAGTCCAAAGACACTATATAGAATTCATAGCCATCTGAATCATCAATCTCATTTGACTTCACGCTACTACTTTTCATACGTCTGTGACGTTTTTTCACATTTGGGGTCTGAGAATCAAGCTTATTGGAGGCATTAACAGACAATAGTTCGCGTTGCGAGCTTTCCACTGAGCCTGCTATAAATGTTTGGGAATTGGAGTTTGACATGGCAATGCCTTCATCACCACTTGTTTGTTGAGAAGAGTTGGATTTAACTCCAGGTTCTTTCAACGTCTCGAAAGCTAAAATATGAAAAATAGATTTACGAAAATAAATGAAAATATATCGATCGGTACTTACCGTTATTGGTTGACAACATGGATGTGGTTAAAGCACTGTTAGTTATTATAGATTTAGAGCCTCTGGGTTTCTGACCGGGTACTTTAACTGTAACATATTGAAGCGGTATTTCTTTACCGTGTATATCATCCATATAATCATGTAGAGAGGGATGATAAGTGAGACGGCCATCATCGCATAATGTAACGTATTTCTTTTTCCATTCTTTATTTAATGACTTACTCGATCTTTTGTACAAGTAACCTTGCTTAATAGGAATAGAACGACCACTACCCAGTTCACCATTTTTTAAATCCTTTTCACCCTTTTTCGAAGATGATGGTATAAAAAGGTTAGAGCGACGTCGCGATTTACGACTGGCGGTAGGCGTTGATGTAGGAGTTGGCAAATCCTTACCTCCACTACCTGGATTAGTATCTTTATCACGCAAAGGCACTAGCGACAAAGGAGCTAATTGCTCACTGTGCAAATTATTACTACCTCCATTACCGCCGCCGTTGCTGCTGTTCTGTACACCGGGATTGTATTTTGTAACGTTGTTATTATCATTGCTTAGGGAAAAATCGCGGTCACGGTTGCGGTGATGTTCACGTAGTTGAACGTGTTGTACGCATTGATCCGGTTGCGCTTGCTGTTGTTGCGATTGCCAAACTTTTTGACTATTGCCCGGAGGAGGTAAACTATGTTGCTGTTGTTCATTGTGTACAAAATCAGCACTTATACGCATTGGTATGTGATGAGTGGAACTCGATAGTACGTGGTGTCTGTGCGGTAAAGATAAATTACTGTTTGACGCGACTACTCCCTGTGAGTTCGCTGAGGTATTGTTCGGGATGGTTGATGATGAAGGTGAGAAACCATTCGCATTGGTGCCATTCTGTGCGGTTGATGATGAGCCGTGATGGTACGAGGCAATACCCAGGCGGGTACCTTGTGGGGTTGTGGGTCTCGAGGTTACGTTGGCGGGTAAAGGTAGGCGTTGGGATAAGATTTTTTGGCAAGCTAACAAAGCGTGAAGAATAAATATTTGAACAACATTTTTTTTGTTGTTATATGAAAATGGAAGAAGCTTACCATCTTGGAAAACTCTTTCCACATTCAGGCCATAAGTAGCACATGTTTCATAGTAAGAACAGCGTTTTAGGTCGGCAGCCAATTTTCTTGCTCTTGAATCATCGATGACTCGAGGATTGCGCTCGCTGATGGCATCTTGAGTTCCTACTAAAATCATGGGCAGTTCTTGGCCGTTACGGAAATGCGCCATTTTCGTATAATAGTTGTAAACTGTATTAAAGCTGGATTCGTTTTCCAAACTAAACACGAATATGACTGCATCTACCCAAGCAGCAAACTGTGAACAGGAGTGAGAATGGAAATATAGAAAAAAAAAAAAAAAATTTAAATAAGAAACGGTTTTAAATTAAAAAACATAAAACACAAATCCTTGACTTTGTAAGAAATCCATAAACTTGACAGAAAGCAAGCAGTGCAATACAATAACAATGAAATGCGACAATAAGGCGTTGTGTTTGGAAATTTTTCCTCTTTGAACAATTGAACAATAAAGAAAAGGTGACATACGTATGCATGTGTGCGAGAAATTGGAGAAGGGTAAATTCAACTTTTTAGAAAGTGAGCTTAGTGAAAATTGCGAATATTTTTGTGGCCGAATAAAAATCAAATGATCTAAAGGTTTTAAGAAAAAAATTAAGTCCTCAGTTCAAATCACATGTTATCAAAGCTCCTGCTAGTGAAGTACAAAGTTGAAAACGATTTATTTTAACACACAGGATAATGAACTTTTCGCATCAAATTCCTAACAGCATGTATATATAAAAAATAATATTTTATACCTTTTATTGTACAAAGCAACGATGAGTAGGCAAAAGAAAAAGAAAATATTGCATGAACACAGGCAACAAATGCATATAATTTCTACGGCATTCTGCGCAGGTTTATTCTGGCGTCAGATTAGGCGAGTGAAAAGGAGAGAATGCGTAGGATGAATTTTTAAACAGAATTACTTACATTTCTGCTAAGTATATAAAGACTATTTTATTTTGTTTTTTTTTTTTACTTTCTGTCGAAGATATTCTTATCGCTCTATTTAAAGCTAATTAAATAAATATTTTCGAATTATTTTAAATTGTTTACAAAAAACTTCTGCGTTTTCACTTTTATGCGTCTCTCCTCTATGCTGGTTTAACATAAACTGTTTTATTCGTTTTACTGGGACCCCCCATTAAGTTTAGCCAACATAGCCGAGGTGGTTGTTGTTACTCCCTTTTTTACCCTTTAGGAGTATTCACATAAGCGTATATGTGCGCAGCCATTAAAGAGATATAGGCCTCCATCTCTTACTCGAGAGTGTGTTTGTGGCGGCGTAAAAGCCATGGAAGCCTATATACTGATATATGCACACAAATGCCGGTTTTGTGCGTGCGTGTGCGATGTAAAAGCATTATTACATCATACTTACACAATATTATTTGGCTGCTATCACCAATACATGCACGCAGTTATAGAAAAACTTGGTATAGCCTTTGTGTCTCACTGTCGTCAGTCTGGCGTCTCATAGAAAGCCATCCACAGTCGAATGAATTCTACGGTAACAAACCATTTTAAAAGTGTGTATGCATAAGCACAGCTGAAAAGTATGCTTTATTTTTCTTTCTCACTTTAGCAGTTGTCTCTTCATAAAGTATTGTTGTATACAGCTTGAAGGTCTTTTTTAAAGATATACGATTTCTAACGGCATGATTAGTTAATCATATTGCTTTGGTACTTTATTTATGATTTAATTATATTTCTAAGCAATTTTATGGTCGTTTACTAAAAGAAAGGTACAACGCATTTTATAAAATTCAGACAAGCCCGTAGCGGGTATTCTGGTGGGTAGGGAACTGATGCTTAGATAGACAACAAGTCGTGGACTGAAATAAGATTGGTCGGCAAGAGCGATGTTTGGATGAACTCGCGCATATCAATTGATCTCTCGCAATGTTTTTGAAGGCCGGTATCATAACACATAACCGAGCATAACCATGCTGAAAATTCATTCTATCATATCGGCGCTATTTTACCTTTTTTATAGCATTCCCAAGTGACTGTTTAGCTGAGTCAATTGGAGCAATTACAACAAATTACATCCCAATGATTTCCCAAATGGGATATTTGGTTTCACTCTCAATGTTAATGGTCTACCTTGTGCCTGTGCTTTGAGTTATTGTATTGTGTGCATTTTCCAATTATTCGTGGCTATTCAGCAACACTTTGCTTCGCATTAAAAAGGAAAGATAATGTTCCTCATTGATAATTTTTTCTTGTCCCATATCTCCATTTCAAATCCTGGCGCTTCCATTCCATTGAGATAATTTACTCGGTCGCTTAACACCTAAAGAACGTACTTTCACGTGCATAAGTGACGGCATTATATAACACAATAAGGTATTAGAGTTAACTCTTGCCTTGAAAATATGCTTAACGTTATATGTATATGATGTTCAGGATATTGCAGAGAGGGAGTTTGAAATAAAATAGAGTCGGAAATCTAAAAAAAAAAAAAGAAAAACAGTTTTGCGAAATGGATTTGAAGCTTTTAACTATCGGTGAAGAATGTCTCTAATTCGTTTAAAGTGTCTTTTTCAACTGCCCACGCTTTTTGACATATTTTGAAGGGTAATATTAAATAGTCATGTTATTTCATTATTGTTGACAGCTGCTTATAATTGTCATTGTTACACAAAATACACAGAAAGAAACATCGGAGATTACTCAAATTTAAAGAATTTGAGATGTTTGAAGTGCGAGATAGAGCGGACGTATTTGAAGATGCTAGCTGGTTTCAATGAACCTGGAAACATTCCAATTAATTACATGGAAAATAAAATCAATACTAGTGTGTAGCGAAATGCAGGTTCGTTAGATTTGCCGTCTTCATTATAGAACTTAAAAATGGATGAACTACGCCAATCCCTCAACAAATGTGATGGCACCGTTTGTTGGAGCGTTCAAAAACTAAAAAATTTATGATTTGCTTAACAAGGTAGAGAATAAAATTAAAAATTGAAAATAGCGTAAACAATATTTGCGAATTTTATGTTAAAATGCAATGAATCTATATTTATTATAAAATATCGGCAAATAATTTTCGGGAAGAAGCAAATTAAACGTTTTTTTCCTAAGATTAAGTTTATTCATCAGCATAGGCTCCTTAAAGTATACTAACGTTAATTCAGGGTCTCTTTACACTTCGATGCCTTATTTAACAAGACTTTTTAAGAATCATAGCTTCAGTTTCTATAGTGATTTTATTAGTTGATCGGAATTTTTGTCCCTAAAGCCGGCTTATGAGGTTTACGAACAGATAATAGTAGTTGGAGTTAAAATCTCGAAATAAGTTGGTCAGGTTAACAACACCACCTGCCGTGCGTTTTGTAGTGTGTTTGTTCCACTGTGAGCGGACGTAGTGACCATTTGGAAAATACCTTTCTCATGTGTAAATTTTGGCGTGATATAGTCAATATACTGCATTTTCATATATTCAGAATGTCAGTTATCTCTTGCAACTTGACATTTCGATTTAATCTTTATGATTTTTTTGATGCTTTCTGGTGTAAACATCTTTTTTGGGTTTCCATTATTACCACCGTCATTGGCGTCCATACAACATTGTTCAATATTAGCAGATTATCGAAAAATTGTTTTTTTTAACTAAATACACTGGAGAATACAATAGTTCTATTCGGTTGTGGTCGTGGATTGCCAATACAACTATAAGGGCAGTGTTATAACGCACTTCAAACTGATGCTAAAAGACACGAAATTCAGATTTTCCATCGGTGTGAAAATAACAAAAATGCCGTCATATAAGGCAGAACATTTTGACGGACGTTTTTTAAAAACTAACGTGAGTTAGAGATGACGTCGATATGTTAGTCTCTGTCATTATTGATCGACTTGATATGCATACCAACAAAAAGGGTATAAAAATACTTTGTGTCAATTGTCTCGATACACAAAGAAGGTGTGGTAGGCTGTTATAGCGACATAAGAAGTATAAAAGTACTTACCATATATATTGCATCGTCCAATAGTAAACCACAGAAATCTCAAATGGTTTAGATAGAACGTATTTAATCAATTTTCTGAAAATGTTAAGTTTCTGATTCAATTTAACCATGTGTAACAGCTTTCCCAAGTGTCCTTTCTCTTCTCTGGAGACAGTCAAGCATATAAAAGTTGATATTCGCTTATACCAATTGGAACCTCAATTCGACATTGCAAAATATATATTGCTTAAAGCTATTTTCAAAGGAATTTCACAATACACTGTTACTCATACCTTTGGTATCTTTCAGTGCAATGTATTCTCGGAAGGGTGATTTAACTTTAATTGTGAAAAAATTAATTAATTTAAAAATTTAAGGGGACTGAATCAATTAGCGATCTTAAACGCTATGGCTGTCGTTCAACACGAAACATGGAATCGGTTTGTGAGCGCAACGTTGAGAATCCAGGGACACATACAAACTCTGTGTAGCAAACTTTGTGTACAGTTATACCTTTTCTCGGGGAAAGACAAGTAGTACTACTAAGGAGAAGCCAAGAGAAAGCAATTTCGCATCAAGATAGCATATACAAAAGAATTATTCCACTATCGGTTATATTTCTTGTATCTCTGTGGAATCGTTTCCCTAGTGTGAAGATTTTTAAACACTTCATGTTACGCTTTATTCGATTTCCAATATTAAAATTTCCTTATTATTATTAGCGTTTCACTAAAACTGTGAGTAACCGTCATTTTTATGTTGTGTGTATTCCATACTTTTCTCTCTTAAAGTTAGTTCTCATATAAATCACATATTTTTCAAGATTATGTAAAAAAAAAAAAAGAACAAATAAAGAAATATTTATGGAAACATGCAAACAAGCTTATTTCTTATGTTTGTATTGTACAGCTATACGCCCCCTGTTTCTTATATAACATTCAAAGCGAAATAAATTTGTTGACGAGAGTGAGAACTCTTGGCATAGGAAAACCACCAATATAAATGCCAGTAACTTTAACATCAATTTTCAACGTAAAGAAAAACTACTGACACGCGTCTTGCCTGCGTCACCATTAAAAAGCATACACGAATATAATTGTTACGAGGCAAGTCCCGGTTTAAAGAGGCATGTGTGCACTTTTTCAAGTGCCAACAAGTCTCAAGAACGTATAATGATGATGTTTTTGCATTATAAGTCAGCGAAAGGCTTAAGTATGAGAAAAACACACAGCTCAACATGTTTCTATATGACATTTGAAGTTAGAAAAAAACTCAAACTTTGGGGAAGAGGGCCTTGGTTAGAAATTTAAAAAAAAATGAATTTAATTTTTTTTATTTAAAAAAGGTAGCCAGCCAAGGTTATGTTTTAAATAAGTCAAAGAAAAATGTGGAATTATGTGATTATATTCAATTGCGACGCTGTTTCTTATTGCAATGTTACAGATGTAGAATGTAGATTATCAATAGATAAAAGAAAAAGAAAAAAATGAAAAAGATGCTGGTTTTGAATGTTTTTGATAGCTTCAGGGAGGTTTTTTATACAATCAATTGTGGCTTTCAAAGTCTTTTATTTTGCTATGACACAAGTTCCTAATGGTTATGACAGAGTTAGTTATCAAAACAATTTATTCAAGGACTTTAAAGACAATAAGGGATGAGACAGCTACTTGAAATGATAAAACCGGCTTGTTTGGCGCATAAATAAACACTTCTTTTTTGCTTTAAATTGAAAAATATAATAGCTTATATAGATTTATTTAATGGACAAGCAATCTTTATTATTTTTATTTTATTTTACTTAGTTATACATGAAATTCAACTAAACAAAATTAACAATCGAATTCAAGTACATCTTAAGAGTAAAGCTAATACTAATTGTTTTAAAACTTAGTGTACAATACAAAGGAAGATATGAAAAAAGACGAATAATAAAAACAAAGTAACTTAAAAATTATAATTCATGTATAAATAAATAAAAAGGGGAAAAAAAAGAAAAAAAGGGTAAAAAAGAAAAAAAAAAGAATGTACACAACTAGAACAGAAGCACACCTGCAACAAGAACAGATCCATGTTGCAAGTGAATCTCTAAACCATTGTAAACATGCATAAGCTTGAAAACCGACACGTTAACAACACCATATAAATTTCGAAATAAAAAAAATGAGATATTAAGAATACAAGTTAGTTTAAGTACGACATAGGTAAATCGTGCGATTTAGGTTTCTGCAAACAATTCTGAACGGATTAAACTGCTCATAATTGCGTTTACATTGACTAATCTTAATCAAGATAAGTGCCTAGAGAAGCAGCTAGGCACACTAAAGCTTATCTCACCAAGTAATGCGGGCAAGTCAATAGTATCGACATAAAATCTAAAAAGCGCGATCGCGGTGCTTGGGATTCTTCGACAGTTTTTTATCAAAACTGTCTGGGATTTCTCGACATAAAATCTAAACAGCGCGATTGCGCTGTCTGGGATTCTTCGGCAGTGTTTTTTCAAAACCGTCTGGTACTCAAACGGTTAAAAAGGAAACGTGAAAAACAAATCTACGTTTCTCAAGTGACGGTAATGATAACAGAAGCAACCTGGTTTCATAAGAAGGAAGAGGGGCAATCGGGTCCCAACCCAAATTTCTAAGGGCAAACAGCAAGAATTGCTTTTGAACAGATTTAATTCAATCTACATAGCATCTACAGGAATGAAACCAATACCATCCGAGGACTCCGAGCCGTTAAAAGAACATGCAATGGATTTATAGATTTTTCTTTTGAAGTTAACAAACTTAAAAAAGCATTTAGAATTAGCAAATAGAGAGTATTTAATGAACCGAAGGTATTTGCAATAATATTGGCGGTTGAGGGAATTAAATCTATGAATTGTCGCTGAGTAAGCGAAATAGTCGAAAGCAGAGCCACTTTTCGAAAATTGTTTTAATGGCGATAAATTCAACGGAAAGGAAAACCGCATTGCTGGATGATAAGGATCCTTAGGTGAACTAAAAGATAGACAACGATTAACGCTAATCTCAGGAAAATTGGCAAAGTAAAGATCAAGCAGTCTACCATTGCAATTAGGGGTACGGTTGTATTGAACTAAATTATGATTAAATAATTTATTAAAGAACACAACACTTGAGGTCCCTAATATTTAAAAAAATGAGAGATAACGAGAGATTTTTGCTCATATTTGTGAAACAGTTTCTCGTCTCCATGAAGAGTTTGTAGAAATCTATGTCCCGCTTCCCACAATCAGGACGCGACCATCGTAAGCCTTTTTAAGGTTCCAGGAGTGCATCAGCGGCACGGCGGATAATACCAGCACACTTCGCATGGCAAAAACGAGCACAGAGCCAACACGAGATGAATCGTGCGGATTCTTGGCCTGTTTTCGCACGGCATGGTGTAAGGTAACAATCCATGTGCAGTAAAACACGACAAAAGTAGATTATGAAGAAAAAAAAAAACGGAATACGGAAAGATTCACAACACAAAAATTGTCAACAAATCAAACCAAACTTCCACGTTGCGCTGAAACTCTAACAAGAGAGCGAAAACAAAACAAACTGCAAACACCAAAAGAGAAAAAAGAGAGACTTTTACAAGAGCTCCAATTTTTGAGTGCAAAAAACCAAATGCATTACGCTTAAAGACCATTACACTTCCTTTACTTTAAATCACTCACTTTATTCTTAAGGTTTATATAACTTCAGACCAGAATGAAGCTAAATAGCTAAACGATTCATAAAGAAATTAAATTATTTCTTACAGGCAATGAAAGACGACTACATCGCGCGCGCAGAGTTGCCAAACTAATATCAATGATGCTCAAAAAGAAGGTAGAGTCTTTTAATACCCATCAATGTCTGTTGTGCGATATTTGAACGCAAGGCAAAGAAAATGCGCTTACAAAACCTAGCGAATGATATCGTGCTATAAAGATAATGTAAACCATATGTATATAGTCTATAATTAAAACCACCTTTTTAAAGGATTTAGTAACAATTTCTAGATCTCCATACAAATCAGAAATTATGTTAAGATACTTTTCTTTATTTAAGAAAAAGTTTAAAAGGTAGATGTGTCTATACGAAAAACCTTCTTCTTTAAGACCATAACTTAAGGAAAAATGGGAAATGATTAGATTTTGACAAGTGAGTGCGTATGAGCCATTTTTTTTTGTTGATCTATGAACTAAACTTTATAAGAATGATATATTCACTGTACCATGCCTCTTTGTTTAATTTACCATTTGTTTGAGTAAGTGCTTGATTGAGCTACACTCACGATTTTCGAACAAGTGGAAAATTCGTTGAATGAATGGTTCCAATCCAAAGACGCGTCGTTTTATCGTCGCGTTATTCATGTATTCCAAGAGAGATTCTGGAGGTGTTTAGTTAGTGGAAGGCGATCTTTTAAACAAAACACCTCTTTGCATTCCTTTTGAGATTTTCAAATTTGGATTGTTCACTAGAAAAACGCTAAGCTAAGTTACGCGCCTTCTAGGAAGGACTTTGAATTCAAGTTTGCTGTTCCGGATAAAGCTCTACGCTCGTAATCATCACTTTAACAACCAGACGTAATACGGGCGGACTGACAAATATTTTGTCATTTAAGATAATCCAATGTGTAGTGGCTCCGTGCTCTAATGCTTATTTGCATGATTAAAAGCTATCCGATAAGAGAGGTTTATCTTTCTTAGGAAGGGTTTTAGTCATGTAAGGCTTCAAAGGCTAAAAAGCGCTCCAGTACAGTTGCACTAGGTAATCGATTATAGCTTCAGAGTTTTTGGCAATAAAATTTTTTCCTACATACTAAAAAGCTGGAAGATGTGTTCGACAACTGAAGAGAGCTATTTTCAACTGAAATGAAAAACGTTCTATTGTTGATATTTTATATAACGATCGATCGCGCTCGTTTTCAAAATTGATTCGCAGGCATCAGTCGAAGGCATATATGGGCATATAAGCTGCTTAACTTGCTTTGCGCTTAATTGATATCAACAATAAATAACGCATGCATGAATTGCATGGGTGAACGGATGCTTAAATAGATTTGGAATTTTATGTTATGGCGCTTTGTGAATATGACCGTCTTTGGGTAGTAAGTATGACAAATAAGAACATTTTATACTTTTAACGACAAACTTTGGATAGTAAATCGTCATTTTTTCGGAAAAGCTTGGAAACTCATCATAAATTTTCGCAAAATATTTACACGACTGTGTCAAGCAAGTGCCCGCATTAAATTGCGAAGTATTTCATGAAAATGCTCACGCAACTTATTGAAGACCACATATCCAATATATGTCTGGATTCGTTAGCTAATGTGAATGTGGGCTCTGGATTTTTTTTTAAACGTGGTCAAAGAAGGTCAGACAAGTTTTTACATTATTTGTTAATTTTAGCGGCTTTAAGATGCCTCCAGTTTAGCGGTGAACAAATAGGCGCCAAGATGATTGAATCGAATCAGACGCTCATGCTGATCAACAACAGATATACCATAAGGGGTCTTTAATGCGTATTTCTTTCATTCTTCAATATTACGCATTAAAATTATTTGCATTTTCTGTTGATTTCGTTAAAACAATGCTTTCTGCAAGCATTGACTTTAATTCTTTGCATTTCTATTTTTGGGGTGTGAAAGTCTGCAATGTCAGCAAGCGTAAATAATCGTTAACAACCCTTACGAATTGCCCCATACCCCGACAATCTGGAATACGTTCTTTGTTTTTGATTCACATATATTGATGCTTGCTTATAGCATTAAAATAAACAGGCACAACAAAAAATTCGTATTATATTGATTTACTGTTTTAAGCTCTAAGGAGCTACTTACGTCCGGAGGCATGTTGAACAATTAACATATGGCCGCAGGGATAGGAGAAAAACCGCGTAAAAACTCCCGCTGAGATATTTTTTAAACATATTTTTAATCTTTGTTTAAATCAAGCAAAATAATAATCAAAATAATAATGAACATCAGTTCATCAACTTTTGCAAGAAGGGTTAAAAAATGTATTTTTTACATGAAAAATACTTTTTTAAATACTCGCACAATAAGTACGGTAACAGAATAAACACTACCCTCTATGTCTATATAAATCTATTTAGAAAAATTTTTTTGTAAGTATAATGGATTAAGTACTTACGGTTAGAAAGAAAATGAAAGAAGAGTGTGTCGACACGTGCACGTTGCAGATAACAACGAAACGAAAATATTGTATGTGGGATTAAATTTTTTACTGTAACAGGTTGGCATGAAAATATTTTCGTTTCTTTTGTCTGTGTTTATTATTTTTCTTCATAAGCATTTTGTAATGTAGTAAACGAAGCTAATATGCATGCGATTAGTTTGGTGAGCTAAACGCCATTTCTTTTTTGTCTCTGATGGTAGTAAAAATAAGCACAACTCGTAAAAGGTGCGTGCTTCACATCTATTAATTAATTTGTGGCGAGAAACAAGACCTAAACGTGGCTGATATTTAAATAGAAAAATACATAAGATTGAAGGCCTCGTCTATACGAGAGTATCGAATATGCTTTCTTGTCATTGTTTTTCTAAAATATTTACTATAAACAGTGAGTTAGAAAACGGAAGGTCTTTATTTTCGTCGTTTAATTTTTAAAAATGACAGTTGACCTGGTTGACTATTAAAAAATCGAAGGAACTGAAAAGCATTAGATGTGTAGAATATGTTCAACTTAGGTAGGTAAAGAAATATCGTAACCTTTATTGGAAAAAACATTAGAAAATGTATTAGTTTCTGTGGCCACTTTCCGATTTTCATCGCTAACATTTAACTATTGGCGCTACGGCGGTTCTTAGTCAAAAAGTGTGACACACGGTCATGAAAAATTGGTCCGGTCTGGTATGAGCCGCGGCAACTTTTCAATTCAAAAGTTTTCTTAGTATTTGCATATCAAAATTTATTTCTTGCGAGAATAGTTACGCGCACAACGAATCGAAGTAAATTTCTCGCGTATCCTTCCTTGGTGGGAAAGTTTTTGTATTTGATAAAATTCGATTTACATTTTCTGTGATTCGCAATCCATTTTAAGAACGTAGTAAAATGAAAGCTATTAAATTATGTTTCGTTTGCTATTTAATAAACTTTTCGCAGCACCACGTGTGTCTTTATCAAAAATCATTCGGAATATGTAGCGTAACTTCACAAGGACCGCTTCACTTAATCATGTAACTTTTGTTATTTGATTACAGTTGTTTTAGCATATTTTATTGTCAAGTAAGTTGCGATCTGATTTATGCCTACTCATATATTCTGAACTTTGTGGTCAATATAGCGGGCGAGCCAAACGAGTTTTGTATGGTACGATATTTTCTAGTAACAATTTATATCTCAGAATAGACATAGCGGATATAGATACATCTCCCAAGAACTTACGTGCTTGTGCGTAGGTAAAAAACTCTTTCCTTTACCGCAAACCATTCATCGAGCTAATCACCTACGTCAGTATAATAAGCAAATGGCTGCTTGACAAGTTCGTCAGCATTGATGCAAAAAAATGCCCAAGTCCAGTAAGTAAGACACGCCGGTCTGGATTGAGCGTTTCCCACGCACATGCGGTTTTCCATATGTGATAGAGCCTAGTTATGTGAAAGAATGATTTTGTGTTGCCTCCTTTTTTCATTCTTGTCATCACACGTTGTTTCCTATTTGTTTCTCAAAGGCTTATTTCATAATTATGAACTTGGTATATACATTTTTTGTCAATGCGACTAGCCAGCCTAATCGATTTAGTTCTGCCAACTGCTCGTAATTACGATACGATCTCAGAATTTTGTTGAGATGATTAAAACTGGTTACAGTATCTTTTCTTTACACAGTCGTTATTTTGAAAATACGCTAAGTAAGTCTAGGCAAAGAAAACCAACATATTGATAACGTCTTTCTTTCTGAATTATGGCTCCAATTTGCATTTTAGAGCGTTAGCTTGGGTTTTCTGTTTTTCTTTAAACTCTCTGCAGCTTTCTGAATTAAGCACTTCACTTTACTCCAAAGTAGTACCAATTACAAAACTTAAAAAAATATTGTCTTAAAAAAAAGTGTACGCGCTTCAAAGAAGGGGGACACGTTTGCCCACCTTACGTTAATGGGTATTGTGAAGCAAAACTCCTTCTTTTAAACAAATCGTTGTTGCAATGAATGGTTTTGGAAAAATTATTGCTCCCATCAAGTACTCGATAAATCCCTGCTTTTGCATGTTTTCCTTTCCCTAAATTTGCCAACCCCTTTAATAAGCTCGTAGTAAGCGCGTTAAAGAAAGCGCTTCATACAAAAGCCTTAAATATTTTTTTTGTTCCAAACCTAATGACATGGAACGAAAATGTAGAAGAAAACGTGACATGTTTCTAATAAAATTAAAGTTTAGTCGTGCATTAGCAAACTTAAATTTGCAGTTTACTGATAATCTTAATTTGCTGTTAAAAATAGAAGGAAAACTAAGTTGCAAACTTTCAAAAAATCAAACGTTTAAATAATGATTAACGTTTTTAAATGTCTAGGAAAGCATTAATGATTGCTCCGTTCTTCTATTCAAAGAGGAGGAAACCATGCTCAGAAAGTTGACCTCATTTCAAACGATATTCACACTAAGAATGTAAATGATTATCTGTGTATTTGCCTTTCTATCTATTTTGTTGTACATATGCTCTTATTTTCTAACATTTTCCTCTTTCCGACTAAAAGTAGCGTCATACATAGCAGCACAACATACCGTTTATGAAAGACTAGGTATCACACTTAGGAGTAATTGAAAATTGGGTCAAATATCTACAAATAACTAAAATAATCTTAAACAGAGAATGAGAGAAGATAGATGGTGAGGGAAGAAAAGGGGAAGGGGTAGAAATGAAAAGAGACGTTGAATTGGTAGTAGTAACTACCTTTAAATGACTACTTTCTGCTATGCATAATGCATAATGAAAGCACGAAATGTATATGCGAATGCCGCTTCTTCTATAAAAAAGACTGTTTCGTTAATGTTTCATTGTTTGCTTATAGCAAAAAGGAAAAGAGAAAAAAACTTCTCCATAATCTTGGCAAGGAACATTGGTCGTTGAGAATGGGAGACATCGTATAGCGAAAAGGGAATAAAATGTTCAAGTTGGTTTTACAAGGAAGAGCAAATTTCTTAAGTAAAGGCATGGTAGGCAACAAAAGTTTATTTGCCTTTTTTTCTTTTGCTTTTGCCGTTGCGGTAGAAGCTTAAGGTACGCTTAACTATTAAGGTAAAACAAATAATTAATTGTGGCTATGAAGATGCTATGCTAGTGAGTAGTTGTTAAATATTTAGGGAGATATTTGGCGTATATACTGGGTAAGGGAAAAACTTCGTGGCATTTTTTCACCAAGGGTCAAATAGATTTTTGCTATAGTTTAAATTAACTTGACTATTTTGATATTTGGCAATCTTTTGCATGCAAGCTTGTGGGGAAAAAAATGATATACTTATGAAGTTAGCCTTGTATAATTGAACGGGGGTAAGCTAAGAACCATACGTTGAACGTATTAAACTTTCTCCATTTCTGCTTGATCATGCAAGATGGAACACTGGTAATTAAAAATGACGTCTTTCTGATTTATCAATTCTGGAAATGTCATTTCAATTGTCGTGTTAGTTGTTGGCTATAGAGAATCGTATCTTTTGGCCCAGATTTTATTGTGCGCATTATTACCCTATATGATCCTCTTTTCACCGCTCTTTGTCAATTCCCTCGAAAATAGGACGTATTCGCTTTATTTGATCGATTCGCAAATGCAACTTCGGTCCCTTAAATTCCTCATCTTCAATTCATGTGCTATCCAAATATCGAAGCTTTCCTTCTCTATCCGTCATTATGTAAAATATTTATTTATGGTTTTCGGTCGATGTTTAATTTAATGGGCCGGGCTTTCTCAATCTTTTGAAAAATGTTATCGATTTTGTTGACGATTGATTGACAAGACATCTTTAACATTAAAATTTTCGGAACAGAAACGAATTAATCATTTGCGTGTTATGCATTTTGACAAAAAGACATAAACAGACAAGGCAAATCTTTCACAAAGGCCTGAAATTTGTAACAAATAGATATAATAGATGGACAGGTACAAAACTTTAACATGGCCTCTTTAGGAAAACGCCATTACATTTCTTCCCTTGTCTACAATTCTGACGCAGTTTTCAAATACTTTATTAGGTTGGCAATACTAGAAATGAGATGGAGGGTGTAAAAGCAGTTTGGTAACGTTGGTATTTGTATAATTGACGATAGGAATTCGCCCAAGTAAACTTTACTTGGACTCATTGCAGGACTACATTTTTTTGTTATTATTAGAGTTCTGTTTTCTTTTTTATATGGTTTAGAGAGCTTTTTAAACGAGAAGTTGTTTTTGCGTTTTTCCTTTATTGAATGATGGTTCCGTCAGTTATGTGAGTCAAATTAGTGTCTTCGCAGTGGAAATAGTGTGGAAATAGTTGCCAGACTTTGAAGTTTGAATTTAAAGGAGAAATTATTCTTTGAAGCCAGTGGATTATTTTCCTTAAGCATATCTAAAGCCTCCGATGCATACTGCTAAAGTAGCAACAATTAACGCGTGTATTAAGTCAACAAATATGGGAAAAATGCTTATCTCACCAAGTAACGGGGGGAGCCTATAGTACCATTTATTATTTATTTTATTTTGCTCAAGAAGGAAACGCCAAGAATAAATCTGCGTTTCTCAAGTGACTGTAGGGATAACAGAATCAACCTAGTTTCATAGGGGGGAAGAGAGGCAATCGGATTCCAACCCAAATTCTTTAGGGCAAACAACAAGAGTTGCTTTTGAACAGATTCAATTGAATCTACATGGCACCTATAGGAAGGAGACCCCACAACATAGGCATACTCAAGTATTGGTCTTATCAAATACATGTACTGCCTCTTCATAATGTAGGGATCTTCAAGCTCTTTAGATCATCTCTTTATAAAACCAAACGAGGACTTAGTTTTGCTTAACGAGAGCTCAATATGCAAGTTAAAACGTAACCTATCGTCAAATAGAACGCCTAAATCTGTGATCGAATCGACGTCCTCCAACTTATGCGATTCAACAAAGAAGGAAGAAAACAGTTTCACATCATCAGCATACATTAAGATCTGGCTGGAATTAACCACCGATGGGAAATCGATAATATATAAACTAAATAAAATGGGACCTAAGTGACTTCCTTGAGGTACGCCAGACGTAACGGGGAATTCATCCGATGTGATGAAGTTAAACAAAACCCTGAAGGATCTATTGGGCAGATAAGAGCTTATCCATTTCACTAAATAGAAAGGGAAGCCAGAGGCTTGGAGTTTAAAAATAAGTAGTTTATGGTTAACCAAATCAAATGATTTGCTGAAATCAGTGTATATGACATCAATGCAAGAGTCACTAGAAAAAGTCTTGAAAACATGACAAGTAAACTCTAATAGAATGGGTGACCGTAGATCTTCCTTTCCGAAAGCCATGTCGGAATGGAGAAGTATACGATTTGATGGCAAAGGCCAAGTGCTGAGTCACAATTTGCTTGAATAGTTTAGGCAAGACATTTAACTTGGCATTGCCTGTGTAGTGCTCAACATCTACTTTGTGAATAAGAATAAGGAAACTACTCTTCCAACACAAAGGGAAAACACCTAAATTCAAGGAGTGGTTAAAAATCTTTGAGACAACACCACATAGTTCGACAGCTCAACATTTAAGTTCCATTAGGTCCAGGCGCACAATTATATTTTAGAGAGCTCACCCTTTCAAAGACGTCAATTTCAGAAATAACAAAATTAGGGATTGAAACCAAATTAGTTATCGGATATGGGTAGTTTACGGATAAATCGGAATTAGCAATCGAAAAGTTTCGTCGGAAGTAAAGAGGTTTTAAGCAAAGAGGTTTAAGGTTTGGAAACTGACGCGCGCGAGATCGTACGTTTTTGATTGTTCTATTGCTTAAATTTTTCTTATCGTTTTATACGCGTTTAAAGGTAAGTATAATATATATATGTATATAAAAGTATTAAAGGTGTAAAAGTGTTTCGATTTCCTTTTTTTTTTTCTTCTTTTGTTAATAGATTTTCTCTTGGCTTGTTTACCGTTGCTTTAGTAGTGTGAATTTTACGTGTAATTTAAGAGATAATTTTTCCGATTTTTATTCTCTCTTTTTTTCGTGCTTCCAGTTTAGTTTTGCTTTCTCTTGTTCTTTTGCTCTCTTGTTACAGTGACAACGTGACGGAGACGTTTTCTTAAATGTCTTAAATTTGTAGATAAATTTAGTGTTGTCTGTTCTTTTGAATTTGTTGTTTTTTGTCCTAATAATTCACTTCTTTCTTTTTTTTGAGTTGACATGGAGTGCTTATATACACCATATCGCGCAAAAACAGGCCCGGAATCGGGTAGATTCGTTTCTTGTTGGCTCTGCGAGCGCTTTGGTCATGCAAAATGTGCCGGTATTCTCGGCCGTGCTGCTGACGCAGTCGCTGACCCTTCTAAAGGCTTAAGATGGTCATGTCCTGACTGTAGGCAGCGGGACATTGATTTTTACAAACTTTTCACGGAGACGAGAAATGGTTTCGCGAAATTGAGTAGAAATCTCGGCTCCTTGTGGGAGAAGTTTGAGTTAATTAAGTCTAGGTTTGATGAGTATCGTTTTATTGAGCACTCATCTTCTACCCAAACCAGAAAAATAGCGTAGCTCGTAGCGTAGCGAGTGGGACGTCACCTCTGAGTTCCTCTAAATCTGATTCGTTTGTACAAGTTACCGCTCCCTCTAACTTTAAAATGAACGTTAATGTTTCCGTTATTGTTGGGTCGGTCGGTAACAAAATAGTTACAAACAAGCCGTCATATCCTTCTGTTTTAAGCTACGCTGAAGTAGCAAGGGTATCTCCGCCAAGAGCCGCCATTCACTCTAATCAAGCGCCATCGCCTAAAAATAATAAAGAGAAAAATAAATCATCCTCTCCCCCTGGCTGTTCGAACGTGGACGCCGGTCACCAGACTGGGCAAGTCGCACAAGCTGCTGGTGAACCCTCCTGTTCCTAGTAATGACATTTGCTTGATGGCAGTTCCTCCCAGAAAAGCAATATTTGTGTCAAGACTGGCACCTGAAACATCGGTGGATAACATAAAAAGTTATCTGGCGGCGAAAGTCCCATCAGTCAACTTAAAGCGCGTTAGCATTTTCAAAATGGCTCCTTCTCTATCTAGGGCAATCTCCTCTTTTAAAATACTAGTTCCGACTGAAAACAGTGATATGTTGTTAAACAAACCACTGTGGCCAGTAGGATCCTTGATTAAAGAATCTATCCCTCGAGATCGTCCCCGTAATACCAAAGCAACAGTCTTGTCGCCTTCAAAAAACTAAATGTTTCTTCAGGCCCATTATCTTTCATTTATCAAAATCTTAGGGGCCTAAATTCAAAAATTTGAGTTTTTCTGTTTGGCCTTCACTGAAACTTGGCTAAAATTCGATCTTTATTCGTCGGAACTTTTTCACAATTCTTTCCATGTCTTTAGAAATGATCGAGTGAATCGCATTGGTGGTGGTGTGTTAATTGCCATATCTGCGTCAGTCCCGTCCAATTCAATAGAATTTCCCACTTCTCTTGACGTTGAATTTATCGCCATTCGTGCGATAATGCCTAATAAACAGCTATTTGTAACCTGCTCCTATATTCCGCCAAATTCCGATATCTCCATTTACAAGAAACAGGCTACCTTCATTTGTGAAGTGGCCAAGCGGTCTAGACTTGGGTATCCGTTCCGATCAAACAGTCCCGACCTCGAAGCAGGTATCCCCCGTGGTTTAATAAGACAATTAAACAATACAAGAATAGAAAAAACACGCTACCCAAAAAATATTCGAAAAGTGGCTCTGCGCTCGACTATTTCGCTTACTCGGTGGCGAGGCATAGATTTAACTCCCTCAACAACCATTATTACTGCAGGTACCTTCGGTTCATTAAATCTCCTCTGTTTATTAATCCTAAATACTTTTTTATATTTGTTAACTCTAAAAGAAAAATTTCCACATATCCCTCTCATGTTTTTTTTAATGGCTCTGATTCCTCGGATGATTTTGAAATCTCAAATCTGTTTGCTTAGTATTTCCGACGAAACTTTTCGATTGCTAATTTCGATTTATCAGCAATTTACCCACATCTTATAACTAACTCGGTTCCAATACCTAACTTGGTTATTTCGGAAGATGACGTTTTTAAAATATAGTTGTGCGCCTGGACCTGATGGAATTCCATCAAGTGTACTTAAATATTGCTCTGTCGAGTTATGTGGCGTGATCTCAAAGATTTCTAAACTGTCCTTGAATTTAGGTGTTTCCCCTTCGTGTTGGAAGAGTAGTTTCCTTATTCCTATCCACAAAAGTGGAAGTATACAATTTGTTGAGAACTACAGAGGCATAGCCAAGTTGAGTGTCTTACCCAAGTTGTTCAAGCAAATTGTGAATCAGCATTTGGCCTTTGCCATTAATTCGTATATTTCTCCGCACCAGTATGGCTTTCGGAAAGGGCGATCTACAGTCATCAACTTGTTAGAGTTTACTTGTCAGGTTTGCAAGGCTTTTTCTAGTGGCTCTCGCACAGATATTATATGCACTGATTTAAGGAAAGCGTTTGATATGGTTAACCATAACTTACTTATTTTTAAACTCCAAGAATCTAGCTTCCCTTTCTATTTAGTGAAATGGATAAGCTCTTATCTGCACAATAGATCCTTCAGGGTTTTGTTTAACTTCATCTCCTCGGATGAATTCCCCGTTATGTCCGGCTTACCTCGAGGTAGTCACTTAGGTCCCATTTTATTTAGTTTATGAATTAACGTACTTCCATCGGTGGTTAATTCCAGCCAGATCTTAATGTATGCTGATGATGTGAAACTGTTTTCTTCCTTTTCTGTTGAATCGCAATCACGTCAGCTTCAAGGTGACTTGGATATCTTTGTTGCATGGTGCTCTTTGAATCTTTTAAAACTAAATCTATTGCCTCCTTTCCTCCCTATGAAAATAGGTTGCTTCTGCTGTCCGTACCGTCTCTTGAGAAACGTAGGTTTGTTTTTGGCGTTTCCTTTGTAATCAAAGTAATAAATGATGCTATTGACACGCCTTCATTACTTGGTGAAATAAGCTTTAATGTCCCTAACCGCTTCTCTAGGCACTTTATCTTAGTTAAGCTTAGTCAGCGTACATATAATTATGAGCTGTTTAATCCGCTCAGAGTTGTTTGCACGAACCTAAATGACATCTATCACTTATTCTCATTATCGGACTCCTTAAAGTCCATTAAAGCAACATTGCTTAGTATGTGCGATTTACCTAAGTTGTGCTTAAACTTTTAACCTTAAAAAGTCGTTACGGTTCGAAAATGAATTGTTGTTAACTATTATCGGTTGCCAAGCTTACGCATGTTTGCGATGTCTTAGGGGTTCATTTGCAATTTGGTCCTGTACCGGTTGTAAGTGTGGCTCTATGCTGGTTGTGTATATTCTTTTTTTTCTTTTTTTACTTCTTATTTGTTTTATTGTACTTATTTTAAATTTTAATATTAATTAATAAAAATTTTGCTTTAAGTGCCAATTGAACTCGACCGTTATTTGTTTAGTTGAGTTTCATGTATAAGTAGAATTAAAATAAATAAATAAATAAATACCATCCGAAGACTCAGAGCCGGTAAGAGAAACATGCGAGGGATTTATGGAGATTTTTCTTTTGGAGTTAACAAATTTAAAAAAGCATTTAGAATTAGTAAACAGAGAGGATTTAATGAACTGAAGGTATTTGCAATAATGTTGGTGGTTGAGGGAATTAAATCTATGCCTTGCCGCTGAGTAAGCGAAATAGTCGAGAGCAGAGCCACTTAAACCACGGGGGATACCTGCTTCGAGGTCGACACTGTTTGATCGGAACGTACACGGAAATACCTAGATTTAATATATTGTAGAATATGACAGATGACAGTAAACTTTCAATACTTCCAGCTGAGAAATCAAGCATAATATGTGAAAGATGTAATTTTAGCATAGAAATGTTGATTTTATGGAAATCATAATAAGTATTTGAAGAAGTTGTTAGAGATGTTAGAGAAGTTGAACGAATCATCATGCTTGGAATGAAAGGAAAACCGCATTGCTGGATGATAAAGATCCTCAGGTAAACTGAAAGATAAACAACGATTTACGTTAATTTCAGGAAAATTGACAAAGCAGAGTTCAAGCAGTCTACCATTACAATTAGGGGTACTGTTATATTGAACCAAATTATGATTAAACAATTCATTAAAGAACACAACAACCCTATCAGACGTTGCACTAGGAATCAAACAGCCAGAACTATCACTGTAACACCAAGTGACTTGAGGCAAATTTAAGGCACCCAATGCTATGACTATAACACTTTGGACACTTCACAAAAGAGGGCGGCTGGCTTCTTATGTATGCAGATATCCGAATTAGAGGAAATATAGGAGCAGGTTACATATAACTGCTTATTAGGAATAGTGGAAAATTCAATTGGTGGGGACAGCCGCAGATATGGCAATTAAAACACCACCACCATTGCGATACAATCGATCTTTTCTGAAAACCTGAAACGACTTATGGAAATTATGGGAAAACTCAGTGCTTACTGCATTTAGCAAAGTAGAACGAATTTTTTAAATTTAGGCAATATCCCGCTTCCTACAATCAGGACATGAGCATCGTATATTCTTTTGATGGATCCAGGACTGCATCTGCAGCATGGCCATTAAAACCAGTACAGTTTGCATTGCAAAAACGTTCGCAGAGAGATGAACGAGATGAATCGTTCAGATTCTGGGCCTGTTTTCGCACGACATGGTATAAATAAACAATCCTTGTTCAGTGAAATACGACAGAAGAAGCTTATGAAGAAAAAAAGAGAACAAAAAAGTTGCAAACCTAAGCAAGAAATAAGACATTTTTTCTTTAAATTTGTTTGTCAATACGGTTACTCTCAAGACCAATGCTGTCAGCTTAACACTTGTCTGGACTATGTCCATTCTCTGCAATGACCCCATGATTAGACCCCATCTTTTTGCCTCCCATATCTTTTGGAGATTTGATTTAGGCCCAAGAAAGCTGCCCGCATGTTGGGCATCGTGTTTCGCCCACTATAGTGCCACAGCTTAAAAGACATAATTTCCGGGTAGTATTTGTACAGAATATATTTTGGATTTTAATTCAGGGAAATAAATGGTTTTTTTCTCTATACTTTGGAACCGACACTAGATGCTAATGAGCTCGGTAACGCTAAAAAAAAATGGTTTATAAATTTTCTTGATAGTGCGAAAAACTTAACTGAAAAATGAAAATAGAAGGACAAGGCAAAGAGGAAAGAAATCTTGTAATAAACAAAAGCAGTAATATAAAGGCATATTATAAGAAATTTTATGTTATATATGTGAGAGTAAAGAGGTTAAAAAAATATGAACGTATTTTTCAGACTCATTAGCAACGCGGTAGGAGAAAAAAAGGCGTTGCGCGATTAGCAAAATAACGATAATACATTTTTGTTGCTACTATTATTTTATTGCTTAAAGCAAGGCCCAATATTAAGTACGATTTTACTACCACTTTAAGGAAATGACGAAAATTTATTATGATTCAAGACGAAGGCCTTACACTCAAGCGTTTAAAATGTATGATAAGTTTGGTTAGTAATATAAAATGATGTAATAGTTCCAACATGATTTTCTTAATTTCATCAGCAACGAAGTGAATTTCATTAATCACTAACCTGCATTTCGGGTGCGCCGCCTTCATCTCGTATTAATAGTAAATAACTTTGGCCGTCGATGAATACTTCTTTTTTGAAACGTCCCCCTTCAGGCGACTCTTCCTGCATATAGGAACCGGTTAGATAACGATGTACTAATGCAGATTTACCCGAGTTCAATGAACCAACTATACCCAAACGTAAATCAGGCACAGAACGTGATATCGTCCATTCTTGACTGTTTACAAAGGAATCTGAAATAAAAAAGAATAGAATTTAGAGTAATTTCATTTGAAACCAGTTTATCTCCAACGAGTTTGTTTAAATATATTTTGAAATTTTTCGAAAACCAAAACAAATTACTATTATATGCATAACAATTAATATGAAATAGTATTATAGACCTTCGCTTCTTATTTTCCTGTAAAACGAAACATATCGAAACAAGTTTATACATCAGTCATATATAGCTAATCATATACTCGTGGTAATATCAATTTCACATAAAACATTAATTTCTCTTATAAAAGAAGGGCGATCTGTTCAAGGTAAAAGGGTGTGAGTATGACCGACCGCATTAGTGTGCTGTATTATAAGTAGCTAAAGGCATATAAAAGAAAATTTATGTTATATTTCTTTTAAGAGATGGCAACTGCAAGGAAAGGGTAGTTTTTTGACAGCCAAGATAAATTGAAGTTTGAAAGTTTCTTCTTCTGCGAAAGCCGAACAAGGTCACTGATCTTATATAAAAAGATTTTTAATAATTGAAAATGAAACATATTTAAAAATTAATGGCGTCTTCAAGCTTGCAATAGTGTGTTTTTGTTTTTCAAAACAACTACTTTCGAAGCTATTCAAATATGTACCTGGAATCATAAATTAGCTAAAAATACATATTGTCTCGCGACAACTCCCGTGAACCCACAATCCCAGAAGGCTTTTTCGTGCACACAAGCATTTGGAATTAATTCATCGGCAAAGTTTCAAACTCGATAATTGCCGTTAGTTGCAATTCATGAAAGCATTTTGAAGTTTTCAATTATCTACATTATTTCAAATACCTAATTGCTATGAATGTCTGTATAGAAGGTTTACGTTCATTTTCAAGCTTAACTTGTACACATAAACCAAAAACATTGGAACCCAAGTTCCCTTTCCTTATTTTATTGCAAGAGTTTCAATTGGCAAGAGCCATTGGTTTGATTGGAGAGCAAAGTAATATTTTGAAATTAAGTTAGAATGCTGCATTGAACAAGATGCATACTTCTGTATACTACAAACAGTACTGCATACTACAACAACAAAAGATGTTATTCGATAGTGTCAGTCAGAGTTTGCGAAAATTGGAAAACTTTAAATCTCTCCAAAAATTCGGTAGGAATGGTTGCTATTGATTGATTGATTACTATTTGATTAGCAGTTTAATTTCTATGTTTTCTAAACTAATAAACTAAAAAGTAAGAAAATTATATTCGTTTGTATTCGAATCTTTTAGACCCATCAACGTTTTCCTAAAAGGTAAAAAAAAAGTCAAAATTTTTATACTCTGTAATATTGGGTAGGTGCGGCTGATTTTTCTATTTTTTAAATAAAAGTTGAAATTTAAACTCTGTACCTATTGTAGTTTATGAGTAACGAGCAAACGACGCGGAAGGCAAAGGTGTTTGTTGCATAGGGTGTAGGCGTCGCAGGCGTGTCCTTTGATCGGTTTTGGTCATTTCCAAGTTCTTTTGCAAACTTGACGACAATATTTTCACTGTTGCGAACGGAGGAATGATTACCGTAGATAATACGCAGTTAAGTAGATGGACATGTGGACAGACGAACAAAAGAATATGCTTAGGATATTTTCCGAATTTGAGACTGGTCAAGAATATGTGTATGCACTTTGCGGGTTTTTTGAAGTTCACTCTTTTGGGTTAAAAAAGTTCTGACAAAGAAATTAACTTTTGATTGGCGGGGACAATTTTTTCCATGTTTAACAACACTTATAAAATATGTGCTCAAGTCTTAACAGATTTATCTGCTGTAGTTTGCGAGTAATGAGCAAAAGATTGTTTTTGGAAAACCATCTTCAATGCTAACCTGCGTACAAGAATTAAAGGCGATTAATTCATTTTTTCGGCCAGCAGAATGTTTATAACAGACATTATACAGATGGACATCCTTAAATCGATTCAGCATTTTTTGCTGATCAACAATACTTTGAAAAAAAAGGGGCCTCCATCGATGTTCATGTTGATAGTTCCCCTGGATATAGTTCCTGCTTTGGATATCGCAAAGTATCCACTGTCCATCGCACGCAAATGTTGATATTCTTTAAATTAAGCAGGCAACACGTTAGCCACGCCAATTGGCGTGGAATAAAATCTATTCGAGGCTGCAAGAAACTGTATTATATACGCTTGAGTGTGATGACTTATGCACTATTATTTGAAAATAGCATCTTTTAAACGAAGAATTAACGGTTTTATTCAGCTACATCTAAGGCATTGCTTGCATTCTTAGGAAAAGACCGAAACATATTCCCACACCCAATACATGGATATTTTTATCACCGAGGGGTTGGAGTTATACTACAGTTTGGTTTGGAGGGCTCTTAAAGTGAAAAATAATTCTATTACTATCTCATACAAACACTTGCTACGTCGGCCCAATGATTTTAGAGCAATTAAAAATCTCCAGAGGTTGTTCTTATGCAGAGACGTATGACGTAAGCCATATTATCTTTTCCCAAACGTCAGCCCCAAGGAGCAGGAACAGCCGGTCGCAAATATGAACATTAGGGCCAAAAAAGTTGAAAAGGTATAGATTGCCGCATAGTCGACTCTATTGGCGTCGCAAGTATCAAGTCAATGTTTGGGAATTTAAACCTCCATACAATTTTGAACATACTTTTTCGTACCTATAGCGAGTGCTCAGTCACTTACCTATTGGGCACATATCTATTAGATTGCGGCCGGTTTTTATCTCTTTCTATTTCTTTGCATCTTTTTAACTTACACTGTGTTATGCATGCATAGGGGACGTCCTCTGAGTGATTGGTCGTACAATAAGCAAAAAAAAGAAATAATAGATTGCCCTTCTTTATGGTAGCTATTCATTTCAAATGAAAACAAATGTTTCAGCAAATGCATCATGGATTCGTGTTCCAAGGATCAAGTAACCAGCGCACAATTAACGGGAAATGGTCATCTCCTCTCATTTGTTTAGCGTAACGATCATCATGGCGATATGCCCAATAAGTCTTTACAATTAAAATTTTAAAGCATTAAGTTTTATGAATCATTTTAAGAATATTTTTACATCAAACAAAGGCCAAAAACCTAACGGAGCATAAAATGCGACAATGAATAAAGACCAAAATGTGAAGTGTGACAAGCAATAAACCGTTATCGGCTTTTAACAAGATATGCTATATGATCGAGCAATAAAAATATTAAGAAGTAGTATGAAAGGAAAAGAAAAGATTCAATAATAAAATATGGACTCTCGTGGTATAATAGTATGAAAGAAAAAAAAAAGATTTTAGCTCAAGCAACAATCACTATACGCTAGAAACCAATTACATATAAATTTATTTAAATAATAGGGTAAGTCATGACGAAGATTAATAGATACATTACAAGCGTAGGTAGAAGCTTGGGTGAGGAGCATGTCTTTATATTAAAACAAACTAATTAATTGAAAAGCAAACAAAGCAAAAACCATAATATATGAGCCATTCATTTTCAGATGCTAAAATCGATTTTCTAAACTAATATTTAATGATTGTATTTATGCGTTAATTTTCAGTTAATAGATTTTAAATAAGTTTATGCAAGAGAAAAAAATTTTTGTATAGGATGTTAATAAATGTGTATATCTCAAATGTCTTCATAATAAAATAAATCGACTTAGCTCACTTTGAAAATAAAACGGCTTATATAAAAAGGAAGAGAGTCTAGTGTTTTAATTTTCATGATAAAACTTAGCTGGCCGTTGCTTTACATTTCTATCGTAAAAGTATTCAAGCATAAGTTTCTTTTAATTATTTTTTAAAACAATAGACGAGACCACACAGTTCATAAAGACTATTCATTCTAAGCGTTATATTTCTTCATTCATTTAAAAACCATATTTTCCATTAACACATATAATAGGTTTGCATTATCATTATTATCATCATAATATGTTTTTTGTACTTTGTCTCAGCTATCAATCAAAAAAGTAGCTAAATTAAAATGCTTCTTCACTATTTTATGCTACATATTTTTTCTTTTCTGTTTTATCTGCAGAAATTAAGCAAAAAATGGAACTTTTTTAGTTATCGTATAACGGCGTTGGCATGACAAGGCAATGCCATTGTTAATTGTTATGTAAGTATTAATGTCCTTCATGAACGGATATGGTGGTAACCTTACAACTACTTGACAAACGACGCAGCATTTAACTGTCAAGAAACTGGTTGACATTGTCTGTTGTGCCTGCCTCAATCTTCGCAATGAATCAGAGTTTTCTGATATTTTCTTATTGTTATTGTTCTTGTTGTTGTTATTTCGCATTACGTCGGGCTTACCTTAAACGGGAGCTTTTGCCTTCAAGAAAGTACACATGTGTCCATGTACGTAAATATCGGGCTAATTACGTACACGTAAGCAAACAGGCAGGTAACTATTCGCAGAAAAACCGAAAAGGAGATCAGCAACAGCATATATGTGTTACAAGCGCGTTGTGCGTCAACGACTTTATTCTACTAGCGTTTAAGTAAACTCAAGTGCTTTTCCTCCATTTGCTTTTTGTTGGTTTTTTCTGCTTTTTTTCTTGAAATGGATGCTATTTTTAACCCGTTGTTGTTGCCTTGCAATTTTGAAAACTTTGGCCACCCAGCGATTTTTTGCAACTGCACGTACATGATATTTGTGACATATGTTACCTTTGGCGTTTTGTTTTTTTTTAGTTGTTCAAGCGTTTATATATTGTTTCACCATTGTTTCACCACTGAGAAGGTGACATTGTATTAAAGAGTTGGAATTTTATTAAAGAAAATTTTCTGAAATGATTTCAACCAGAGAAATTTCCATTTTGAAGAAACTTTAGATAGAGAGCGAACAATAATTTCTTCTTTTGGTAATCTAATGCCATTGTAGGCTAATTTTATAAAATATTTTTTTGAATCTTCGACGTTACACAAGAGTACATAACAAGTGTGCTTTGGGTAAGCAGCAGATAAGTAGTTCTTTAAATGGTAAGAACGTTTTGCATGTATTGCTTGGCACCAATAACAAGACTTTTGTGATTTGGAATGGAGTGTAAAGTGTTCACCGCAAAGGCTTGTTATTTCATTTCAAGAAAAGTTAAAGACAAAGACAGAAAAGTGGTTTGAAGATCATAACTGACATGAATCAAAATAAATTTACCCAAGTCTATCGTTGGACAATATTTTTGCGCTCATGTTGACACAGCATGAATTCATTTATTTTGTGGTGTCGTCATAAGGATGGAAGTGCGTCTCACACGGATCGTGAGTCATGCAAACTTCAAGTTTCTTGTCTCCTTTCACTGTCTTCTGTCGCCGCATTTAAGCCGTCAGAACCAGTGCTCACACTAAATAACTTTTAACATAACTTTCATTGAAATTAAAGCCCAAAAGCAACGCCTACTGCGAAACCTTCTAAACCAAGTTACATTTATTTCGGCGCGATCACGTGTAGTATGCGAAAAGTCTAAATGTGTGAGCATAAAGTGGCAGCATTGTTATGCAATAAGCAAAGTATTGCTTTGTAATGTTTAGTTTTCAAAATTTCTCAAAATGAAATTATAATCCATCACAAACGTCGACAGATCAAGAGATCTTTCTTTGATTTCATTACGAATATTTCGTTTATATATTTCTTGCTTGCGGATATAAAAGCTTGAACTTTGTTCACAATGAGATCAGTAGGTGGTAAGCTTTTTTGTTTTCAAAACAAACTTTGTAATAGTTCTACCATAAAATGCCCGGGAGCAATGGGCGCTGTTATGATATCACCCAAATTATGAACGCAAATTTCCTTGTTTATCAAAATGCCAGGCAAACTACTAATCATTAAATAATTTGGTTGTTTCACCATATCGTTGTTTCACATCATCGCAATAAGTTTCTTTGGTTAATTTCATTCAACGATATGTCCACTGATCAAATATTATGTCGTGTCGGAGTGAATTAACCCAAATCGCGTTGTTTTCTGTATTAGTAGAGGTCATAAAGTCATTTTGATGTTGAGCTTATTTGATTCCAACTTTCAGATTAATATTCGATGGAGTTTGCAGTTGCTCTTTCTAAGGCCAAATAACTACCATTTTCAACTCTTCCTCTTGCTCACACAATTTCGTGTCGTTAAATATTTGTGAAAATTCAAGCACGTTTGCGACGTTTAGAAGGAACGCAAAAGGGGGCTTCAAATGGGGTTGGCAAGTAGCACTCTTCGCAACCTCCTATTGGTAAGTAAATTTGAAAGATATTCAATGGAAATGACTACTTCAAAACATATCTATTTCAGTGGCATTGTAACAATGATTTCGGTATATAGAAGGAAATCTTCGCTGTATGAGTACTTACCAGCGGGTTTAATTTCTGGCGCTTTATATAAAGTTAATATGGGCTTAAAAGGTATCATAAGAAGAAACTTAGCCCTTGCCTTAAAAAGGCGTATATCTTAAATATATTAACTTATGCGTTGTCCGTTAGAAACTATGGAAGAGGTGCGCTATTGGCAATACAAATGGAAAGAATACCGCGACGAAGCCGTTGGTTTTAATTTCACGTTATTTACGTTTTTTAAATATCCTGCAGATGAATGTGTTAAATTAAAGTCTATTCACATGAGAACATTCCTCTCGCATATGCATCGTTAATATATTCACATTTCATAAAAATTTCATTAAATACTATTAAAAGTATTCAGATTGAATAAAAAATGTATACGTATGGGAGCAGTGTTTCACATTTAACACATTTGCGGGAAAACAAAGATCATGATGGTAATCTTCCAATGCAAGCATATGTGATGCACATTGAATTTGCATTTTAAAAATGGAATACTTGCAATTTTTTACGATGGTTTGCCGTCCATAAGTAATTAGCTTAGTCTTCGCGTATATGTAAATACTTTGAATTCAGAAAAATATAAAAAATAATATATATATATGACAGAGGAAGCCTTTACAGGTAGTTTGAAGCTAAGGTGGCTCGCTAAGATTGAGGCGTTTTATATTTATAGGAACCCTCTAGGCACCAATTATTTATAGAGACTTCGTTGATAAATCATTTAATTATATTGTTTAGGTAAAAAAGGACTAAATAATTATAATATACAACATTTCCTCTTACGTGGTCACTTAAAAAAAATTTCGCAAAGCCAAAACCGCTAAGCATTTGAAAGATCTAACGGGCAAACTGTAGAAGCAGACACGAGATACAGATAGAAGACGTTTTTCACTTGAAAAAATGAATAAAATTAAACCAAAAAAAAGTATGCATTTAATGTGTGCATTTTTTAAATATAAAGTGGAGCTTAATAATTAAGCTAAGTAATTTAGTCCGACCAGTTCTTTATTAACTCTTTGCAATAAACTTTAGTAACTTTCCTAATCTTAATCACAGTAAGTCCTCATACCAAATGCAATGCCGCCTTTGCTTGACTGAAAGTTAATGTTCCAAAGAAACTAGAAGACTTTGGTTCTTTTAATTTGCCAATCGTAACGTGAGTAGGAATTTACTATATTTTACTGCTTTAACCCAGTCTTAAGAAAATGAGATAAACCCAGATAAAATCAATTTATTACCAAATTCTCTTCTCGTCCTTATTAGGGATGTCTAATAAACTTCACTTAACATCCACGGATTTTAGTGTGCTGGAACAAATACACCGTTTATTAAAGGCGTAGCTATTTAATTTTCATTATTTATGAATGGGCGTAAGAAAATAGGTATATACTAACTCGAATCCATAATATCTAATATTTCAGCTTTTCGCCCATCCGCCCATTCGTTTAAAAACAAAACCCCCAAAGCCACATTTTCCGCTGTTTTTCTTTTCTACCAGTTTTTTTGTTTTTTGTGCGATTGTGCATAGTATGACCTAAATTGAAAATTAAAGAAAAAAGCGTTATGCAGAATAAATTTTAATCCAAAAATCCTACTTCGAAATTTTCGTTATAGTGGCGATTCAAAGAAATAGGTAAAACGACATTCTAGCAATTAAAGCAAACTTTTTATTTTTCTTTCGACTATTGTGCCTTGAAGTGAATCCGCGCTTTTAATCGAAATCGAAATGGAATGGGAGCAAATATATTTTATCACTATTGTTGCTTTCGTTGTTGATTAACGTCAAAAGGGCGGGATTCATTGTAAATCAGCTGTCGGGTAAATAAAACGAGTAACAAAATTACATTCAGCTGTAGCCGAAACTATTATACCAGTCACATTTGTCTTCAAAGCTCAAACTCTTTTCTTCATAAAACATTTCCATTTTTGCACAACTTGCAGTAGACAGGAATTTTTATCTTTATGTACTGTTTGACTGATTTGGCCTGTTTTTAATACCAATCTGTTTGTAAGAATTTCCAATGTATTTGCATATTTGACGCCGATATCGTAAGGGGGATATTTACTCTAAAGATTACATAGACGAACTAAAGGGCAGACGGATTTGTCCACATCGGTTTTGAATTTGGACTTTGCAACCGTCTTGCCTAAATTTATACATTCCTGTCCTTCTATGGAGTGCAATTATATTAATGTGCAAATAATTGCTAAAACAAGGTTTGCAATGTGGACGCAACTCATTAAGAATCACTTTTTACTCTTATTCTGTCATGTTAACGAGAGATTTTAAAAGTTTTGGAGAATCGCCTATTTCGATCCTATTTTAATTCTAGTGTTGATATTCCTAAAGTTGATTAAAATAGAGGTTCTTGGGGTTCTTTTTATAATATGCAGAAATTTCAGCCCTAGTTCTGAGATAATGCATGTCTTCTTTTCAATATTGATAGGGACAAAAGAAAATACTTGTTTCCTTTGGCCTAACTTCGTACTTTTAATATTTTCGCCGACGTCATTGAAGCAAACCTTACATATAGTCGACGCATAAGGGAAATATATATGTATTTTTATATATGTAAGATCGAGATTGTTCTAGCGTCACATTAAGGTACAATTTGGATGAAACAATAGGAATCCATTGTTGTCTTTTCTTAATATCCTAGTATGCAGATCCCTTATCCAGGGCCCAGATTTATGCCTACCAGCTTTTGGAGGCCAATACTTGTCAGCCTAACACAATTAATGCTGGACAGAGTAATTAATAATCAGTTCAAAGACTTGGTGAACATTTGAACGATATTCAGAACATAATTACAATATATAATCTTCAAAAAAATTGAATTATTTACTGTGATAAGTCGAGTCGTTGTTTTCCGAATTTTAAACAGTATTACTCTTAATGAGAGAACTTTTGGCATTGGTTAATAATTTCCAGAAATAAGTAAACAGAATTTTTTTTTTTTAAATTCGATTTTACTCACCAATTTAATTTCTTTCAAGTGATACAATTAGTTAAACGCTTCTCTAATATTTCGATACATTTTCTGCAGAATGACTTGAAGAGATCCTTGAAATGCGCTCCACTTCCAAAAAATCTTACAATGTGAATCAAATCTTTGTGCTGGAATATTTTTTGGGATGTACAAGCGAGATATGGAAAACACGTTGGATGTGACAGCAATTTGAACTTTTGTTCACCCATTTTTGCCGATATACCTATCGGTTCAATTGTCGCCCTGTGAGTGAACTCAGCTCCCAACATTTCCATAGAAAAGGTTATTACATAATTTTAACTGAGAAAAAATTTCTTTACGTCGAAAAAACTTTAAAACATTCCTCTTTCTTTAATCGAATATAATTTATTTTTTTGGCGTGGCAACTACATGACAAAAAAAAAAATCATACGTTAACTTTTGCTTATAAACGTATATCATAAGCTATTACTGTTTTTGCCTGTACATATATATAAATTCGATTATTGCTGTTGCAGTTACTTTTTCAATCCATTGCTGACTTTACTAGAATTGTGTGTGAGAATGGATATGAATATTGCAGAGAGTTGACCCCTATGCGGGTCGTACATATATTTAATAAATCAATTGAAGTGTACTTTTGATGGTTCTGTTGCTGCTTTCTGCTTTTCATTTCTGCTTTATCTCTCTCTGTGTTTCCCTTGCACTGTTATGGACATTTTTATAAGTTTTATGAGAACATTTGTTTTACACAATTTTCTTTTCTGTATGTATCGCTTAGGGAATATTTCTTCAAGAATCTTGTTGCGTTAGGTTATGATTGTGTGCGTGCAGACAGAAGCAGGTGTTTCTATGTGCACTATCCGTTCCGAAATATAAGAGCACTTAACACGCACAATATTGTTCACGTCAGTAGCACAGTAGGGTTTTTACAAAGTATGTAACTGTGTTTATTTGGTATATAGAAAAAATGTAATAGTTTTCAGAAATATTTATTTAGTTAAATATTTTCTATTCTTTTTATTACTGTTAGTAAAAGTTACTCATTTGAAAAATGAAAAAGGTTTTCCATCCGTGATTTGCTTTATTTGAGCAAGCGGGCAAAGAAAGATCAATCTCTACATATTAGGTTATGGGGATATAGCGTCATAAGGTAAAAAATCAAATTGTTAACAAATCTGTATAAGTTAATCCTTTGTTCATATAAACGCTGCTGGAATATGGTTTTCTAAATATCATAACAGACGTTCTTTAGAAATGCGCAATATTTCTCTAATGTCTTAAGAAAAAGCTACTTTCTATATTAATTCGTTGTTCATATATTAATTTATTTTCAAATTTTGAGAAAAGAGTACAGGTTATTAAAAGAATTAAAAAAAATCTTAAAACAGAAAAAAATTTGAATTGAAAAAGACGACAAATCTGGAAGCTTTCGTCAGAGAGGTTGAATGGTTATATTCAGCCTAGTTTGCGTAAGTCCACGAAGAGTAACATTTGGCAAAGTGCACGATGCTAAGCACCTTTACGGTAGCTGAAAAAATGTATTAATTTTCAAATTAGGAGAAATTTTTAATAATTGGCCCACAATTAACGAAAACTATTAAATGTTACGTAAAAACTAAAAAAAAAAAAAAATAATGAAATTTTGATACCCCATAAATAATGCATGGACTTTTGTGCAGGTACTGTAGGACCACTCACAGAAAAATTGTGGTATTATATATATGGAAAACAAAGATCTTGAGTCTGACTGCAAGAACTTTCATGATTTTTGCCACAATTGAACCTAATACGTTCGTTTTCGCGGTAGGAAGATTGTTCACAACATGCATCTACAGGGGTAGACGGATAGATAGACGGGCGTATATATCTAAATTGATTCATAATTTGTTACTGATCAAGAATATATATGTTTTGTGCAGCCTCTGAAACTTTCTTCCGGACGTTGCAAACTTTTTGAGGAAACAAATGTACCCCGAACGTTTGTTAATGGTTGTAAGGTCTGCAAGACGGTGGGCGTTCAAGATTCGTCATAAGGTTTACTCACCTTTGTTACTCGTTTGTTCTCTACGTATGTCTCACGAACTATTTGTAAATTACTAATAAAGCTTCTTTAAATAAACAGTTGTGTCTTTGTTTCAAGATTTCAAAATAAGTGCTTATGTATACATAAACGCCAACGCTATTAAGTAGATAAGAAAGCGTTCTCAATTTGGCAACAACCTGACAACGATGGAACGATGTGATAAAGGTTTGGATTTAATCGAAGACCACATGTTAAGAGTAAAGTTAGTAAAGAAATAACAAGATTTAAAACTAAAGGGAAACATTAGCAACTGTTGATTTATAATTCAATTTGCTTGAATATCAATGCTTTGTAGGTTTTATACTTTATTTGCAACTGGATTCGAAGTTCTTCACTCTACAATCAAGTAGTAGAAAAACTATATGAATAATTCTTGCAAATATCACTATTATCTTTCTGGAGTGATGTGCTTATTAATTTGTCCAATGCTAGCAGCGTAGTTAGCGTGGTGGTATTCCAAAGAAGGTGAAGAGTCAATCACGTATTATATTAAACTTCTCTTTTATTTATTTTTGTATAGAAAATGAAGTGTGTTTCTGTGTATTGAATAAGAACAAATCACAATATAAACTAAACATCCGGACAAAGAATTTGTAAATCTTATAAAAACAATATGGGTTGATGCATCAATATATCCTATACCCCATTCACATAGGAGATAAGTTTTTTTGAAATTCTTGTAAAGGAAAAATTCGGCAAACGGTTTAAAAAGATACCACAATCGATTCGTAATGAAGATCATATAATATACAAAGAAACAAGAAATACACCAGTAATAATTCCACGAATTTCAGCTGAAAACACTTACAAATGTTAAAGTTTTCTTTTGGTGCAATTATTGGAAAATCCATGAGTTTATTTCTGCATATTTTCGCCAAATTAGCGCTCGATTGCTATCTGACTGCATGCATCAATGTATGCAATCTCATTCAACTCTTATTTCTATATTTTGATTATCTAGTTTTATGTATATTTTTGATATACTTTTTTATTTCATCTTTTCTATATTTTAAATCGTCCTACGCGCTCAGACATTTTAAACGATCACAATTATTTCCCTTAATTAAATAAAAATTTATAATTTTTCTTGTATCAATTCTCTTTTAATATTTGTATGCAAGCAAGATGCTCTCAAAACTAATCATTTAATGTTTTTTAGATGAATTGATTTAACCGAATTATTATGCGATCACAATTATAAACTATATATTAGTCCTTCACTTGCCAAATCGATTAACTCTATTAAACCAAAAGTAGAGAAATGTGACGACAACGTTTGTTTACGTTTTTCTACGCCGTATGTTTTAATAGCAATCGAAAACGATTTTCATGTGTATGTAACTTTCAACTGCTTTATTAAAAAGTGTTTTGACTGAATTCTTAATACATTTTATATTAGAGCATAAATTGGCTTCTGAAATAAATTATTTATTATTCAACGACTACAAAAATTTTGCCATATAATGTTGTTAATACTTATTATTAGAAAAATTTATGGAGTATATGTATATAGTTAGGAGTCAATCAATTGCTTTGACATTAAAATTAAAATAAATTTCGAATATTAAGTCAATCCATTTGGCAAGTAAAGCACTCACATAAGTCTAATTATAGTCATTACCTTTAGGGGTCGCCGATGTCTTTTCTTTTGATGCGATGTTTCTTGCTGTAAATTATAAACGATTTCAGATCGATGAGATTGCAAAATTCATAGTTAAGCATCGACTTTTTAAATCTGTGCAAAGCTTATTACTGATTAATTCTTATTATTATTGATATTACTGACTTAAGCATTGAATTTTTTTTTTTTTTTTTTTTTTTGATTTCTCCTATTGTTTTATTAACGATGTTAACTAAGCAAATTCAATTTGTACTCTTTCCCCACCTATCAGTTTTTCGGTTAAGCTTTGTCTAAAGCTTTGACACATTCTATCACTGGTCAACTATCATGCCGCAATAATATTCGGCAATTCTCTTCTTCAAATACATCCTATTTTCCAGTAGGCGTTATTTCTTTAATAGTTCATCTCACTATACCTTGCATAACAAAATGCTGATATTTGTGAACTTTTTTCGAATACATAACAAAACATGATATAACACGTTTTAAAACGCTTTAAAAAAACGCTTTATTTGTGAAAACATCTATCGTGTAATATTCCCTTAACTTTTTATCCCCAAGTTGACTTTCTTTAAGCTTTAGAATTTTCATTTCATCAAAATCAATCAACATTTCTTGAAATCTGGAGACGGTTGAGTTATAAAGTAATTTTTCATTATGATATAGTATTTTTAATTCAGACTTGGTTACAGAGTATTGCAGGTTCGTTTTCAAGGTTTGTCTGTATGCAAATGTGAACAATAACTTCCTTTTTGAAAAGATAAATGTGATTTATTGGATTTATAATTTTCCTCTTCGTAATTCTACTTATGCCGGGCATATGGCCGGTAGATATACTTTTCTTCTATTCTAACCTACAGCCAGAGAACTTATATCGAAACGTAATTCCTTAACAATTACAAGTTTTCCCAACAATAAAGAGATGGATTTTCTTCTCTTGCATGTGACTTCAGAACTAGATAAATAAAAAGACAAAACGGTTTAAACAAAACTAAAATCAATAAATTATAAGAAAATAGGTTTACTTAAGAAACTTATACGAAAAAGAAAGCAACTTCTAGAATAAATTTACAATTATTATTATTGTCGTTTAGGTAGGTATTAAGGTCACTTGTGGATATGTAATTTTGTTGGTTAAGTTGTTGTTGTTGCTTATGTTGACACATTGTGTACTGAAATGTAAATATAAAGTTTAATGAAAATATTTACATGTTGTTTTCTCCCATTCTACGAAGTTTAAAAAGATATTCAATGAATTGCACTTCAATCGTAAAGACGTTGGATATTACTTGAAACACAGGTTTGAGGCAATTTTGGATTATGTATAACTTTTAAGCTACTAAGCTTAAGAAACAAAATGATATAAATAAACTAGAAGTAATTCAGTTATATTTTCGTCTTTTAATAACGTTTGTGTTGACATCACATTGACTCGCGAATACACGGTAAAAATTGTCTATTTCCAAAAGCTTTTTTTTTATTTCAAATCAAATAAATGCTCTGTTGGAAAAGGATCATAATACTTGACGTCTAAGGTAAACTCAGTCCATGAACGATGCTGAAGTAGTCTTTAGAAGTCTTTCGAATCCTAGTGCGACGAACAACAACTTCAAAGTTCTTCAAAATTTCATCTCTTGCTGAAGTGTTCAAAATAATAAGAGGATCTTTACTTTAAAAATACGCGCGCTGGTTATCAGCACAATTTTTTTCTTAGGCTGGAAAGATTGACAGATTTGCCGTGTTGTGGTTTAACTTGGAGAACATTTTTTTCTCTTCGGTTACGGCAAGAAAAATTATTTAAAAATAATATTACGTCATATGTGCCATCATATAACAACGTGGGTAAGAGGTAAATCGAAAATATAAATATGCGTATATATGATGTCTCATAATAGCGCCAGAAAAAAGCGAAATAAATAATAATAATTTGACTTAGCGTAAAACACTTGTCGATTCTTTCTATTCAATGTTCGATAGTCTTCGTTAGTGTGCGTTTTGTGCATAGCTCCTGAGTATACAATTTAAAGGATCTCTTGACCACTTGTCTACAAATTTGGGTCAGTACAAGCTGATATAAGGATTTCAACATTAAAGTTTACGTTTACAAGTTGAACGCTACAAATCACGTTGCAGTGTTTAGGGCATAGTTAACTTGCTTCTTGTTAGTGCAGATCCGTTTTTGAATTTAAAATGGGGAGCAGTGAAAAAAATGTGTTGAGACCAAAATTATTCTTATCAATGAACACTTCCCATATTATATAATAAACGTGATCGTGAAGATTATTAGAAGGACTTAAAGTAATCGTTTCCATTATTGTTCATGCGTTACGGGATCTCTTTTATGCATTATAGATATGCGATACAGACAGTTTACCCCTCTTGCAATCCGTAAAAACATTTTATTAATTGCTTAAGGCGTATAACTAAACTGATTAATCCTTATCTCAAGGTCTAATTAAGCTCCGTCACCACGAATTTAGCATCTAGTTAGGAGGCTTTTCCATTTTTTGTAGTTGAGAATCGTGAATCACATGAAATGAAAAAATAACCCTTTTTGCTGCAAATTAAAAATACATAAATATTTTCAAAACTCTTTGTAATGTAAATTAAATATAATTCATAAGGAAAACTTTCCCCAGAATTTTGTATAGCAAACTCATTATTATATGAAAACCTGATTTTGCTTTGCATATATCATCGTCTTTTTTCTGTTTGTGTAAAATCTAATACGTATTTGAAGGACACTTACAAATCCATTTCGAGTGCACTTAAAAAGCTGAAATTAGTAACCAAGGATGGATTTTGAATTTGTTTAAGTGTGCGTATATATAAATGTACTTAAGCGTAAAGACACAAAACAATCGTTAACACAGTTATACAAATTTGTTATATTTTGGTTCTCAAACCTTTTGAAGAAGGATTGAGTATATCTATAACAAAAAGAAAACAAAGGGATGTTTATAAAGAACTTTTCTTAAGGTTGAGAAATAACAAAAATTATAAAGGGAGCAAGAAATTTGTTCAAAGAAAAAAGTAAAGAAAAAAATTGTTTGCAAAAACATTTAAAGTCATCTGTTGCATGATTTGTTAAACATATACTTAAGTCATAAAGAAACCACCTCTTGATGATCGTCCAAGCAAAAAAGGGCGCATAGTGTGAACAACAAAAATTTTATTCTTAATGATTTTTAAGTAAGCAATGTGATTGGTTACCGATATATATAATAATAAATGTACACATACATTTTTTATTGTATATAGGTTGGGAACACAATTTATATATGTGTTATATATATATATATATATATATATATAATTTTTTATAAATTTTTAATTTGATTTTTTAGAGGGAAGTTTTTCTTAAATAAAATACACTAAAGCAAGGAAGAAAGAGTTTCGGTTTGAGACGAATCTATTGCTACTGAGCACCCCGTGAAGAATATTCGCTTGCGCTTGCGCTTGCGATAGAGCAAATATTCCTCTCATTTGATATACGGATCGCATTAGTCGTACACAATTTATATTTCGTATGTTTGATACCGAAGTTTTATAAAGATATTGCAGAGCTTGGCTAGTTATTTTGTAAGCGAAAATATATATTTACAATATATTCGCCATACTTTGCCAAATTTGTGCAAGACTTTTGGCTAATTATCGGTAATTCATCGGATTTTGATACGATTGACTTGACAACGGGACATTTTTAACGAAAATTTGAACAGACGCTATAAAACTTCGAAGAAAAACAAAAGCAGAGTCTGTTATCGCGACGGCCAAGAATAGTTGAAGCTCCAATTTCTTTCTTACGCACGCTTTTCGCGCGAATTATATCTTCCTTCCTTTTGAAAAGATGGTTTCTATAATCGAAGTAAATTTTCACTATGTTCATGGTTTTTACGATAAAGAGGGCATTGAAGCAATCGATCAGAAAGGAAACTATGGCGAAAAATAAAGGCATTTTTTCTCTAATTTCTTTGTGTTTTCTTTCTCAAGTCATCTAACTTTCGGGCACCTCTCGTAATCAGTACAGCTATTGGGTACACGTGCAATCAGACGACTAAAAGTAAATTGTTAATCACTTTACTTAGCGTCAGCACCTTAACGGCATTTTAGTGGCAAGTTGGCTAAACTACAGAAAAATACCTATGCATAAGAATCTTATTATGTAATTTAGATTATTATAGAAGTCATTTTGGTAAACTATTAAGAAATCTAATATATAATCCGACAAAGAGTGACAAAAGTCAATTGATTTACTTACAAGTTAAATAAATGAAAATGATTAATATATGAATTTTGATATTGTAAATGTTTCCTATTTTTACTTATGTAATACATTAATTTTTTTGTTTTAGAAAGTGAAATAATTATTTCATTATATCCTGCATCAATTGTGGTGCAAGGATATATTAAGTCTGCGCGGATGTACGCAACAACCAGAAGGACTTGGGCTAGACCCATCTTTTATTATATCGATCGATTTACAATCACTTTTCGCATCAATTTGGGCTTGTTTGTCTATGTGTCTGTCTAATTTTTTACTCAAAACCCACAAATCGCCAATTTCTGAGATATTTTGATGAAATTCAGCACATGCTGATATGTTTTGGACGAACAATAAATGCTATTAAAAATCGTATCACTTGACATATAACACTTTGTTTCGAAAAGTCGTACACGATAGTGTTCTTGCTTGTTTTAGTTTATAAAAAGGTTTTAAAATAATATTTTCATGTATTTTTTTACATGTTTGTGAAAAAGTTTATTTATTTAATTTAATTGGAATTGTTCCTTAATGTCTGAATGCTAATGGGAATGATAAACATCTGCTTGAAATAGCTTTGTTTTAAATGTCGTTTGCATTAAAATAACTAATTAAAAGCAGAAATAAATAAAATAGAACTAAAAAAAAAACATTTGCTTAAAACTAACATATGTTACTTTCACTTTAAAAAAAATTCGAAAAAATTTTAAATGAAAGAGTCAACAATGCATTTTAAGCAAAAATTTCTGTAATTTTCGTGCGATTTGTTATTGGCGTATTTCAGCGTATACATTAAGTCTACATATAAATGTATGGCAAATGTGAAATGTCTAAGTAAATTTATAAAAATCACGAAGCAATTGATTGGCTCACATGCAGGCTATGTCAGGTTTTTGCGAACGAAATCGTCTAAGGCCTTGTTTGGCGCAACTGTAAAGAATAAGAGTGACTAACATTCTGGAGATGCAGCCATTATAATGAAATTATGTAAAACCTTTGCGACAAAAACACTATGCATACAATTCAATTATGAATATTGCAAACATTTTTTGTTAGAATAATTATCATGATATTTATAAACAACGACATTTTGAGTAATCATCACAGTGTCACAAATGATCTACATTAACAGAATCTCCATTGTCGTTTTCAAATATATAGGGACCGATGATGTCACCAGCCCAAAATCCACACTTAAAATTCAGGCTTATGCAAAGTAAAGATGTCTTGTTATCTCTATTCCCTTAACCATAGGCCACTGTGCACGAAAAGTGACGATATACGAACGATGATTCCGCCAAAAATTTTTTTCAATAACTTGGCATGTATCTTTCTGAGACAAATAAATAAATCTAACTAACAAAGAAAGAACGATTTTGTTAATTTAAATGCCAAAACGAAGAAATTGTAACACTCTAATTACGACATTTTATTAAATCGTAAATAAAAAATGGACCATCTCCGCACGGACAAAGATACTTGATACTTGAAAACTATTGTGAAACATTTATCGAAAATTAATAAAAAAAAATCTGGTTTAAAATTCACTTCAAAGTGTATATGTATAGCTTATTAAATCCGCTGTGATAATACGTTGTACGCTCACACTGCTTGTAATATCTCTGCGGACGCTGCTGCATGTGCCTTACATTCAGAGTCACTATAAAATCCTAAGCTATTTGAGTTATTCATGCGACTCACAGACAATCTTCAGTTAGTGTTCATCCACAATAATTTCAGACTTAAACTAAAGCGCACATGACGTTGAGAAAACCAATATTCAATATAAAAAATCTCTTTGGCATTAACATGTAACCTTCGACTGTTAACATGTGTACTTACTGTACAACCTGAATTTGAATTTGATCACACATCTTAAGACTAATGTAATTATCTTTCTTACTTTCTATAACAATTTTATTTGATGTGTTTTTATTTATTCATTTTGGGTTCAAGGTTGAAAAATACGTTTGTTTCAGTTAAAAATACTTTAAAGAGACTTTACTTGAAACACTTGATACTTTAAATGAAACGCAAAACGTGGAATACAGAAAAAAGTTACATAAAATGCTAAACTGGTTTTACTTAAGCATATTTTTATTATGAATTTTTAAAAAAACAAAGCATGGCATTCTTAATTAAAGTCTTTTCACTTATCATTCGTAATTTTATGGAAGATAAAGATTTCAACAGTTTTTAAATATACAACAACAACAAAATATGGAAAATATTATACTTTTATCTTCAAAATATGCGGACATTTTTTTCATAACAATATGCTCGCTTCGAACATCGATATAAATTATGTGAAGGTAATAGAACTGTCATCGGGTACTGAAATTCCACATTGTTTGGTTATCAGTTTATAAGGCAACAAGTTTCTCTTGCATTTTATTTAAAGATATGGTTGCTTGTACAGATGTTTTAAAAACGTTAAAAAACTGTTGTGTTGATGATATGATACAAAGGTTTTGAGAATATTAGAGAAGGAGTTAAAAACAAACCCTGCATGGGAAGATCGTCAATCCCAATTACTTACGAGAATACCAACAAAATCAAGGATTTTATGCTCAGCAATTGTCGTTGGAGGTTTGTGCGATATCAACTGTAGCAAATCAATCAAGAATTAAAAAATGATGCGCATTTGTCTCATTTACTTCTTCCGATCTCATTCGAAAACACACAGTTGTTTTTTTGGAAATAAAATCAAACGAACATCTTGTTTAGTCGTGTACTCACTTTCCTCACAATTGGAGAAACGGTTCAGTGGAACGCTTTAGCGCTATTAGAAGCCATTAAAGTTGGTTGGCCGTTTTAAAACTAATATCAGAAAAGAATTTCTAATATCCGTCAAGAAAAAAACAACGTCTTCTTATGTATTTTCGGAGCGCGTGTATTTTTTAAGTAAATGTACACTTAATGTTTTGAACAGCTATCTTCAGGGCAAATAATGTTTTATAATTTCTTTTATAACAACGAAATACATCTGTTACAGGCAAAAAAAGCGAATGGATATTAGTGCATACACTTTCCAGTCTTTATGTGTTGTTTTCATTTCAAAATTATAATTTTGCAAGTACTATTCTTATCTTTGTATTCTACAAATATTTAACATTACTTTGTCCATGTCTTAATCTTAAGGCAACAAATGGTAAAAATGGTAAAATAAGTTTTATTGGTTTTTTTGTTTATTATCGATGGACATACACATATGACATGTGACGTATGTTCATATTCCGATACCAAACCGCAAGCGTAGAATATTTATGTTATGATTTAAATGGATTTATTCTTATTTGACCACCACATTTGCCAGGAATTGTGCTTTGTCAGTACGAAAGACTTACTTCATTTTCGCAAAGAGAGAAATTTAAAAAAATTAATGATATCAATTTATCTCAAAGTCTTAAGCATTAAGATAAAAAATTGTATCTTGTCTAAAAATGAGTTTTATGCGTTGGCAAACAGCTTCCTGATAATTAAAAACAAGCTTGAATGTGTTATAAATTTCAAGATTCTTCTATGTATGTTTTCCATGTATCGTAAACTAATGAGCGCCTCCACGAGGGCTATGTACCTGTCACCTGTTATTTTTCCCTCTCTTCTTCTTCTTATTCTTTTAATGATCGCATTAAATTAATATCGAACTTTGTAAATTGTACTTTGCTCAGTAGTTCAAAACTACTTAAAAGAAAATGTTGTTGAACTTTGTAATAAAAATATTCGCGAGTTAGCACACAATGGTTGTAGATTTTCTTCAGCGTGTTAAGTTGGAGTTCAAGATGAAATCTCAGTATCAAATACAGTTACACAAGCATATGAAGTCGCACACTTAAGAGTCATTAAGTCAATTTAATGCAAGATAGATAAGATATGAGGTGAAATGAAAGAAAGAAACCGGATTAGAAGGTTTTTTTTCCCCCCATTTAATGTTAAAGAAATGAAAGACACACCTTTATTATTTAAAGAAAAACAGACAGATGGGGAGAGACAGGAAGAGAAGATTGGAAAAGGTAAACAGACTTTTATTTAGCAGTAGTTAGTGGAAGACAATGATTTTAGCTAAACCTGATAATATTTTCAGCAAGTATGATTAAAACAAAAAAATACATATGTCAAAAAATGAAGCTGAGTAAAACAAATATTAAATTTAAGTGAATTTTTAAAACACATTATTAGAGAAATATTGCACCACAATATTATTGCATACCGATCTGCTATCAGTTACTTGTTACACTTGCTGGCGCACATGTAATGAACGACATAGTATAAGTAAAGAAAATAATAAGTTGCACAAAGCAGGAATCAAGGCGCAGGGAAAGAGAAAATAACAAAGGAAAATAAACCATGTTTGCGCTCACAAACCAGATAGATTGCCTTATGAAACGGCAGATCTTTCTGACCTTTTTTGTGTTACATTTAATATTGCATAAGACCTATACAAAACTTTCAAACGTACATGTGCAAACACACGCGCACAAGTAAGCTATATGAAATTGTATTTAATAGCAATAGGACGACTTACTTCTCTACATTTCTATGATGCAATAGTATACCACAAGTCAATGAACCTTATGTTCCATGCAGCATAAGGAAAAAAGGGGGAAAGAATCTACAAATTTTATACAACCAAAGAAAGATTTATCTTGATTATTATTTCCACAAGCCCTCACTTAATCGGTATAGATTTTTAATACGAAATTCTAATAATACATTTTTTACAATGGAGATTTTCCGTTGTCATCTTTTGCACATTTCTACACTATAGGTGCTGATATAGTTATAGAGAGAAAATGAAAATGATAAGTAAAAAAGGTGAAGAACACGAAAGCAATCTTTCTTTAAATTCATAACTTAATTAATTTACCAATATTGTTGACATTTTACAACTAAATATCTTGCAAATATACAAAGGAAAAAATTATAAATGAATAAATTATGAAGACTACTTTTTAAAAAACGGTTTGTTAATTATTACTGACAACGCCTTCTTGAAGCAATTTTTTTTCACTGCTCGCAATTCACGCAATTTTGGAAATCTACTTTTTAGAAATGAATACTTAGGCGTATCTTTTCTCTAAGTTTTATAAATATTCATATATACATTTTAGAGTTCTTGAAAGTTGTTTAATTAAGTAGCGAACGTTGTTGCCTAATACCCTTTCCTGAAATCCTGTATGCCCTTTTATGGTTGGATTTCTTCTTTGGATTTTTTGTGCCTCTTCTTTTATGCAAGTGTTAGAGGGAGACGGAGAAGCGATATCTCTGGCAAAAAAAGAGGATTAGCTTATAAATCGAGGTACAATGTTTGAAATGATATATAGTTGTACGGATTAATAAGGCAATAAGGAAACGTTTTTCCACTTCTTATAAAAAAAGATCAATATTGGACATATAACAAAAAAGTTTAATGTGGAATATAAGATACATAGTGTATAATATAATATATTATATATACAGCTCATTACATGCAATGTTTATTTTGAACCTTTTGATATAGAGTGATCGTATTTTTTAATTCTTATGAATTTGATTCGATTTTATTATTCTGATGAAATAACATTTCTCCACTTTAATTAGATTTATTTAAACGCTCTTTTTCATTTTTCTGAGATTAGTAACATCCGTTAACCGATTGCAATTTATCTCTTCAAGTTCAATTGATGCTTAGAAGGTGAGTTTTCCAGTTTTGAAAATAGGTAGAATTAGGAAATTAGGCGAGTAAAATAATTGCCGAATGATTTGAATTGAATTCACACTCGCGAAAGAATTAATCCAAAGCGGGAGTGAGAGAGTTCATAATTGTGAAACGTCTGCGAGGCTTAAACGGTATTTCAAAATTGATTACGTCAACCTAAGCGACATACGCTTGAGATCACCAAACGCTTTTATTATCAATCGACGACTTTTAAACAACATACCCTTAATGGTGTACATCGACCGACATTAAACTAGAGCCAGTTTTCGAAAGACGAGAATCATAATTTTCAGCATTTTCTCTGTCCTCTTTCAACGACAACAACGCAGTGTTACTGAAGATCTTCTGCAATGTTTTGGAATCTGAAATTCTATTTTTGAAATTTGATTTACCTCCTCTCCTGGCATTTTTCGCTTATTTTATAAGTTGAAAAATGCGCACCTTTTTAGATAAAACTATTATATTAGGTCTAGCAATAAGTAACTTCCGTTTTTTTTTCAGACGTTTCTTCTGTTTTCATTGAATAACAAAAGTATATCATCTTAACTTAATCTTGGTTGTGAGGTATTCAACCCTTTTGCGGTACCTCTTCTTGATTGGCGTGAATTTCGCTTCAATATTGCCTTTACGCGGTTGTCGTCAAACTCTGAAGAACGTCCTGTCTTTTAAGGTCGTACCTCTAGAATAGAATTTCGCAAACCAATATCTAACACCGTGATCAGTTATCAGTCGTTCGCCGTACATGCTGCATACTTTTTCAGCTTAGCCCTATTGCTTTGTTTAAATTCCCGACGCATTACATGTCGAATATGAACCTTTGGCTCCCCATTTCAGAGTTTAAGAAAGACAGTTGAATGCAACAGGCACCACATAAACCAGTTGACAGAACAATTCCTGAATTCTCAAACAAAACGTCGTTTGTTTGGGCGACTTATAATGGCTAAACATAGACTCTGCATCGGAAGTTATTTATAACTCGACCTAACATTAATGGCTGAAGAAGTCAACATGAAATTTCGCACAGGTGTAAACCGCTAACTTAAAAAACCGGAAGAAAGGAAAGACTACACGTTTGCATAGGTGCACGTGGTTTAGGTGGAAATACTCCACTATTTTTTTTTTTTTTTTTTATCATTACAGTAAATTAATGCAGGGTAAGTTACGATACGTCGAAACACAACGAAAAAAAAAAAATCTGCGAATTTCTACTACTACGCAATAAATAAGCGGGTAAGATGCGCTAACATTTGGTACCTCGTTATCGAGTTGGAATTCCCTAAATATCTGACGGACTCTTAATTTATAAATTCAGCCGGTATTTTTGGCATACGACATCTTCTCCGTACATAAGTTTTGTCGCTTTCATTCTTATACTATGAACTATGTCCCAATTGTCGACAAAATACAGCGAGATTGTGCATCGACAATACACGTGCAGCAAGAAGCAGCATATTGTGTAGCCCGACGCGTTTGAAAACTGATCAAAGGCACCGTATAATTTTTTTGTGCTTCAGAATTGTTAAGCTTAACGCATAATTTTTTTTCATACATTGAAGTCGAACATCGATTAAGTTTCATCGTTTTCTTCACCTCTCCCTTTAGCACGATATGTTGTAATGGAAGTTTGCATATAGAAGTTCGGATGAATACATCGCCTCAGTTTTCACCGCTAACGTTTTGGAAGTGATTTAGTAGTGTGTGATGACGAATACTTAGCTTTATCGAGTTAAGCTAATGTGGATAAGTTTTTGTCTTACTTATTTATGTTTGAATGCAAGTGTCATGTTTTAAAACCATAACACATTAAAGATATGTTAAATAAAATTGATTTACCCCAATTTGGACTTTTTCTTAAGCTTTCTCTTTCAATATTGATCATTTAATCAAATCGATCAATCTAAGTAATCAGATAATTGGATTCTTTTTGCTTTTAATTAATACAAAATAACTTTTTTTTTCTTCATTGTACCGGGAGAGCGCATAATATTTTAAACTTAATGACATTGCAATTTACTTAGTTGGCTTCTGCTCGCCAAATCTGTTTGCCTTGGTTGCAGAGCACATTCCAATAGACATATTTAGAAATTTTTTTCAAGTAAACGAACAATAAAACCAGTTTTGTGTTTTATGCCGCTTTCAAGTAATATCAAGACACAACACACACTTCAGGTAATTATATTGCAGAACCACCACAATCCACTTTAAGTCAGTAGTAGTAAATGGTCTAGCCTTATGAAAGTGAAGACTCCATGTGTGATTGATCGGCTTCATTACTGCAGCAATGTGGCCATTTATGTATGTAAATATGCTTAATATAGTTAAATAAAAAAATGTATATGTAGAGGTAAATGTTCTATAGTATACGGCATTGTTATCCGTTTAGTGATAAGTCAGCCTGTAAAAGAGTTATTAATGCTTAACTTATATGGGTGAATAGCAGTAGACTTGTTATACGATAGTATAAAAATACGCATGTGTACCACTTAAGCCATAAGGTGTTAAATTGGCGCCAAATAGTTGGTTAAAAATAGAAAACTAAAGCTAGCAAACAAGAAAAAAAAAAACTAACAACAAGTCAGAAGAAATATCAATCGAAAATAATTTCAATTAAATTCAATTAACTTGATTATTAACGATGTTTTTAAAGAGTGCCGTTAGATTGAATCATTTGTCAGTTCCATCTTAAATTGGCTGTTAGCGAATATCTGCCATCTTTGTTTCCTTTGCTTTCTTCCCCTTGTTTTCTTATTCAAAAGTGCAAACAAGATATTCAGTTTCAGCAATAGACTCCGAATCAATCCACATTTGAACTGAATGAATTTGGTTTTCAGACTCGCTCATTTAAATTACTCTCATATGACTATGAATCGAGGTAGTTGCAGACTCGTTCATTTAAATTACTCTCATATGACTGCGAATCGAGGTGGTTACTTATGGAAAGAACCATTTCGTTGATTGGGGTAATGAGAGTGGAATGTGAATAAAGTTTTTAAAATGAATTTTATTTTTTAAAAACTTTAAAAGAAACCTTTAACATACTCTACAGAGAATAGTGGTTAGCATATTGTTTCAGGGTGAAATGTGGCTTCATTAAAGCAAACCATGTTATTTACTAATTTGAACTATAGATTGGCCACAACAGTTATAATATAAACAATATTAAATCATTTAATATGCAAAAAAGATTTAGTTTTAATGGTTTCAAAAATAAATAAAATATTAGTTTGGGGAAAAAGAAATCCATTATTTTTTCGGTAGATGGCTGAACTGATAGATTTCTCGTAAAGTATCGATCAAACAATTTCCGATACTGTACATTTACATACTGTACATTTCGCAGTAAAAAAAGTTCTTTTGCTGTTTTTTGTTTGGTGCATTCAGTTGTGAGTTACAGCGTGTTAAAAATGGAAGTGAACAAAGAAAAAATTCGGTACATTTTACAGTTTTTCTTTGCCAAAGGCGAAAATGCAAGCCAGACGGCTAAAATTGTGAATGGTGTTTATGGTTCCGATACTGTAACAGCCAATTATGTGCAATTTTGGTTACGTAGATTCCGTTCAGGAATTTTTGATGTTAAAGATGCACCTCGCACAGGTAGGCCGGTCGTCGAAAATGTCGATAAAATCGGAGAAATGATCGAAGTTGACCGGCATGTTAGCAGTCGTAACATCGCCCAGGAGCTAAAAATCGACCATAAAACAGTTTTAAACCATTTACACAAAGCTGGATTCGAAAAGAAGCTCGATGTTTGGGTGCCACACCAATTAACAGAAAAAAACATGATGGATCGAATTTCCATCTGCGAAGCCTTGGCCAAACGGAATGAGATAGACCCATTTCTTAAACGGACGGTGACTGGACATGAGAAATGGATCACATACGATAACCCTGTGCGAAAACGACAGTGGTCAAAGAGCGGTGAAGCACCTCAAACGGCCAGGAAGGTTTTGCTATGCATTTGGTGGGACTGGAAGGGGATTATTTATTATGAGTTGCTTCCATATGGCCAAACGCTAAATTCTGATCTCTACTGTCAACAACTGAACCGTTCGAAGATAGCGATTGACCAGAAACGGCGAGAATTGGCCAACAGGAGAGGTGTCGTGTTCCACCAGGACAACGCTGGGCCACACACATCTACAGTGACTCGCCAGAAACTTCGGGAGCTTGGTTGGGAAGTTTTAATGCATCCGCCATACAGTTCGGACTTGGCACCAAGCGATTATCATCTTATTTTTGCATTGCAAAATTTCTTTAATGATACAAAATTGGAATCTAGGGAGGATTGTGAAAATCGACTACTAGAGTTTTTTGCAAATACAGACCAGGACTTCTATGAGAAAGGCATTTTGAAGTTACCTTTAAAATGGCAACAAATCATACAACAAAACGGTGCATATTTGACCCAAATCGGACAATCCGAAGCATGTTAAATAAAGTCCTGAAGTTCATATAAAAATAATGGATTTCTTTTTCCCCAAACTAATATAAATATTACAGACCACATTGCCAATTAACTTTTGAAATTATATTAGCATGGATATATTGCGAAAGTTATAGCAAAAAATTGTCAGCAGACAATCGAAATAGAAGCTTTGAATAGAGTAATCGATTGGACAGCGGTATGTGGGCAGAAGAATCGCTGACTGGTAAGAATGGTAGTTGTATTTTCAACTAATTCCATTCCAAAATATATGTCCATAATGAGATATGCCGCCTCACGACACAACCATTTACAATTTACTTATCGAATCCGCATGATTGCAAGGAATGGTTGCAAAAATAATGTTAATAAATGGATTTTAAAGATAGTTGAACATAAAAAAGGCGTCAAATTTTGCTTATGAATGTTAAAAATGTTTGTTTTTCAATTTTTTTTTATTTACCGTTTAGAAATAGGTTTTTAGTCTCGTCATGAATCCGTTTTTGTGCGTCCGCGGTTTGCGAAGCCAGATAGATATATTTTTTGTGACTTTTACAATCAAGCTACCAATATATCCTTTGCTGGAAGTGTGATTTCATTGTTTTACAGAAAATTGCTTCTTAACGTGAGTGCACGACAAATACGTTTTGCTGGAGTCAAGACGGGATTGCGAACTGTAGGTTGTCCAAGATTTACTTTAAAATTAAGCGAAATTGCTCGCTTGCGAAAGAAAGAGATTATCAGCGGGAGTGATGTCAGATAAATATCTGCAGAAAACCCTTAGAGGAATTGCAAGCACTTTGGCCTGAGCTTATGATTCAGAACTTAAATGCTATACAGACGAATTTGAAAAAAGTTTTTCCATACATTAAAGAGACGTTTTAGTGCAATGCAATGCTTAAGCGATAAGAGTCTAACCGAACAATGGTGGTGAAATGATTTGTGTTGTATTGCAAATCCCTTGTAGCTAGCTATTCACGTAATCAACGATACGCGATACAAAAATGAATTTTTGCAATTAAATCGGGAAATTGATAAGACGAAGGTATGCTGCAGAAAAAAGGGAAAAAATTATTGAGTTCCTAGCAGCTGAATGCTGTACCATGACTTACTCAACCGGTCAAAGAATCTTTCCGTTTGTCTTCAGGGGGAAGTCCCAAGCGATAAACGTTACTCATCATTATCACTTATTTCTGTAGACAAAGAATAATCAGCTTGATTATCGCTTCAGTTCTCTTGCGCACTTCGAAAAATAGTTCAACTTCTGAAGAATTTCAAAATCAGATGTTTTGCGTTGAAAGATGAGAAAAAGTTTTGAATAACAACTAATTTCGTATTATAACGATTCGAGTACCTTTTAAAAAACGATGGAAAGTAAGTAACGCAGCAAATTGCACGATAGTTTCGGGTCTTACGAGTAGAGATGTTGCTGGATTGGTGGCTGATGGTAAAGCCCTAAGCTGCTGGCTTTAATGTGAATAAGATTGGTTGGAAGATATGGTTAAGCATTTTCTTTAAATAAATATAAATATATAAAAAAAAAAAAAAAAAAAAACAAAATTAAATCATGCATTGTCTATAAATGATGCTAGCAATTGGAACTCGAGAATTTTAATTTAAATGAATTAGGCAATTAATTACCCAGGATTAATTACAATTGAATTAATTTTCATTCCATTTATTAGAACATTCTCTTAAATCATTATTTAAGCGTTTAATTAAAACGGATGAGAAAAAGTAAATATTATTTTAAATCCAATTGTCAGCATACTGTTCTCTTAAATTGTTATTTGGTTTACATCTGCAAGGCGTTAGTATTTCAAAGTTAATAGTTTTAATTAAAAATTCTACATCATTCATAGATTGCTATGGAATAGCGTACTTTGGCCTGAAATTTTCGCCTGCCCGCTTGCCGACTATTCGCGTTGGATTGCTGTTACTCGCATATACCTATTAAATGACTGCACAATGCTTATAAAATTTTATCATTCTTAAAACGCTTTTCCGTTATATGCTTTATGGTATGAATTTTATTTTTATTGCGTTTGGAATTTTTGATATAATAAATAATTTGCATATTTTTTCCGGACTTTTGTTTTTTCTATTAAATTAATATAAATGTAAATAAAACCCATGAGCAACAGCAATAATGAGAATGTGAACTTTTATTCATTGTATGAATGAATTATTCAAGATTGATAAGGAGTTCGTCGATGGTTTTTAAGGAAATACTTGTGGATGAATTGTAAACAATATTTGGAAGTAAAAAAAGAAAAAAGAAGAAGAAAACACAAAAATGCGTATATAAATACATGAAGTTACAACGAGCTTATCATTATTTACAACGCGATTGCAATGAAACGTTAAGACAAAGACTGAAAGAGTTATTTATTTATAGAGAAGTCTATAGAAAGCAATAATTATCAGCGTTTGTTTTTCAATTGCAAAGTGTCTAGTTTGTGGTTGCTTGCTCCCCTTGTTTAATATGTAGCATACAACAACTTAGTTAGTTAATAATGATATATTTTATTAACGCTAAAGCACTGCTCACAAATTGCCTGTTATTAAAGTCTAAGGTTTAATCAAAGTAAGCTTAAGTAAGTGTAAAAAAGTGAACTTGTTATAACAACGCATAGTAAAGCGAGAAAAAAGTTCGTGGTATTTTTTTTCCATAACATTTTTTTTTTATATTTTCAATGCATTTATTTTATTAAATTATTTGCCACGTCCCATTTTAATCGATAATTGTTTGCCATTTTTCTATAATTCATAAATCACTGTGCTAGTGACGAAAGGACCAAATCGAATGATTTTTACAGGTCTCTTCTGAAAAAGATGGCTTTACATAATTAAGCAAATCTTGCATAGAACGAAAAGTAATCGTCGAACGCTATACGGTGGATGCATGAAAACTGCCGAGCCAAGCTTTCCTAAATTTTAGCAAGTCTCTAAAATTTTATTCTAAAGAAAGACGAAGCTTCCCCTATTCCTCACCTCAGTTGGCTTTTTTAATCCGCTTTCTGATTGACTGTAGGGAACGTAATCAATTGCTTGATTAAGTGTGGATGCACTCATGGCACAAGATTTCTTCCCAATTCCACCAAACATAAAAGATAACCTAAAGTTGGATTAATTCTTTTGCTTTGCCACCCTTTGAGTAGGGCCACTACGCCAGTACCACTTTTCATTGCCTCTTATCAATTCTTTTCAACAGTAACTCGCAAATGAAGGTTCGGCTCTTTAAATTTTTCATTGTTATACTACTACTATATAACTTATATGGCCACTTTTTATATCCAGGCTTATGTAAATGATTCGAAGCTTTTTTTTGTTAAAAGAAAAAATGCAAATAACAATGAATAAGATGAAATGTGTCGTTCTTTCTCAATTTTTTAATATTTAAAATTTACCAGGTCGATATTCGCGAATTTTCGGATCTTAGTGTGTTTTGAGCACACTTGGCTCCATATGTGGTTTTTATTAAGCTGCATCAATTTAATGGTTATGGATAGAGAAGGGAGGTAAAGGCATTTGTAAGAAAATTTTACGAAATCGAAAACTTTGTCTCAAAAAGCTGCAGTATCGAGTGTTACAGTCGAATTCTGAGTTCCATAGCTAAGACATCACTAATTACACGTTTCTGGCAAGCAATTGTAACGCCGTTTATGCAAACTTTTAGTGGGTCTTTTGGAATGTAATCATAAATTTTTAAATTTCAGAAATCATGATATGTTTTTGATGCAGTTTTGAGCAGCTTGCCAAGCGCTTTTATCATAGCAGAGTACAGCGCAACGATGTACAGCAAAAAGTTTTGAAAATTGAAAGAACGTATTAAAGGAAAGTGCAAAAAATGTCAATTTCGTGGAAAATAAGTAAATAATAATATACTAATAGTTTAACATCAGTCTCCTTCACTTTGTCATGCTGGAACTTTGTTTTACATTTCATTTTATGGTTTTCGTTAGTTAACAGCACTGTTTTAGTGCAAAATTGATAGGGAAAAGTTTTATTTGACGCCTTTGCTTCGGAATAGCACCAAATTTGAGAGAAAATGATAAAAACGCTGACTGGCAAACGAAATCACTCATTTTATGGGAGTTGAGGGATGTTAATGCTACATTACGTCTGTTAGATTTCCTTTAGAAAATTTTCTAATTTCTAATCTGGTATTTATAACAGTTATCACTGTAAATTGACATAAATCTCAGTTTATATAACATAGAATGCGTAATTTTAGTTTTAAGTTTTCCGATTTACTAAATTACTTTTGACGAAAATTATTTCAATTTCCTGTGTTTTTAAAAAACGATCAATACATATGTACATATTACATTATGGTTTAGTCTCTTGTACATAAGTTTTTTTTCGTATTCAAATGCAAAAATTTAAACTGAGTTCCTTTTTTGGTGTCTTTAGCATAACAACAACGACGCTTCGATGCAAGGCAATAAATAAAGTATAACAATAATTTAGTTAAAAAAAAGAATTTAAATTAAATGATTGCATCCGTTGTCTAGTCTGCCCTTCATGGTAGGGAACACCAAAGAGGCATCCACACACCTTTTTTTCGCTACTCATTAAAAACTTTGACTCCTCCTCTTCAACGAACAACAAGTGTTTTATTATGCAGGGCCTTGGCCTAAACAAACCTATGTACGTATTTGCTGCGGTTATAATAGAACTTTTTAATCATTTTAATATCATAATAGCACCCAGTCAAAGGGTTACGGGCAGTGGTTTCTGCTTTGATAATATTGAACAACTCTTTACTAAACCTATCAAAGGTTGGCTTGTCTTTCTTTATAGTTGAAGAAAAAAACATCAAAACGTTTGCTTATTGATTTATACATGCACAACATAATAGTCGTTATTAACATATGTATTATTGCCAGCGCAATTTTTTATTGTAAACATTACTTGCCAGTGGTGTCGTTTATACATATATATAGGTTTCATATAAATATATTTACAATCTCTACGTTGCGTGTATACGAATTATCGCAGTTAAGTGGTAAAGCATTCTTTTATTTTTTTTACGAATGAATGAATGAATGTGTAGAAGGGAGTAATTTCCATTTTTTCTCTCTGTTCATGACGAGTTTGCATTTGTCACAAAGCAACAAGTTGAACTGAGTTTTTATGCAGTTTTCCCTGAATCTCCAATATTAGGAACCTTTTGACCATTTGAGCGAAAACATTTTACTACGTAAAAGCAAAGGCCAAAAGCATGTGCATATATTAAATTCTATAATTAGTAAAAACTTTAAAAAAAAAATTAAACTTAATAGAAATTATAGAATAGATTATAAAAACGGCCATGATTTAAAAACGAGACTAAAAGCTTGTGTTCGTTCATAAACATTTATTAAGAATAATTGTTTTCTGTAATTGCCACCTATCGACTGTGGAGGATAAAGCCCTACTTGAGTTCGATATTCGTTTTCGCTTATGGCAATTCTCGCCTTGCATCCAAATGAGCTATCACAAAAATACTATTTGCGTGATGAAACGAAATTTAAATTTTTTTTCGAAAATAACATCTTTATGCAATTTCCTTTTGCTCATTTTTTCCTATGCTTACTTCATTACATTTACAAAGCTTTTAAGAACTTTAACCCTTTTAGCGCCAAGGAGCGCCGTCGCGCTGCCCTCGCTAGTTGTGAAAAATGCCACCGACGCGCGATAGCGTTGATTTTGACATTTTTGGCGCGCGTAGGTGACGGCCATGTTACCACGTTCGTATTTCTATTCATTATATTGCATTCTAACTATCTTCGATAGCATATTTTTTATATAAACATCGTGATTATTATTTTTTTAATATTTCCAATTTTGATTTCAAAATGTCGGGCACAAGTGAATTTTCTGATACAGACGTTGAAATGATAGAAAAATTTGAAAACTACGTTAATGATTATGAGAGCGATAGCGAAAGCGATATTGCTGTTACTATTGCTGTTGCGTGTTATTAGTGACAGTAGACATAGTGAGCAAGACTTTAAAATTACGACCCAATCAAATATGCAATTTATGGAACTACCATCCAATGTCACTTTTTGTAGGAAAACACGTAAATAAATCTTGTTTATTTTCCATATACTTTCTGTAATTTTCTTGTCAATAAATATCTAGTATTCAATTTCTGTGATTTTCTTATCATAGTATAAAATCTTCTGAAGAGAATGTTGAAAAAATTATGGATATCGGTGTATCGTAAAGGAAATGGTGAATATTTCTCTTGTTCATATAAATTATCTACAAAAATGCACTTTTTTACTGGCATTTTTGCATATATTGGTAAAATATGTATGGCACTAAAAGGGTTAAATATCAATTATATAATTTGTGGCGACAGGAACTGGATATTAACCAAACTAACCATTAGTTTATGATTTTTGTACCCATTATTTTGTCAAAACGAGACCCCACAAACTGTATCTATTCTTGATCAGCATCAAATTCTGAATCGATGTAACATGTCCGTGCGCCCGTTTATGTCATTGTCGGTGTCCTGTAAGCATTTTCCTGGCCGCAAAAATTAAGCGACCGACTTCACATCTGACGGAAACATTAGGAGCTGTCGCAAGCAGATTGGTATTGAAAATGTGCTAAATCGGTCGAAGGACACGTCCAAATTGCCACGTAAGCTGAGAACATCTCATTTTTTTTAAAGAAATAAGTTCGTTTTTTGCTCATTATTCATAAGTTATAGCAGATAAATCAACAAAGGTATAAGCATATATTCTATGGAAGATGCTACAGAAGTTTTACAAAAATCGAAAAAATTGACCATGGCTTCCTCTTCTAATAGTATATCAAAATTTAATTTTTTTTCAATATCTTTATAAAGCATAGAAGCAAGCTTCGAAAACTCCATTAAGCAAATAAATTCTTGGCCAGATTCAAATTTAAGATACCTCTAAACCTGTTCGTCTGCTCACCTACCCACCGTCTGTTTGAAGATAAATGAGGATATCGCCTACAAATTTGCGAAAGTACTTGAAAGTGACTTAAACTTTTCTAAGGACACGCCTACGACGCTCACACGCCTATGCCAAGAAAGCTTTTATCTCAAAAATAAAAAAACTTAGCCGCGCGCAATCCATGTTATACAGCAAGAAAACGTAGATCTTTTACTTTTTTTATCTCTTTAGGATGAGGGTGATGGTTATAAAAGATTCGGTCACGACCGAATATAATTTTCTTACGGCATGGCATTTATGGCATTTTTATTTAAGAATGATTCGATTTAAATGAAGGCGTCTAGATTTTGTAAAAGTTTAATTCCGAAATAGATATTTGAATCAACTTTTCAACATAAATCTGCACTTATTTGGCCAGTTTGCATCAGTATTACTAGACATTACATGCCCATTGAACTTCAAAGGTATACTAAGAGGAAACGTGTTATGGAATCCTTTACGTGCGCTTTGATTCCGAACATGCTCTTGTCGATATATCGATCAAATTAACACTTGATTTAGATCAGCTACTCTTTGAGAATGGAGCTAAGAAACCGCTCGAGTGTAACTGAATGCTTGGCATTGCTAGGTCACCGCATCTCCTTATAGATTGAAGAGCCATAGAGAGAAATTGCATGGCAATGTAAAATATATGATATACCCACTATAAGAATGGTCATGACGCTAATGACGATTACCCAAAAGCATTATAGACCAAATCAGATTGTACCCAAGCCGACAGATATCGTGGTGGTTGGGTCTACTCGAAAAGATGGGTGCTAGATAGATCTCGCTTTGTCCACAGAGAAGGGTTTGTTCAGTGTTCAATCTTCAATGCCTGGTGCTCCAACTTGGTGTACGCCCTCTATGTGACGAAGTATTGTCGTATAGGCTGGGGAAGAGCAGCCACCTCGTGCATAAAACTTCATAAACACATGGCGTTCTTTTAACCATGTTACTTGGGGAACTATGGGAACTTAAGTTAAGTTCTTTGCACACGAAAAGAGTCATTATTAAAAACCTTCTTTGCTCTAAGTTGGTAGCGCCATATAAAAAAAAATTGATCCAAGCCGAATATCATCAACCTTTTCCTAACATTTTTTATTTTGCAATATTTGAAATTAACGTAATTAAGTTGAACCTTTAATGATTTGTTTTGCTATGCCTAATAGGACAGAAGCTTTATGAATTTAGGAAATAATTTCATAAAAATATGTATATATGTTTTTAAATAAATTCGTGTTTGTTGTTCACTTATTTAAATAAATTCCTAATTGATTTCAATATACTTGGGTAAATTGTGAATTTTTGTGAAATTTAATTTTTGTTATATTCTTCTTTTTTTTAGTAAAACGGGTTTCAATTTGTTTCTCATTCATTCGGCATTTACCATTGTTTTGAACATTTTTAATCAAGTTTATGTCTAAAAGCAAGCAAAAAATTTACATTCGGTTTGAGCTGAATATTTGATGCTCACTATCTCTATGATAAATATGGAACTGTTAACATTGTTGTTCCACTTTAAACTTGGTAATGGATTTGGGCGTATTTTTTTAGTTTATGAAAACTTAATAAAGATCTATGTAAAAAATACCTATATTATATATTGATGCTCCGCGATTATTGAAAAGATTTTTTGATTTGCATTAAAAAAATTTTTTAACCGCGACGCGGTTAAAGTGACAGAGAGGAATTTATTAACTGTTCGGGATAAGGTATTCCTTGCGATGCTCTAACAATGTTTCCTTCGTTTGATGAACTCATGTGCAAAGCTGATTTTAAAAAGTTTGCGTATAAGAGTAATATTGAAACCAGGCATAAATCTATTAATACTACCACTACTAGTGGCCACTAAAGCGTCTTTAAGATTACTATTTATAGTTTGAAATATATTAGATAATCATCATGTTATTGTTATAAATACTCTACCTCACCTGATTTCCGTTTTTCGCGATCGGAAACGACTAAGCTTTTAGCACGTTTTACACGCAACGACCGCCTTCTTATGCTTCGTAGAAAAACTTCAGGCATACGAGAGAAACGTTGCGGAGTATCCGGAGCTTTGGCGCGTTCGGGTAAAAAGAAATTCTTAACTGCCAACATTTTATTCGATTCTTCTTTTCTTATTTTCTTTATACAGCTTTTTAAATTTATTTTGTATTTATTTAAAACGCTGTATTATTGTAATTTGCTCTTGAAATTTTTTCGCTATTTTTGTTTATGGTTTATTATTTATGGGTTTGTTTTTGCTCTTCCTTCTATTGTTTAACAAATTTTATATAATAAACTTTGGCATTTCGTGCAATGACGATAATAAAATTAGTTTTAGTATGCAGCGGAGGTAGTCGAGCGACAATTCTTTCTAAATGTCTGACATACATTCTACTCTCAAATAAACTAAAAAAAAAAAGATGTGTCAGTAAGAACGTACACAAAAAAAGGCACAAATATGTATATGCATATATAGTAGATTTTAAATATTTGCTTTCCTTTGTTTTTGTAATTGTCATTTATTTTAACGGCTTGGTAAGAGCTTTTAAGTGTTGTTAATCATGACTAGACAGTATTTAACGCAATTTTTTATATTTTTTATTTTTTCTACATTTAAATTTTCTGAAGTTACACTTTCTTTCTTTTGTATTATTAATTTTACAAGCGTCAATTAGATTACTCGGTCTTTTTTTTGTGTGTTACTTATGCCATCAGTTTATTTAAATTTTTGTAATATTTCTTTCATATTGTTTCCATATCTAACAAGATTTTTGTTTTGTTTTTCTTTTACTACTATTATACCCGGTTTTTAATTTAACACGCAATTTTAAACAATTTCACAAGCTAACACAACTTGCGGCTCTACCCTCTCTGTAGCAACATCAAATCATGACTAAAAAATACCACGTAAAGCATTATATCAGTGAGGGTAGTTTTAATTTTCTTGATATACTGTGCTGTAGCGACAAATGACATGCGATTCTTTAAGTTGCTTTTTGAATTGGATTTTGCGGATCGACCATAAAGATTATGATAAACAGTGTCAACAGCGAAGAGCGACTGCGGTTATAGAAAAGCTAAGCTAAGCGTTCGCTCTTGATAGTTTTCAGAGAGTCTTGAGAGCCTTAGTACACTACATTCAGTTAACACTAGCAATGTAAAGGACCGTTTTATTTATTTAAATCTAATACCGCGGATTAGTTAGAAAAAGCGGAAAGCAAACTAAAGATGATCTTTTATTATTAGTTTAAGGCGTGATATTATTAAAAGATGCTTATCTTAAAGTAAAACAAATGAAAATAAAATAGTCGAGCTAGACTCTACACCAGATTGTCTAACGCAATTCTTATTTTTGCCATAGAATTATTACGTGGTCAATATTCAGCATAGTCCATTTTTACATCAAATTACTATTATAGGTCAATTTTTATCTTAAGATATTAAAACTTAGACATTTTTGATCTAAAATGCAACAATTGTTGTGAAAATCATTACGTAGAGAAGATTCCAAATATAGGCTGGGATGGTCCAAATTTGGTGCAGTTTATTTTGTTTATCTTAAATTATTATTATGATCTGATTTTCATCGTGAAGAAATGAAAATTGGTTTTTTTTGTCAGATAAACTGCAGCTTTCGTTATATGAGAGGGGATTTAAAAAATTGCCCCAGCCAGCCTAAAGTTTTTATACCAATTTAGGATGGCGAAATGCTATTACGTAGCCAATTTGGTCAAGAAATTTTGAAAAAGCGGACCGATTCGAACCATATAGCGTTCGTCAGCACGTCGATGTACCAAATTTTATCAAAATATTTCAAAATTGCGACCTCCAACTTGAACACAAATTAACATCGTTAGACTTCGGACGGTCAGAGACACAAACGGACGGACCGGCTAAGATCGATTCGGAAAATGATTTTGAACCGATAGGTATAATAAAAGATTTCTGCGCATTACGTACGTCCGCGTATTTTTAATATACTCTCTATGTAGGACACAATGTGTAGAATACGTAAGAAAAAAAATAGTAATAAAAATTTGTGAAGGGAACAAATTTACTCTCAGAAAAGTCAAAAACACCTTTCATAAGAAATATACAGGGAAGTATATTTTGTTCTCAGCAAGTAGATTTTACTCTCAGTAAAGCCAAAAATGCCTTTCATAAGAAATATACAGGGAAATAAATTTTATTCTCAGAAAGTAGATTTTACTCTCAGTAGATTTTACAAGGTGGCAGCCATCAAATTATAATTGGAGGCAATTTTTATAAAAATTTTATGAAATGTATTGCGAAACAAATGAAATGAATGAATGAACATAAGCAGTCGTGTAACAGAATTCGATTATGTCAAGTAACATGTGCATGATATCAGTAGTGTACGCATTAATATAAAAGGGGAAATTTTAACATAATAGTCTTTTATGTGATCTCTGTTGCGTCCATTCCGTCAAGATTTCGGATTTTTTTTGCAATTTGTTGTTTTGCTCATAATCTTCTCAATGTTTTTTATCTCTTTTTTTCGCATTTCAGGTAATTGTTGAGAGACTTGACTATACCATGGTATGCTGTAACACTTTACTTTCTTACAACAACGACAACAACTATAAATAATAAACTGCCGAAAGAAAACAAGAAATGTTCAAAAAAGAAATAACAAATATAAATGACTTGCAATCGAAAGCAAACTACTCACACACACATAGCCCAAAAAAAAGCGGAAATAAATTTTCGTTTATAATTTCGAAGTTTTTTTTCACATTTTGTGACGTGACGTTGTCACACTTATAGCTACTTCTGTGGGTAAAAAGCATTTGTCAATCGTTTGTAACGCATAAAAACGCACCTTAGGTAAAGTAAAACGTATTCAATCAATAAGAATCATTTAAGCTTCGTAAATCTGTCCGTCCGTTTGTTTGTTAATATATTGAAAGCCTCCTCAAAAAAAAATCTAGTCTGATCTTAAAGTCCTCCTACTCATTGTCCTCGGTATGATTTCTGAAACCAATTAATCGGTTAGTAAAAGGCAAAGATCTAAAAGCCATGAATATACGTACCTCTTAGTATTAGTTTCATAATAATCAAAAGCATGAACATGTACATTACTTTTACGTTAATTTTTTGATAAGTTGTGATACATATACACGTGTGTGCAACCTATTTGCTTTGTTGTTATGACTAACAAAGCTTCTATAGGGTTTCGCAAATGCTTGTGTTGCAGAAGAACAAGTATCATAAGGTCCATAGCGGGAAATACCAATTGGACAGATAAACTCTGCTTTCTTATGCCAATTTCATTGTCCAACTGTTTGCTAAAATTAGACAAATTCAAAGCAAGCAAGAAAATTCCACAAAATTGCGCCCACTATCTTCTATTTAAAGAAAAGAAAATGAGTATTGAATACGCGGGACCCATTTTTATTATTTTTGCGCAGATTGTCTACGATTACCTGTTGTTTTAATCGTTTTATCAGTTCAAGTGAGTTTTGAGTAATGACCAGAGAAACCCTATGTTTTTTCATCCTTTTGAAAACGTCTGCTTTTTCATCTTTTTCTGTACATTTCATGTTGGTGTGTCCCTCAGCCGATTTTTGTTGCATGTTTAATACTAATAAAAGCAATCTTCGTGGTTTTCAACGATTTTGCCAAAATTTGAAGCCGCTGGTCTTCTTTTTTGCGATCGGAGAACTGACAGACGCACGGATATACGAAGAGATTAACAGACACGCCCGCACAGATTCGGAATTTGCTAATAATTAAAAATCTATATGCACATTATAAGATTACTGAATATTCAAACGTTTTAAAAATGCATCGGTCGAAGCATTCGTAAACAGTTTTTGAACGTCGGATAAGATGTTTACTGATTATGTTCGCTTATATAACAAGAGTTGTAGCTAATTACTAATGTATTCTCGGAGTGGACGTTATGTTAACGATCTTTACGATCCTAAAAGCAAAGTGTGAATTTTTTTTGCTTAATCGGTAGGTACTTTCATATAGATTCACGTAATATAGGTGAATATAGGCGACATTTTCTAGTTTGGCCGCACTAGAGTGTCCAATTTAGGTGTTTTTTCATATGCATTTTTCGCTAACATACGATATTTCAAATACTGTTAAAAATAGTTCCCATAAGCAGAATTTGAATTTGTTTAGTTTGTTTGAAAGGTAGTTTTATATGGATTCATGAAATGTCCACAAAATTATTACCTTTTTTTTAATATGGACGGACTAGGCTCTCAAACCAACTATATCTCAATTGTAATTATTTAACATGAGCTCTTTTAAGTCGTTAACAGAGGTATGTTAACAGAAATGGTAGGTGTCTTTACTAGTTAAATTCGAATTTATCTTCACACCCTTAAAAATTTTTACCTATATATATATATATATATCATATGCAAATATTCGGTAGTACTTACGAATGCGATTAACTTAATTTATTCGCATGGGCCAATTAGAAAAATTTTTTTTTGGAAAGGTCATGGAATGGATGTGTATCGAATAATTGAAATTAAGTAGTAAAATTCTCCTTTCTTCTTTCATTCAACATAGATACCAATAAAATTGAGAGGAAAAGGGACAACTGACGCTCATGCTAAACTCAATTAATAGGTGAAATTGAAATAAAGCTATGTTGAGTGTGCATACGTTAAGGTTGAATGTCATCTTACTATACATTGCCCCGAAAGTAATCAGGCCGTTAGTGTCGCACACCGAGTTTCTTTTTAGAGGAAAAAATGTGATAGTCGTTATATTTTGTAAACTAGAACAAAAGTTTTCGCACTCTTTTCTGATAGACTGCAGTTTAACGCACAATTATAATGTGAACAGTTTAACAAATAGAATAAAGCAGAAGTTTTCTTATTGCATTCTTTTAATACGGTGTAAAAGAAAAAAGAGTTAAAGTCGAATTTTTGTATACCTTGAACATACATTAGGACGATAGTTGAATTCGCACATACGCACACACATACACACCTACGTATTTATGTATGGATATATATACGTACATTGTATGCATATATACATACATTGTATTGTGTATCTATATACACATAAATACGTATGTGTGTGTATTGTGTATATATATATATATATATACATAAATACGTAGGTGTGTGTATTATATGTATGTACATACCTGTATACATATATATACATACATTGCATTCACTTTATTTAAGGTTATTAAAACATATGCGTGCAGCGGTTTAGAAAACTGGATGAAAAGTATGTCTCTTTAATGGAAGAAAAATTTTATAATCATACACTGGATGAATATTGATTTTAGGAAGGACCACACATGTAAATATATAAAGTTTTTGATGATATGTTGAATATGTTCAAGAGCAATGGGTTTTAATTTGGACTGGACGTGTTATACATGCAAATGCCGTTGGTTATATCCCCAGGTTTGATTTTACAAAAATATCGGCCAACTGTATTAGCTTAGCTAGCGTGTTGGTTAGCACTTTCTCAACGACATTTGGTTTCATCGTTTGTTTTCGGAACTAACGAAATCGACTTTGTGCGTCGCTTTAAAACTTTTAATAAGAAACAAATATACCGAAGCCCGAAAGTCTATTGAGTTCCAAAAACTAATTTGTTTACGATCCAAAAATTCTTTATTATTTTAATTAAAATGAAAAAATAATAACGAGTATCCCCTTAATTGGAATTAAGGATCTATTTACTTTAATTTGCATATAAGGCCCACGAAATGTCCAAGTATCAAAGCGCAAACTTGCGCGACATTGCATTGAAGGGAACACATATACATTAATACATATTGTTTCACGTCTATGCATAAGCGATAAAGCATTTATAACTGAAAATAACTTCTATGTCATTCTAAGGGTCCAAGGGTATCTGTAGTTTTTAAAACTATTTGGAGTTCTCGCACTGCGCCCTTCTGCAATCTTTTTGTTATGCGACCAATGACGGATTTCAAATATCCTTTGTTGGTGGTAACACCATACCTCAACCAAGGTGATGTATTAACATACATCACCTATGTCTACCCATATAGAGTATGCACAATTGGAATTTGCTACAACGAATGCATAATAAAGAAAAAACGTCAGTAATGATAGTTACACTAAATATGAAGGGACTATTTAAGCAAGAGCAGCCTACTTTTAGGGGCTATGCGAACTAAGCAGTAATCAATATAGCAATGCAAACGCGCAGCTTATAGAAATGAAAGGTTCGGGCTGTACTTCTGCTGCTTATACATATTAATAGAAATTCGACACGAAATACTTCGTCATATGCAGTTTAAGCAAAAAAGAAAGCAATAAAAGCAAAAAAGGAAAATCGAAAAAAAAGAATAAAAAAATTTGCTAGCATATGCGATAAGTGAATCAGAAAAGTATGTCAACGAGTTTGAACTATGAAGAAACGAAATAAAATATTGGATAAATAAACTAAAGGAATTGAATTATTTAAATTTTTTTAATTGAATTTTTGATTTATTTATTTTTTTTTTTTTAAAGAGTGATTAATTCGTAATGCTTTTTATCGGAGTTTTCATCGTAGCTATTAAATCATTTTATTTGTAGTTTTTCAACATATTAAAACATATTTTTCATTGGCAACCATAATGGCCACTTTTACTTTAATGCCACTAAAAGCTCATAAATTTCTGGTTTGCTTTTTTAATTTAATTTTATATATATACATATGTATATATATATAAAAAAATAATAATAGTAATATAAATAAAAAAAATTTTTTTCGCTTCTCTAGACACACCGTATTTAAATAAAATTCTATGTACGTTCACTGTGTCTTGGCTTTGGAGTATATGCAGCATAAAACGAATAAGTTAACACAGAACAAAAAAGAGGATAAAAGCATACAAAAAGTCGAGAGAATTATCTAAAAAAAGGGCAAATAAAAGATGGTCGTCGTCATTATCGTCATCATTGTAGGTATCTTTACCATATTTAACATTCTAAGCGCTGAAGTCCTAAGCCGTTATGGACGGTGCTTAAGATTTTGGCACAATTATTAGACATCATGAAAAGAAGGTACTATTAGTCGCATGCATGAACTGTTCGCTTAGAATAACACAATTTTTGCGTGAGGTAATTATTGATTTAATAATTACTAGTAACTGTTCATCGTTTTCCTAAGCATTTCGATTAATTGTTGTATTTAATTAGTTGTTTTTCGCAAATAATTAATTTTTGTTTCTTCTGGATTTAAATAACTTTTAAGGCTATTGAAATTATGGACCGTATTCAGATGAAGTTGAATCATTGATAAGTAAGTCAGTGCCGTATTGCTGAAATCATTTCCTTTAAGCGTTTTTGAAGATAAACGTAGAATATCATTTTATAGAAACTATCGAATTGTCACTAGATTTTAGTCGTGGCGGTATATATTTTGATATTGGCTTCATTTTAACTTCGTCATGTGCAAGCTTTTATAATTAAAACAAATATAAATTAAAAAAGCTATTTATGTACATAAAAAAACTTTGTTTGAATTTGTTGGTAGAATAACACATGAGCTCACTGTGTTATTCTTACGATAGTGAACAGCAAGCAAGCAAATTCTTGTCAAGTAAACAACGAAAAATATATATTTCAAATTGCATGTAAATAAAGACTATGCAATAAAGAAGAAAGACAATTAATTTTATGTTAAATTAAATTTGCATTAGTAAATGGCCCTAATTACGCTGGTACCACGGCAAGTAAATTATGTACAGCAAATTAATCCCAAAAATTCGTTTCAGTTTGAAAATTTTCCGAATTTTGTTTTTTAGCCAAGAAATTCTACACAAAACTGTCTGTACTGATTATAAATTACGTTTTAACTGCTCGATATGAAGATGATGTGTCAGTGGAAATCTAAGTACTGCAAGTTCATGCCAGAATGCAAATAAGATTAGCTTTATTTTGTTTTATTTTACCCATCTATACATGAAATTCAACTAAAAAAAATAGCAGTCGAATTCAGTGCAACTTAATAGAAAATCTTATACTAATTGTTTTAACACTAGTATACAATAAAAAGGAAGATAAAAAGAAGAATAATAAAAACAAAGTAAGATTCAAAATAACTTAAAACGTTAAAAATAATAATTCATGTATAGAGAGAAAAAAAGAAAAAAAAATGTACACTGCTAGCACAGAAGCACACCAGCAACAGGAACACATCCAGGTTGCAAGTGAACCCCTAAACCATTGCAAAATGCATAAGCTTGGCAACCTACACGTTAACAACGCAATATTAATTTAAATAAAAAATGAGATATTAAGAATGAAACGTTAGTTTAAGTACGACATAGGTAAATCGTGCATATTAAGCAAAGTTGCTTTAATAGACTTTAAAAAGTCTGATAATGAGAGTAAGTGGTAGACATCGTTTAGGTTTCTGTCAACTAGCTCTGAGCGCGTTAAACCGCTCATAATTGTATTTACGTTGACTAAGCTTAATCATGGTAAAGCGCCTAGAGAAGCGGTTAGAAACGTTAAAACTTATATCACCAAGTAATGCGGGCGAGTCAATAGCACCATTTGTTACTTTGATTAAGAAGGAAACCCTAAGAACAAATCTACGTTTCTCAAGTGGTAAGGATAATAGAAGGAACCTATTTTCATAGAGTGCAAGATAGGCAATCGGGTTGCAACCCAAATTCCTAAGGGCAAACAGCAAGAATTGCTTTGGATAGATTCAATTGAATCTACGTAGCACCTATATGAAGGAGACCACACAACTGAGGCATACTCGAGTAAGGGTCTAACCAAACACATGTACAGCCTTTTCGTAATGTAGGGATCATCAAGCTCTTTGGACCACCTTTTTATAAAACCAAGCGTGGAGCTAGTTTTGCTTAAAGAGAGCTCAATATGCTAGTTAAAACGTAATCTATGGTCAAATAGAACGCCTAAATCTGTGAACGAATCGGCGTCCTCCAACCTGTGCGAATCGATGAGATACTGACTTCCCTCTTGAGAAAAAAAGCTTCTTACAATTTATTTAAAAAATATTTCTTGCACAGAATTAAAACGCGACTACAACACGCACGCAGAGTTGCCAATGTAAAATATTTTTATGAAGGATGTTAATATACCAACTTTGTCCTTTCTCCTATGGAATCCGCTTATAACATTGTTTTCGAAAAGCCAGAGAAATTTTTACTTTAAAACATCCTAACTTATTACAGTAGGATGTGCACGGTACAGATTACTTGGTCTAATAAAATTTTTGGCGTAGATAAACTCGTTTCTATGTATACTTTGTTACCATAGAAAGATTCATTTTTCGCGAAAACTTTGCAATGAGATGTTGGGTCGATGTGGTTCATATTTAGGAAAGTTAATCAAAGAGCTTACTGCTTTTTTTACACACATTTTCATGTCGTTCTAAGCTGGACGCAGCAAATTTATATGGCAATATTAATTATAAAATTAAAAAGAGTAGATCTTGTTGCAATAAAACGTACATATGAGTAAAGATTTCCAAAAATCAGAAATTGCCCTTGCTCATGTCGTATGCTAAAGTAAAAAAACATAGTTGTTCGATTTTTGTTGTAAAACATTGTAAAAGGAAAAATTTTTTGTTGTGTAATCTGATCATTTTTCAACCGCGTACGTACTTGGATTCAAACATGTTAGTGCGGCAACCCTGTGTGGTCAAATAATGAGTATAAGGAAGTAGATATAGACAGATATAAAGATAGAGTACGATTTTAGACCAAGGCCAAGAGTCGAACGCCATGAATCGAACAAAAACAATATTTTTTGTTGCCTTTAAAGTAAAAGAGATGAAGACGTTATGGTGGGCCTCAACTCCCCAGCTTTCATATAATGCCTTTCCAAAATAAAACGTTTTATGGAAAACGATCAAAAAAGGTGATCTGAACCAAACCACTTTTAATAACTTTCGTTCTTGGGCCAGGACAGGACGGTGTACTAAATTTCATCGAAATATCTCAAAAATTTCTGCTTGTAAGATGGCTGTTTATGAGACGCGAAGCGGGACATTCTGGGTATTGCGGACAGCGGCACATATTAAAGGTACCTTTAACACAAGTTGTGTATATAGCTTTTGCTAAATTTGTACAATTGGCATTAAGTGCAGAAGCAAGAAGTTTCATGTCATCTGTGGTAAGCCTTCGAAGTAGTCAGTACATTCTCCTTGATGATTTCTGTTCAGTCAAAACGAGTATCATGAAACGATTTCCATAATCGTTGACAAATTGAGGAATACTGACGACGATAATGCGAGGATACATTATCGTACGACGGATTTCGACGAAGGATTACGACGACGAAAAAACAAGTTTATTATAAATCTGAAGTCTTTTTACGAATATATAGATAAATTTCGGTAAACGAGTTGGAGGGTCTATATAATGTTGTTTATTAATTGGTTGACTCATTGAGGAGAACACTTGTTCCCTTATCATTGTTGATCTGTTTCTGGGTCGTAAATATAAATTCACGTCTAATGACCGGTAATTATGTGATTCATCTCAGATCATCGGCTGTTGCATGCAGCCATTCGGACATGATATTTTTTCTTTAAATTTGACTAAATTCTTCTAATGACATTATATTTCAAATATTGACTAATTCTCCAATCTTGTTTCATCTATTTCGGAGTACCAGATGTTGATTTTTCGATATTTTAATCAGGGGTACACGATTCGAAAGTTATATATGATAAAAACTTGCTTTCAGCCTTCAGGTGTTGGGAATCTGTAAATCGACTTTGCTTGAATATAGCATTTTTCTTGTTTTACGTAAAGATTTCATTTCCTTGATTGATTGCAGCATTTCTTATTCTTCGTATTAACCTAGTTTTGTGTAAAGTGCTGCCAAAGGAAATGACCGTTTAAAAGACTGCAATTTAAAATTACAAACTGAGCCCTTTTCTTTCAAAATGCCTTGGGCAATAAATGTAACAAATGTTTTTGTGCTTATTAACGATTTATATATACCTATTCCATAAGGGATAGTAGCAGAAAAGAAAGAAACAAAATTGTTAAATGAAGATGGGATAAGACCGGAAGAAAATGCTTTTGATTTTTCCAAATTAATCACTTCATTAGTATTCCATAGTATGGGAAAAATCATTACATTAATCTAATGGTAGTGATGATTTGAAATTCATGATTGTTGCTCTCTTATGTAAAACCGAGCAACATAGGACTGTGTAGGAACGAAAACCACATCTTAGGATAAAAAGGCTGAGGGTTGAGATATGTGAAAGAGAACTTTTCTCTTTTTTTTGGTATTGTACAAATTGCTTTGTTATTTTAATAAAAACTAAAAGCAATAATTTATATTTGTATTGCATTGCGTAACAAACGGTAATATGAGTTTTCAAAGCAAAAAATTAAGCATTAGGATTTAAGGAATTTTTTTTCTTGAAAAATGTTATTCCTTCTTAAATAGAAATTTTAAAATTGAAATTGAGCCGATAGCCTGTGTTGCTAGTGCTCAATGTCTTTTTTTTAGTCTAAGAATTCAATTCATTAGTCTAAAATTAAAATAATAATAATAATAATAAAATTGAAATTGATTGATTTTTTGTTAACTTGTCATCATCTACTGTAGATATGCCTATCGTTCCCTTAAGGGTTAATTTAAAATCTGTAAGTGTGGCTTCTCATTAAGTACATTTTCTTTTGGCGGGTACTAGAGTGCAGCGTGTTATAGGGCGACTGGAGAGTTTCCGCAAAGTAACATTAAAGGGTAGATTTTATTTGCTTGTGGGTGAGGTTTTGCCGAATTACTCTCCATTGAACCGAAATAAATTAAGTTTTTGTTAAAATTTATTTGTTAAAGAGAGGAACAAGTAAATAGCCGGTGAGATGTGGAGACAAGTGGATAGTGCATGATTAATGGGAACGCTGTCCTTGAAGTATGAAAAAGAAAAGTTTGAATTTTTTTTGCTCGTTCGACAGATATTTCTCTATAGATTCACGTGATATAAGTGAATATTAGTTTTCTAGCGTGGCCGCACTAGAGTCTCAGATTTGCGTGCTTCTCCTTGCCCATTTTTCGCTAACATACCAAATTACAAAAACTTGTTTAAAACAGTTCCCGGACGCAGAATTGAAATTTGTTTACCTTGGAAAGGTATTTTCATATAGACTCATGTGGTATCCACAAAAATATTTATTTGGTAGCGCAGACTTGGAAAATAAATTTTCTGAGGGTGTACATCTACCGAAACGTGATATTGTTTTTGCCGCATCTTTATATTTATAACGCAAAGAGACCGATATTTGCATTTCATTATCAATCGCTTCTTTTTATCAATACTATCTGCTACACTGCACCCATCCTGACCATATTCATCATTTATTGCCTTTCTTTGAGGAAATTATGAAAGTACCATTTGTTTAACTAAGAAGTAAAACGTGCCAGTTGCAAAGTGTACAGAAGTAAATGGCGCCAGTGAAGTTGTCAAAGGCGATCAAAAAGGACGTAAGGGAGGGATTAAAGGTGTAAATAGTGGCCAATCCAATATATTCAAAATCGCCAATATGATTATGCAAAGAAATTTTGCTCAGGTCATAATTTTCTCCTTTAACAAAAAAGATTGCGAAGTTTATGCTATGCAAATGGCAAAACTTAATTTTAACACGGCAGATGAGAAGCAACTGGTCGATGAGATTTTCAATAATGCTTTAGACGCCCTCTCGGAGGAAGACTGTTGCCACAAGTTGAAAATGTGTTGGCGTTGCTACGGCGTGGTATTGGTACACATCATGGTGCATTGTTACCAATTCTGAAAAAAATAATTGAAATTGTATTTGGCGAAGGTTTGCTTAAGGCTTTGTTCGCCACGAAACTTTTGCAATTGGCCTGAATATGTCAGCCAGAACAGTTTTATTTACTGCACCTCGCAAGTTTGACGGCAAAGATTTTCGCTAGATATCTTCAGGAGAGTACATGCAAATGGCCGGCCGTGTTGGACGTCGAGATCTTGATGATAAAGGTTTTGTAATCCTTACGATTGATGGGAAGGTATCGCCAGGTGTTGGTCGAGATATCGCCCAAGACAAAGCAGATTATTTGATGTATAACATGGTGCTCAACCTCCTATGAGTTGAAGAAATCAATTTAGAATATATGCTGGAGAGGTTATTTTTTCAATTTCAAAACCAGTCTTTTATTCCAGAACTGTACAAACAAGTTCAGTACAAAAGCAGCAAGAGCTGGATAAGTACAGGATCAACGAGGAGCATAGTTTCGTTTCTTATCATACGTGCACAATTGGACTCCTTGGGTTCTGCACGTTACAGAAGAATAGGCAAAAAACGATGAACCCATACCCTGCAAAAAGGGACAAAACGGGAATATGGAGTTTGTGCCTGTTGTTCACAAACTCATATCTCACATTTTCTCACTACGCGTTTACTATCTGAATGATCTAAGGCCAGCCGACAATTGACGCAGCTTACTCAAAACTATTAATGAGGTTAAAAAGCGTATTCCTAAGGGCCCTCCAGTTCTCAATCCTATTACAGAAATGCATATTAAAGATGCAGACTTTAAAAATATTGTTGACTCGATTCATAAGCTCGAAGAAAGACTTTTTGGTCATCCTCTACGCAGATCTTCCAATACTTCTTCCGGGTACACCCTTTACAAAGGAAAGTTGACGGTACTAGAGCAATTGAAAATTGTTGAAACCAAGTTAAAAGAGGCTCGCAGTCTATTACAAATGGACAAGTTAAAATTCCGTAAACGGGTTTTGCGACGCGTACAATATTGTATTGCCGCTGAAGTTATTGAATTCAAAGGACGCGTGACTTGCGAGCTTAGCCCAGCCAACGAACTATTAATAACTGAAATGATATTCAACGGTGTTTTCAATGACTTGACCACTCCGCAGACAGTGGCATTGCTGTCGTGGTTTGTATGCTGAAACGATAAAATGTACAGAAGAACATTCTAGTCGTTTGCGTTCTATGCAAGAGTTGGCTAGAAGACTCGCTAAAATCTCAACTGAATGCAAATTGGAATTAGATGAAGAAGCTTATGTAGAGAAATTCAAACCATTTCTTATGGATGTGGTTTTGGCTTGGTGTAAAGGCCCATTTTTTCTTAGTGTATGTAAAATGACTGACATATTCGAAGGATCTATAATACGACGAATGCGCTGTCTTGAAGAATTATTGCGACAAATATGTGAAGCTGGTAAATGATATGTTCCTTCTTCTTAGTAAAGGAAACGAAAATTGGTTTTAATCATTAAATTTATTTTGATTTCTATACCGAACTTCTAAAGGGTTCCTCTTAAATATACTCCATTTACTAAAAAATTGTAATCCTTACGTACTTCTTCGAAGGTGAGCGAGTCAAAATATTTGCTTATAATTAATAATTTTGTTTATATATTTAAAATTACAAGAAGCATGGGTCACGTTTTAGAAATTATACCAATGTTTTCTTTGTCTACTTTTAGGCTACTTTCCAAAAGGAAAATACTTAGTATCCAAATTCCAACGGAACGCTCTTTCTCTTTATATTTTACTTGGGTTTTTCATAAAAATTCCAAAGGAACGCATTCAAAAGTGAAATATGATAGCGCTAAAGTACGTCATTTCCTTAGCGTAAGAATGACTAAATATTTTTTTATTTTGTAACGTCCGCGCGTGTAGATGTAGGGGGTTTTGGTCGGTCGGCTTGTCTTCTGTTCCTTGCAAGAGAGTGGTGTGCAATACAATAGCGGAATTCCGTTAATTAGCGTCTCTTTCCGTAATTGTCCGCTCATTGACAATTCAAAGAGAGAAGTTATGAAAAGGGAACAAAGGCCTAAGTTCGTCTGCACAGCATAAGGATGTGTTCTGCATTTGAAAATTGTACGCTCTTTTCTTTCGGGCTACTACCGATGACTGAAAAAGAGACTGACAGGAAAGAGACAAAACAAGTCATTTCGAGATTGAGTCGTCGTGTGAAAGTCAATGTGAAGACATTGTGTTGTGTTGCCATTTTTGTATGCATAAGAAAAATAAGCAAAATTGAAATTTTAAATTGAGTGCGGTAGTGAAGCAAATTAAAAAACTAATGTACATCTAAAGTACTATTCCAATATAAGCTTACAAATAATAAAAAATAAAACTTGAACATGTTCACGCTAAATGTGACGAACGATTAATTTACAAATCAAAATGATCAGAATATGAAAGGACACAACTAGATAAGTGACAGAAAAATGATATTAAAAACTGTTTTAAACTTAGATTCTAAAAAATAGCTGAAAAAACCCAAGTATTGGACAGTACTGCTTGGAATCTTTTGTACACAGACGGTTTCTTCTCAACCACATATTTCACGAAAGTACTTCAACTTTCATAACCGAAGCCAGAGCTATCCTTCACGCTGCCAACCTTGCCCATAAAAACAAACTCAAAAACGTCATTGTAACCGACAGTTTGTCTGTATTACAAGCTGTTCGGAATCCTTCGACTTCGAGATATAATTACTACACCCGACGGAAAAATTAAAATGTTATGGGTACCAAGTCACATCGGTTTACTGGGAAATGAGCAGGCTGATCGAGCGGCAAAGCATGCTGCTTCTGCTCCTCTAATTATGGATGATGTCATGGAAAAGTTGGATCTTCAAAGATACATTGAAAGAAAAGTTACAGAGAAAATTACAGAAGGAAATCTACAATACCATCATCAACACTACTCTTTTATTAACCCTCAATTAACTCCACCTCTATATCGAACAAACGTTGAGAAAACCAAGATCCAAACATTCTCGAGAATTCGCCTTGGTCATACAATTGCAACTCACCAATGGATCCTGAAGAAGTCTTCTTCCCCAATCTGCTGTTGTGGACAAACACTTACTATAAAGCACATTCTCTGCGACTGCCTCAACTTTTCCTCGGCTAGAAGTATTGCATTTGGAACGATTAACCCTGTGAACATTCTACAATCAGCTTCAGAACAGAATATCAATTCAATATATTACTTTTTTAATACTACTAAGCTCACTATCTAATATCCATTTATTTAAATTAGAGCCGATAGCCTGTGTTGCTAGTGCTCAATGTCTTTTTTTTAGTCTAAGAATTCATTTCATTAGTCTAAAATTAAAATAATAATAATAATAAACTTAGATTCTAAAAAAATAAAAGAAAAAGCTTTAATCAGAAGCTGATCGAAACTGTACCTATATTTTTAAATTTGTGACACCTTTATAAGTGTAATAAATAAAGAATAAATAATAAGTAATAATAAAAGTAATGAAAAAAACAACAAAACCAATTTAACAAAGCACTTTAAGAGGAACTGTTAATTTCAATATATATATATATGCCTATACCTACATATATATTTAAAGCAATCATACAGTGTACAAAACTGGAAAATTCGAAAAGAAAAACATGCATCTAATTTCTGGCTGGAGACGAAGACGTGGAGCATTACTTGTCGGTCATAGGAAAAAGGTGGAAGGAAATTATCTGGCATGAAGGGAAGATCTTCATCGAATTTCCAAGTTTATATGGTAAGCGCGGTGAATGTGGCGGGAAACAAAAATGGTATTATCACGCAGTAGTAAGTAATCTCTTTTATTTGTAAGTTCTTTGTTTCCATCAAAAAAAAAAAGAAGAATGTAACAACAATGTCTGAGGCTTAAGAGACAATCATGGTTTCGTGAGGATGTGTGTGTGAGTGACTGTAGCATTGGGCAGTGACTTAACGGACCAACAGGCATATAAGCATAGATTAAGGGACAAGAGTTCAGTACCGACTGGCCGATAGGACCGTTAATTAGCCGTATGGCGGCAGTGACTTTGATGATATATATATATAACTTATTCTTTTTTTTTGAGAACGTAACTGGACTAGCCAGTCAAAGCAAATTGTAGCCCCGGCTCAACGCGTTACAATTTATAGAATTTTGCCATAAATTTTTTTCACAGTAATACACTTGTCAAGAACTGATTTACTAAGTGGATTGTTGCGTTATAAGAAAAAGGGGTTTGTTTAAATAAAAGAATACAAAAAGGGTTAGATTTACTTATACATTGGATACTGGGGACGATCGCAGGTCCAGTGATATTTTAATTTAAGTAATGTATTGTTTATACCATATGAAAATTACACCTAAATTAATCTGTTATCAATATAAATTAGAAAGAGATGTACTTTTTTTGATGTGCAGCAAGTACTTTTTCGTGACAACTGATTGGTGACGGTGACAGCCTGTTTTGCCGAAAACGGGATAATAGTGGTACACATGGTATATGTTACGCATGAATCGAACGTGTTCCCTCAGCTTTTGGTGGAGTGGAACATTAGGACAAACTCTGCAGGCATCACTACCGATCTGTGGACGCTTAAAAACCACTGTATTGATGAAGCATCCTCGATCCTGACGAGAAAGGTTCATTGTGCTCGTTCCTTAGCTCAAACACGCTTACGAATTTTAGAACTTTCCTTGACATGGAGTACGGCGAGGCGTTATAAATTGTTCGCCAAACTCATGCGCGATTCTGCATATAAAGTGTCGGGACGTTCCAGTCTCTCCCTGACAAAATCCACACAAATCGGTAAATGAGGCAGCCGTATTTTCCCGGCAGTGTATGTGGTGGTTGTGTTCGCGGTAGAATCGCATAACCAAAAGCATAGGTTGCTGTCTCAGTAGCTTGTTACTTACTGAGAGATTTTATATATTTTTTTTGTTTGCTGTTGCCCTACGCTACCCTTCGAGTAGCTAGCAGATTTTTTCTGGACACATTACGACATCATCCTTTCGATGTAATTTTTTGGTACGGCCAAAAATATTGTGAAGATTGCGTTTCCACCTTCTCTGTTGGTTAAAAAATAGAGGATTTCATTGCCCCCAAACTCCAAAGTGTATCAGAATGGTTGCCGGCACAAAGATGCAGAAGCGTTGGAACTAACTTACACTACTCCGACCTACATCGTGTTCAATGGTTCGGTTCCGTAACTTTACAAAATGGAGAGCTTAATATTTTTACAGAGAGAGAGAGAGAGAGAGAGAGAGAGAGAGAGAGAGAGAGAGAGA